>NW_006271971.1:4259049-4368513 GCF_000225605.1 Cordyceps militaris CM01
CACGGTCGCGCTCGACGCGGCGGCCAAGCAGCGGCTGGTGGCGGACATGGCGCGCTTCGTGGACCCGGCGACGCAGCGCTGGTACGCGCAGCGCGGGATCCCGTACCGGCGCGGCTATCTCTTCTACGGCCGGCCGGGCACCGGCAAGACGAGCCTGAGCCTCTCGGTCGCGGGCCACTTTGAGCTCGACATTTACCGCATCCAGATCTCGGGCATCACCGACGACAGCCTCAAGCAGCTCTTTGAGAAGCTACCGGGCCGGTGCGTCGTCCTGCTCGAGGACGTCGATGCGATTGCCAAGAACCGCGCGGTCGGGGCGGCGCACGCGGCTGGTGATGCATCATCGGCCGCTGGCACCACCATGTCGGGCCTGCTCAACATCATTGACGGCGTGTCGTCGCAGGAAGGCCGCATCTTGATCATGACGACGAATTACGCGGCGCGACTCGACGCGGCGCTCGTCCGGCCGGGGCGCATCGACGTCCGCGTCGAGTTCCCGCTCGCCGACCGCAACGTGGCCAGGGATCTTTTTGACCTCGTCTACCGGAGCCCGGTAGGCCCTGATGAGGAGACGTCGGGCGGAGAGGAGAAGCTGCCTGTGCTGGCCGACGCGTTCGCGGCGAGGCTGCCGGAGCGACTGGTAAGCCCGGCTGAGGTCATGTCGTTTCTCCTGCAGCACCAGGACGCCCCGCAGAGGGCGGTTGACTGTGTTCAGGAATGGATTGATTCACGTGCAAAGAACGAGCTGAGAGAGTAGAATGAGAGCGGGGGAGATCAATTGGTAAATTCCGGAAAATTGTAGCATAAACAACCGTCGGGAGTAGAGGGGACGTACTGATAGCGCATATCACAACTTTACAATAGCCCCCAGAAAACTAAAACGTTTAAGTGAGCGAATCTTTCAATGGGGAATAATTCGTGTTTAAGCCCTGATCCATCCTAGTTGTCTTTAGTCCCGGGGACACATATCCTGGTCTTCGTCAATTACCGAAGACATCGACAACCCACTTCTGCCATTCAGAATGGAGGGACAAATTAATCGGCCTTGGTATATTGATAGGGGTATCTTGGCGCTTCGGTCATTTTTGTAATTGATCGCAAGTCAAAGTCTCGCGAGAATCGGCATTAGGGGAGACGATCTTGTGTATTGTTGCCCTGAGGGCGCTGCCTACTTCAACCCTACTGTGAATGCGCCTGGCTACCTAGTAAACTATAGACTTATTTGGTATAGAATGTGAACAAGGTGCCGCCTGGGGCCTGCTGGTCCGTGCTGAGCCGAATGACACCAGCCTGGGGAACGGGCAGGACATGGATCGGCTTGTTGAAGCTGCCCGTTGCCTTCTTCATACCCCACAGCTCAGAAACGGCCTTGAAGCCGGGTGCCATGGGCTGATCGGGAAGGCAGATGTACGACTCCCCCTGAAGACTGCGGCCAAAGGCGACCTTGACGCTGCCGGCAACAGTGCCAAAGCCAAAGGCCTCCACGTCGGAAAGCTTGGTCGCGCCGGACCGCAGCGACGGTTCAATGACTACCATGATGATGGGTTAGCTTTTTGGGGACCAAAGACTGCTTGATAGCCCGGAGAAGGAAGAAAAAGAAAGACGTACCGTTGGTGCTGACATGGTTTGCCGTTTCAAAGGATTGAGCAATGTACTTGGTCGTCGTGAGTGACGTCTGCCATTACTGTGTGAGAATTTATGTTGCGCAAGACCGTAAATAACCCTTGAAACTCACCAGGAATGTGTCGAGATACTTTTCCGGGGCTGTAATGGTCGGGCGTGTCGCCGCCGAGGCTGGGTCCGTGGTGACCCGTTTTACCTGTTGCCACAATATTAGCCAAAATGCCGATTTCTTCGCTGCTGGGAGCTCGCACCCATTCGGAAATATCGGATAGCGTCTGCCCAATGACGGTGAGGATCTGGTTCTTGGTCGAAGCACCACCAACCCAGTGCTCGGGAGAAACTGCAATTGTTAGCGGGCCGGGATCTTGCGACGCGGAGATGGGAAAGCAATGTTACCCAGCTGAGCTGCCTTCAACATGGCCTTGTAGCTGCTGCTGTCCTTGAAAACGGACCAGCTCTGTGACTTGATTAGAGCCGGAAAAAAAGGGTGAAATAAAAGTAGCCGAAAGAAACACATGTCGTCTCGATCAACTTACGAAATCCTTGGCGGCGGTGTAGTCGGGGACTTTGAACTGGTTGCTCCAGTTGGGAACGTGCTCATATTGTTGGAGAATCGCGCTGTAGGACGAATGTTAGCCTTTTCGTCGCAGCAACACTGGGCAGGAGAAACGTACTGGCGCTTCCACTCGCTGTCCTTTGCTTTGCCAAGGAAGTTGTCGGCGATGGACTTGAGCTGAGCCAGCTGCGACGCGTCGCCAGAACCGTTACCGCTGCCGCTGACAGTCTGTTGCGCATCGGAGGGGGCGCCGACGTAGACGAACTGCATAGAAATCTCGGATGACTTTTCGATTTCCGTCATGCTGGACTTGACGGACTGTGTCAGCTCGACATTGGCCCCGAATGCGCTGAAGGCGGCTTTGGCGCTGTTCTGATGTTAGTCTGCTGCTGTCGCTCTTCTATTTACGTGTCTGAAAGAACGCACGATTGCTCCAGAGCCTTGTGCTTGGACGAGTCGGTCGTTTTAATGTCGACACGGGCGAAAAGCGCACCGCCCTTTGTAAAGTCTGGCAGAGTCATGTCAGCCAAGCGGACAGTGTGTGTTTTGTAACCAGACACGCACCGCTGATGAAACGATCGCAGTAGACGGAGGAATCAGGAGCATTGTCCCAGTTGAGAGCGTAGGTAGCCTGGGACGTGGACTGCTTCTGCACGTCGACCTTGACCACGTAGGTCAGGAAGCTGGCTTCAAACTAGAGAGAGTGGCAAGATGAGCGACAGAGAATACAGACTGCGTATGCGACGTGCTGGTCTTACCGAACTCTTGTCCAGGAACGAGGCAGTAGTGCTGGCAGAGGCGCCCGGCGTGACGGGGGGGACGGGCTCGACGGCGGGGACAGGCTCGACAACGGCCTTGACAGCGGCACCGGCGCTTGTCTCGAGGACAGTAACAAGTTGCCTATTCGTACGAAAGGTAAGTAACCGAAAAAGCAGGGACTGATGCAGAGAGTACCACTGACTCGTATTTGGTGATCTGGATGGCCTGGTAGTCAATCTGGAGCTGCGGGGTCGCAGAGTCGGGCTTCAACGAGATATTGACTGCATTGTGACGGCAGCCGTGGTTCAGATACGTGTTGTAGCTGTCAAGGGAGTAAGCATATGAGAAACACAAAGCGACACAAGATGAATCTTGGTTCGACTCACCCTTGGCCAAGAGTCAAGCCATTCGAAAAAGGCACCGTCTCGCCATACGCCACCTTCCAGAAGAGCAAGGCGGCTGGGACTTTGCCCTTCACAAAAGTGTCAGCACCGACTCGCATCGTGTGCTAGAGATTATTTGCTGCGTTGAAAAAAAAAAGTGTAATGGCTCTGTGTGACTTTGAACTTGGAACAGTGATGGTAGGTATCAATATGACAAGGCGACGACAGACTTAAGTAGCCAGGTTCAGCGCTACAAAGAGTCTTTCTTCGAGGAAGAGACATGATGCGATGCAATCCGCTTTCAACACGAGTTGGGAACACGTGCTGGCAAGAATCATGAGACTTTTGCTTCTGCCGGATGGCTGAGCCCGGACTTGAACGAACCGCCAGCACGGCTATTGGAAATACGAATTCAATTCCCAGAAGCGCCAGTTGAACCAACTACTGCGAGAGCAGGGGAGGGGGGCTATGGAGCGGCAATAAGTGGACTAGAGAATAGTAGGACGGGAAAGAGATTAAATGGACTGCAATATAGATCTATAGCAGACTTGGCTTATACTCCAACTCGCTTGGTTCCCGGCATTCGGACAACTCGAGTCATAGCCTCGCCGCGATCCTACCCATGTGGTAAAAAAAAAACCGTCTCGTGTTCTCGGCCAAGAAAAAGCCAGACGGGTTCACATGGAATGACTTCGGAACGCGCGGGAATGACCAGTATACAGGGGATAATTCGGCATATGGAACTAGGCTTGTAGAACGAGGCGAATTGCCGCAGTGAAGAATGCCATGTATATAACTATCAGCGATTCCCTCGGCTTCTATTTTCTCTGCATCTGATACGTATCATACTCTTTTATCTATTTAACCCCGTTCAAAAAAGTCGTCTCTTAGACTCTATTCTACATCATGGCTTACGCTCAGTGGGTTTCCGTCACCATCGTGAACCTGGTGCACACCGGGCTCATTACCGTGCAAGACGCGCAAATGATCTGGTATATTTAGGGCACCTAGCGCAAGTCGTCTCCCCTGCTGACCAAACCAAGGGGCAAGTTCTACGAGGGCGAGAACAAGAACAGCGAGATCCTGCCGGAGCAGGTCAACAAGACGACGGTCGCCTCGGGGGCGCAGGCGTCGGTCGGCGCGTCGGGCCGCTCCGACTCGTCCTCGGGCGTCGAGGGCAGCTTCAGCCTGTTCCTCGGCGGCCAGAAGATCTGCGGCGTCTACTTCAGCTGCCCGTGGGGCGACAAGTGGAACGACTTCCAGCTCAAGGACTATGACGCGGCAACGTCCCCGTACAGCATCACCACCTCGCCCATCAACAGGGACAGCGGCGCGCTGGGCAACGTCACGGTGACTGTGCTGTCGCGATAGGTTGAGCGGGAAGGGTAGATGGGATATTGGGGCTTGTATGGGACGCTTTTAGCTCTCGTCGTATCAATGGGGAAGCGGGCAAGCAGTACTTCAAGTCATCTAGTTGTACCATGCTACTAGTTGGAAATAGCAAAACGCTTATTATATTGATAATATACGAGATTATAGACATCCTCGATACACTCCTCGTGCTACCACAATGCTCGACCACGTCGCACAATCCAGTAGTACCCGTGCCGCATCTTGTTTCATCGCCATGTGGGTGCACCAACTACAATCGCCACTCAATTCACCTATTGACGGGCGAATAGATATGCGAGTTCACCGATATTGAAGAATGTATACTCCGAGCAAAGCTATTATCCTAACACTACTGTAAGCTATGATGCACAAATCAAGCACCGCCGCGGCCCTGTGCCGCCGCATATAAGCGACCAATGTCCCGCTTCCACTGCTTCACGTCTGGGCGAAGAATGCGGCGGTCGTACGTGTACAGGCCGTTGAGCTCGCCCTCGACGTCGCTCGTCTGGGTGTAGATGGCGCCGCTGCAGGCGTACATCTCAATCTGCTCCTTCAACTCCCTAAACAGCACGCCAGTGCGGTAGTTGTACGCCTCGAGAGTCTCATCCATTTCGTACGTCTGGTTGATTTCGTCAATGGCATGCTGCACCTTCCATAAGCTGACGCCGGACTGTATTAGTAAAATTCATGCAAGCGAGGGACAAGTGCCTTACTGGTCGGCTGAGACATTGTGACCAACACCGCCGAATTCTCCCGAGAAGCCGATCCTGCTCGAGTCGTATGGGCCGCCAGGGAGCGACGAGAACGGGCTGCCACACTGCGGGTTGGCATAGTGGTGGTTGTCCTTTGCCAGTCAGTCCCTCGAGCACAGATGTACCGTGTAAAGTGTATCGTGCAATAGTGTACATACCGAAAAGTCGCCAAAACCATGGTCATTCCAGCCAGTAACTGAGTCGATCAATCTCGTCGGATCCAATTTGCGCACCATCTCTGTCAGTTCACCTTCGGGGTAGGGGGGTCTGTTGATTTGGGCCCAGCCTTCGTTGTAGATGACCTGGATGACATGTTAGGAACTAAATAGAAGAGGAAAAGTACAGAGAAAAGTGAAAAAGAAAAGAAAAAAGTAAGTAGCTTACCCAGACCAGAATCGACGGATAGTTTTTGTGCTCATTGATGAGGATCCCCAGCTGACGGCGAAACTCGGCCTGTTGGTCTGCATTCGGTACTCTGCCATCGGCCGACATGCTCGGCATATCTTGAATGACGACGAGACCCATTTCGTCGCAGGCGCGGAAAAAGAGATCTGGCTCTACTTTGATCTGTAGTTGATGTTAGAACTGGCTCTGCCGACGGTGGAGCATTCATTGACTTGCATGTTTGCGAACGGAATTAAACCCGAGGCTCTTGAGCATCTTCAAGTCATACACCATGGCTTCGCGGTTGGGAGGGAGATACAAGCCGTCGGGCCAAAAGCCCTGATCCAGAGTGCCCATCAAAAAGGTGAACTTGCCATTGAGCAAGGGCCGTTTGATACCATTGACCTCGCCCACTGCGATGCTGCGGAACGCGGTGTAGCTGCTAATTGTGTCGGCGCCCATGGAAACGGTAATGTTGTAGAGATAGGGCGAAGAGGGGGACCAAAGATTAGGAGAGGCGAGCCGAAACTTGACCTCGGAATCGGATCTGCCGACGGACAAGGCGACCTGTTTGCCATGCTTATCAAAGAGATTGAACTTGACACCTGTTCCATTGTTTCCTGAACTGTGGACAGTGAAAGCGACTATAATCTGTCAGCATCATCGTCATATAGTACGACATGACAGCGTGCGTACCGTTGCCGTCCATGTCGGCAGTGACGTCAACACCAGTGATGTGGTTTTGCGGCACACTTTCCAGCCAGACCGTCTGCCAGATGCCGGAACAGGACCTGTAAAAGATGTGGCTTGGCCGTCTGGTTTGTTTGCCAATTGGCCCCATCTCCAGATCGGTGGGATCATAGACAAATACGAGCCTAGTAGTACGTGTGAGTATGGTGTGTTATAAGCTGACCAGGATCAACGTACAGCGTATTATCTTGACCATGTTTGATTTGGCTCGTCACGTCAATTGTAAAGCGAAAGTAGCCACCCACATTGTGTCCGACCTTGACGCCGTTGAGAAAGACGGTGGCCTCGTAGTCGACGGCCTCAAAGTTGAGCAGCACGTTCTGGCCGCGCCACGAGTCCGGCACCTTGAATGTCCTGGTGAACCACATGTTTGTGACGGGGTATTCCTGCACGCCGGAGAGGCCGCTCTCGACGCACGAGGGAATCATGATTTCTTTTCCGAGCTGGCGGTCCGGAGGGCTGGCGAGCGCCTGCGCAGGGGAGCTGCCGTCGGCGCTCTCATATGTCCAGATGCCATTCAGGCTCTGCCAGTTGTCGCGGTGCAGCAGCGGTCGTGGATGCTCCGGCCAGGGATTGGTTCCGACCTTGTACGTCCAGTCGGTATCGAGAGGCGGGGTTTGCACCTTGTAGGGCACGGGGCCTCGCTTGTCCACGGTCGCCGCGAGCACCGCAGGTAGCATCGCGAGCATGCCGCCCAGGGCGGAAAGAGTGAGCTTCATCCTGATGACGTAGGCAACTGGATGAGTGCGCAAAGTCCTCAAACTGTTGGTGAAACGACGACGCGATCAGGAGCAGCGACAGCTCGGGTACCGTCCTTATATAGGCCAACAAGTACAGCAAATGCGGCGTCTGCAGTCAATCCCAAGAAACGAGGGAATAAGGGCTGCCAGAAGCTTGGCGTCGTCCGTGTTGCCCTCCAGTCTGCACCTTTCCGGGCCCTGTGAACCCCCTCACCTTGGCGGGACTCGTCAAATGACCGACGGAGCAGCAGAGTGCGCCGCTCACCGTCTATTCCGGCCTTATGTCGGCGATGAACAAGACACCGTTATAGTAGCTTGTTTGGTGCGACCCGATTGTACCTTGTGGCTGCCGATGACTGGGTCATGTAGATGGTCTGCCCGGTAAGGCTCGTGGCGGCGCGCTTTGCCGGGAGGGACCTTGGTGGGAAACGTGGGGGGATCAAAGTGTCGCACTACTCTAACGTGCGGGGGAACGGGCCTTTCGTTGGTGGCTTCGGGATCTGCTAGTTAGTTATCCGAATACAGACTTCATAACTGCTGCTCTGAATGGTCTGACAAATGGACGATGGGAGGGGTGGTCGCGAGCTCTGTGCGGGGAGATGATGCGGAGAGTCGGCCAGTCCCGTGAATGTGTTCGGAGAGTCGCGTCTAGATTATACTTGGATATAAATATGCGGATAAGAAGCTATTTAGTAGATTTTTTATTCTTGACAGGTTCTTGTCTATAGCCTTCTCTAGCGACTTTGTCGGGTCGCATCTCGATGCCAAGGAAGGCGCCATGAAAGCCCAAAGGTGACTGCCTGCAACCATTATCACATCCGTGGGTATCCGTAAAAGTACAAAATACCTGATCGCATCATATGATTCGATACCTTCCCCGCTGCCATCGCATAAACGATGGCGCCGGGCTTTGACTAAACTCCTTCCGCCAAGCAGCCGAGTTTAGAAAGGCCCTGATGCAAAGCGGAAAGGAAGCACCTGCCTGGAATAGTATTGATGTGTGACAGGTGGCGATTTTTTTAGTCTTTTTTCCTGGTTTTGTACTTTGTAGTAAAATGCATCCCATTCTGGCTGCGTATTGTTGTTCTTGCTTGTCTCAGTCTGTCATGCGCCTGGTGGTTTCTCGCCTATCACCATCCGCCTACCAGAGGCATTGCCACAATGTCGCATTGGGGCAAGCCCTCTCTCTGCACTTGGAATGCCTGCACAATCAGCGATGGACCGTCGCGATTGTACATGTCTTTCCAGCGTCCATAGCATACTCCTCAAAACTACAGAGTACACCACAGTGAGCGGGAGCTACTAGCAATGCGTCACTAGCAAGTCTAGACTTCAACATTTAGCAGACTGAGGACCACATTCTCGACCGGTTAGCCTCTCATCTTTGTCATTTATTCTCACGCAACAAGACGCAAACGCGGCGTATTTGGAGACCGAGAAATGTCTGCCCCGGCCGCGAAAAATTACAGCTGCGACACATGTGGTCGGCAGTACCAGCGCAACACCCATCTCCGAAGACATGAAGCAACACGTAAGCCGAGCCGCCATGTTGCTTCTCGCCGACCGTCACTGCCAAATTGAAGCTGATACCCAAGGCCAGATTCGCGGCCCAATAGGTTCAAGTGTTGTTTCTGCCACAAAGAGTTCTCTAGAAGGTGTGGGGGAAGGCTTCCTGCATCCAACGTTCCATTGCTAATTAGACAAAAGCGACGTCTATAAAAAGCATTCTTTGTCGTGTCCAAAAAAGCCAGAAGCTACTCCCACTGGAAACGCCAATCATGCTCAAAATGCGCACGTGGCCAAGGGCATGCCGTTTCTGCGGCAGATTTTCAACCCCAACACAGTCACGATGCAGCAGTACCTCAATGTCGCCAACAATGACGGTTCCTTTAATGAAAATGTCCCCGACGCGAGTAGACTCTCGGAAAACTCATCCGCGTCGCCCCAAGATATTAGCGACATCATCGCACTGCTCCCTCCCTGCCACACCGCGATGCTGGACGATGCTCTTTCAACGCTCCCGACACACGAGGACTTGACGGCTCTTTCCATCTCGACGCCGTCTCCAATCCCTGCCCTGACAGACGAGGGATATGAAATACTCGCCGTAAAAGCGGCCTCGATCGTGACAGGTCTGCGAGAGCTTCATTACCAGCTCGAGGCTGATGGTGCCACATATACCGCGACTCACGACATCAACCAAGTCGCTCAAGTCTTTTGTGCGGAAAAGATGCGATTTTTTGTCGCCGCATTTTTCCGCTTGACGCATATACACTTTCCTTTGGTGCATTGTGCCTCTTTTGGGACCCCAGAGACGTCTACATTCTTAATCCTTGCCGTCACCATATTCGGCTCCTCTCGCTGCGCCGCGTTCAAGCACACAATACATGCACAGAGATTTACAAAAGTAGCAGACGAGTACATTTATCGAGAGGTGGAAAGACTGAATCAGAGCTACATCAATCATCTGACCCTTGCACAGCTCCAGACGCTGCAGGCAGCCGTGGCCATGACCAACTTTATGATGAACCACAACGACTGGAGTCTTCGGGAAAGGGCGCGGCTGAAGAGGCTGCCGACACTCATACGTTCGGTACGCCGGTTTGGACTGACGTCGGTCATTTGTAAGCCAACTTTGGATTGGCACCAGTTTATATTCCACGAGACGGCTGTCCGGTAAGTCCCATCGAGTCAGCCCCAAGCAATTCGTGTCGTGGCTAACTTGGGCACAAAGTGTCGCCAGCATGACGGCCGCGATTGACTGGAACCAAGCACGGGTATTTTACTGTCCGCCAGCCCTGACGATAGGGGAAATGAAATGCAGTCTCCCAAGCCATCGCGAGCTTTGGGATGCCCCGAATGCAACTGCATACATTGTCGCCAAGGAAATGGCAGACCTGGCACGTCTAGCATCAACACAACGCCTTGGTACATCTATTGCAGAGCTTGTATCTGCGCTGATGGCTAATAATTTCTTCATGGATGCTGAAATATGCCATTGGAACGTGACTCTAGAGTCACTTAGCGCAGTGAGTTTAGGTATGGCAGGCGCGCACCTTCATCTACCCCTTCATCCGACATGCTGATTAGCCCATCACAGCAATCACGGCGTTGACCATTTCTGCATGCCAAATGAACATGCTGGCCGGAGCGTATTCATCGATTGTACGCGCCATTGCAAGATGGACGGCGCTCTGGGACCACATCACGCAAGACATGGATCCCCAACTCTTACTCAAGGCGGGATTAACGAGGCACTGTCACGAGAACTGCACACTTGCCCTGCACCTGATAGAGACCTGGCAGACGGACCCTGGGCACATTTATTTCCAAAGTGTTGGTCACCAGTCACTCGTTCCGATATACAGTCTTGTCATGCGACATGACCAGGGCAAGCTGGAGAGCGGTGTAAGCGATCAGCCACGTCGCCAACCAGAGGATATGTAGCTGATTCAGTAAATACCCAGTTTAAGAACTAATCTATACAATTCAAATATAAAGTTTTACCTCTTCTAATCTGAGGCTCATTTACTGATTTTTTTTTAATATTTCTGTTATTTTGGAAGGGTTGTGTCAGGTACCTAGTTAGGCTCCGGCACCACCTCTAGCTAGCACACCCACAACTTCCACAATTCATCATGTTCCATCACACCTGGCAGTTACGATATCTGACGACTTAATTAGCTAATTGCGGTCCTAAATGTGGCCGGAGCCACCCTTAACAATTCCCTGGACATTGACACTGAATACTGGCCCTCTCCGGCACCTTGCGAGGCAGCGATTTAGAGTTCCTGTCCGCGCCCTCCAACACAGTCGGCATCGACATTGGTGCATCTGATTGCCTCGACTGCCGGATCCTGAATTTTCTCTTGGTCGTCTAGGAACTCGACATGCTTGACGTCGCTATCACATCGGCGCTCACTGGACGGTGCTTAATTAGCAAACCTTTCTTGTTGATTGACCAGGCAAGACTTACTAGTAGAGTGTGCACTCCTGGAACAGCGTCACGTCGAGGGACCGGACATTCCCAGTTCTAATTCGGCCTCAGCGTATTGAATCAAATGGCTCTCGGCCACAGTACTTACAAGGGACTTCTGAGTCGAATGCAGTTCGATGAGCGGATTTTGAACGAAGTTCCGCCGCCATTCTCCTCGGTGTAGATGATACCCTGTAGACGTCAGGAAGTGATGGAGTAAGGCGAAAGGAGAGTCCGCACCCTGACATTGCTGTCGTCAGCCGCAGCGACGCTGGACCATGAAGCAAGGATGAGACCAACTGCGATAGTAGGACGCATTGTATGTGGTGTTCAGACCAGGGAGGCTGAATGTTGAAAAAGTGAGGATGGGAAACACGGGGCAGACTGACTATTTACAGGTGATTTCAGAGCGTGCGCACGGGGATGAGCTGAACATCGATGTCTTACAGCATAATTTATATAAATTAGACAGTTTCTAAATCTTGGTTGAGGTGTCTCGGGTCTATATAACTGCCCTGTTCGTGACGCCTGGAAAGCGAATAGGAACCCAGATGTTACGCACTGGATCAAGAGACACTGTATCAAGGGCTGTATCAAGGGACAGACATGCGAGCCCTGAGGAAGCCAAATCGTTGCGATCGCAGTGTTTCATGCCAGCTGAGATATCCGAGACCTGCAGATACGGCCCACCGCCCCCATCCGACCCGATCATGCCGATGGCGATTCGCTGCCAAGAAAAATTGCCGTCCTACTATCCGTACAAATTGCTTTCCCGATTACAGACCACGAAGAAAATTGGTGCTGCCGACCGGCTCTATGAGCCAGCAGGACCAATTGCCGCGGCACCTCCTAAGCGTGTTCACTGTCCTGCTTCGCAGTAGTAAGAGAAATGTCAAAAATGGCCTATTATTACTAGCTTGTGCTTGGGTTTACAGGAAAAGCAAGCACTATACAAATTACGGATAGTAACTTGCATCCGACGGGTGGCGCCTGCACGATGTTGCGTGGTAGCTCTATTTCTACGAATCGTGCTGCCAAAAAAATTCGTAAATAGAGCGACTGTGCAAATTGCTTATAATAACAGCTACTTACTTTGAGCTCCGCAGGAAACGAACAAGGTCATTAAGGTTATTTATGGCGCCAAGAATCGGCAGAGCGGCAAGGCAGAAACGCCACCCGACCACCAGCGCAGGCTATTCGCCAGTTACTGAAGCCCTCATGCAAGCTTACTCAAGAAAACGTGTTGTTGACAAGCCCTAGCGGTCGGGAACTGATCGTAACGGGAAAGGCTCACGGACGGCTTGAGGGGAGTTGTACAAGGACAGAGTTGCCATGACTCCTCGATACTACAATGCTGCGGGAGGCGACTTGCAGGTCCCGCGTGGCGCTGGCTGGACCACGTCCTTTTTGCCTGCCGCTGAAGGCAACGTCTAAAAGAAGAAGGTTTGGGCGGCGCATGCACGCTCTTCATCTGGTTATAGGTGAAACAACAGACGAGCAAATTGCCAAGTGATCTGTTCCTGCAGGTATGCGGATGCATCTTTTCCAGTGTTGACAGTCTCGTTCTACTTGCAACAGCCAGCCATGGCTCTTAGTAGACATGACCATACAGATACCTGTACGATAAATATTATGTGGTCCTGTCCTACTGCTCAACTTCTGTATTCGTCCCTCGAGAACCATGTCAGAGGGGAGCATCCTTGGCATGCGATCGCCCAGGAAAATCTCTTTAGCGTACAGATACAGAGGAGTTTGGATGGGGCATTCTTTCTAGACAGCTGTCATCCATATGCCACAATTGATTGGCGTGAGATCTCTTATCACTTGGAGAGTGAGAGAAACGACAACAGTATAGACAGCCAAGAGGCCACTCAGTGACAGTCACGAGGAACCGCTCAATGCCAAAGAATAACTAACCGGCCCTGGCTAAAATGACTGAGAAAAGGCACGGCCTGATATAAATTGCATTCCTTCAGTTGAAACAAGTCAGACTTCGCGTAGCCACCCGGGTGCAAGGCATTAAAATATGCTGCGAGCCGTGTCAGATTCTAGAGCATCTGTGCATGTGGATGAGCCTCATGTCGAACAGCTGTTGCCGGCTAGGATAAACAGCAAACACTCCAAAGCAGCAACAGTCCATGGCCCATTGGCCCCCTGCCTCATCCTGCATCTAATCTGATGTGGGTTAAATGCTCGTTACATGGCCGAGGTCACAGTTTTGCTGCGGAAGCAACAGGACCCGAAAATAGAATTGTGACAGTCCTCCAGGAATGCATGGAGGATTGGGAATACTCATCCAACGAACCTGGAATATTATTAATATCTAAGATTTAGGAGAGTAATATCTAATATCGTCTTGGTTAGCAGGGCTTACGCCCCACCTGTGAGATGCAGCTTCATCGAACCGGACTTCGCCATGGATGAGGCGCAAGATCATCCAGCCAATGACAAGGCCAAGACTCGAGTACCGTACTTGGAGGCTTGAAGAAAATGGGTGCCTGTCTTGCAGGAAGCCGCCGCGCCACCGACTGACCGCCTCAGTGGCGGCACAGAGTGTTGACCCTGCATCTCGTAGGAGCTTCCTTATCCTTGAGATATAGGTGATTTAGAGATGTAAGCATGTAGATATAGTAATACTGAGAGTCACAAGCCAAGCTAGTAAGAAAGGTTACGCACTGGTATAACCGCAAAGGAGCCATCGGATGCAGGCAAGGACATAGCTCGGGTTTCAACAATCTGGGAAGGATCTCAACTCCAGAGTATCCCCGGGGAACAAGGCTCAGCGAGAGAATATGGGACAACTTCCAGATTCTCCGGGTACGCTTGCCTGTGTTGAGATTAGATCTGGGATGCGGTCGACATAAGCCAATGAAATGGCAGCCGCTGAGAAGGCGTGTTCTGGCCCCGAGGTAAAGAAAGACGACACGATTGCGTAAATGATGTTAGTACTTTTCGGCGTTGACTCGAGGGAGGAAGGCTCAGCCCCATTCTCTCAACACGTCGCATTGGACTACTTGCCTTGGATGGTAGTGTGAGCCATGCCGGGTTCCGCGTACAGTTCCCCGGCCAAGCATATAAGGAGAGCTTATCCGACCACTCAAATTATGGTGTCCCTTATCAAGATACCCTATCATTGAGTATCAGTCTTTTACTTTACACCATGGGCAAAAAGCTGGCGCAACCAATCACCGTGACCAAGCCCGATGTGGCCATTGTTGGTGGTGGTGCCGGGGGTATCGCCGTCGTGCTGCACCTTGTCGAGCAAGCAAAGAAGGGCAGAGTGCTTGCCGAGATTGTGATTGTCGAGAAGCGAGATGTCCTCGGACCGGGGCTGGCCTTTTCGACAGACTGCCACGGCACGATCCTCAACATGCACTCGGACACGATGGGCATCTTCCACGATAACCCTCGGGACTATACCCAGTGGCGGAAGAACTTGGAGGACGGACCCTTTCCTTCGCGGCTGGACTACGGCCAGTATTTAAAAGAGCGCTGGCTCAAGGCCCTAGAGGAGGCGCGTGCGCTTGGCATTACCATTGCCGCCGTGCAGGCGGCCGCAACCGATATTGACCGGGCGGGCGACTCGGCATTCACAATCACGCTCGACAACCAGTCCACGCTGACGGCCCACTCCGTCGTCCTCGCGCTCGGCAACTTTACGGGATCGGCCAACGCACATCTCATCGGCAAGCCCGGCTACTTCCCCAACCCGTGGCCGACGACGCAGCTGCAGAGCATCCCGCCCACGGCCCACGTGCTCGTCGTCGGCTCGCGACTGTCCGCCGTCGACGCGGCGCTGTACCTGTCCGACAACGGCCACCAGGGCCCCATCACGTTCATGTCGCGCAGCGGCCGGCTGCCCCGGGTGCAGGCCGCCGACCCGGTGCCGAACCCGCGCCGCTACGTGCTGCACGAGCTCGCGCGGCAAGTCGAGGGCCGCAGCGGCCCCGACGACGGCCTCCTGCGGCTCGCGAGCGCTCTAGCCGACGAGATATCTACGGCCACCGTCGGCGACTGGAGCTGGATGCTGGACAGGGACGCCCCGCTAGAGCAGCTCGCGACGGACCTGGCGGCCGCGCAGCAGCAGCGCGTCCGCTGGCAGTCGGTGCTCAGCGGCACCGCCCCCGTCATGGAGCGGTACTGGCACTCGCTCTCGCCGGCGAGCCAGCAGCTGTTTATGGAAAAGTTCAACAGCGCGTGGATGACGTACCGCCATGCCATGCCGGTGCCGAATGCGCAGCGGGTTCTGCGCTTGCTCGAGACGGCCCAGCTGCAGGTCGTCCGCGGGGACTGGGTGGCCTGGGACGGCATGTTCACGGCCAAGACCTCGGCGGGCGTCGTCGAGGCTGCGTACGTCGTCGAGGCGACGGGGCAGGAATGCCGCCTTGAGCGCATCAATTCGCCGCTGCTGCAGTCCGCCGTGGCCAAGGGCCTCCTGACGCCGCACGCCGCCGGGGGCGTCGTCGTCGACTTCCAGAGCCTCCAGGCGACGAGGGGACTGTACGTGATGGGATCCCTGACGCGCGGCACGCACTTTTACGTCAGCGCCACGGATCGCGTGGCGGCGCACGCCTCGCGCATTGCCCAGTCGCTGACGCGGGAGCCCTTTGCGTCGCCCCTGCACGTCGCCGTGTTTGTCAGCGGCGATCTCGTGTCCCATCTGATGGCCAGCAAGCTGGTGCCCGAGCTCATCCGAGCGGGCCACGTGCCGTACCTGTTCCTCTCGAAGAAGCAAAAGGGCGCGGTCCCGGAACTGGCCTTTTTCGAAAACGAGCTGCTGCAGGAGCACGTCATTCCCTACTTCAAGGACACGGGCGCGAACGACGCCAAGAGCCCGACGGTCCGCCAGTTGGCGTCGAAATACGGCATCCTGGTGCAGCAGCTGCCCGCGCTGAGCGACGGGTCGTTTTCCGCGACCATGGGCAGCCATTACATTGACGTGGGCCTGTCGCTACTTTCCACGGATATCTCCAGCGACAGCGTGCTCGCCTACTTCTCCCTCGGCAAGACGCTCCTGCACCTGCACGCGGAGAACCTGCCATCCTACCGCGGCATCATGTCGGCGGCGCGGGCGATGAAGAGCAAGGAAAGCCACTTCATCTACTCGCTCCGGGAGATGAGAGAGGGCGCGCCCCTGGGGTATATAATTGATATTCGCAAGCATGCAATCGACTACGCCAAGTCGACCCTGGCCTGCATGGATGACGTGTACGCGCTCGGCATCGACATGGTTATGGGCGCCGTGGGCAAGATCACCCGCGGCGAGGATCTTGGTGCCGTCAGCCCGGTGGGTGCGAGCGAGGCTGGCGCGGATCGCCCGTCGAAAGAGGAGCTCGATGAGTACGCTGCCAGTATTGTCCAGATTCTGGTCGACTCGTTTGCGTCAACGCAGAAGAAGGACGACTTTAAGTCGCATATCCTTGGGGTGGTGAGGGAGTGGTCAGACAATAATTACGGATAAATTGTGTAGGGTGGGTTGATTTAAAAGCATGGAAAAAAGAAAGATTGTTCTTTACTTGCTTTTACAAGAGTTTTCGTGTCCTAGTTCATCATTCAGCATTCATCATCGCAAATGGCTGGGAGCTGGGCATTGCAAGGCTCGTCCATGAGATTGAGACTCGGAGGCTCCCGTTAGGCTTCAAGATGTGGCAATCTTACCTGGCCGTCGGATTTTAGCAGGCCAAAACTCGAATTAGTAGACAGCATCTGTCGTGAATACTCGAGTAGCGTTTTCTTTTGCTGGCGCAGATCGCGTGGCGCCAAGTGGTCTCAACAGGCTTTTCCACGACTAATAACACTAACTTCCTGGGCAACAATGTACTAGATAGCGGGTTTTGGGTGCTTCGGAAGACAACGTTATTAATAGGGAACAGTTTACAGCACAAAATCGGCTCTCATAAGGTTCTGAATGGCACCGCTCTCCACCTGGCAACTTCTAGAGTCCGGGGTAGTTTGCTAGCTCTGGCAGACGAAAAACGGCCTTTGAGATTTTACTAATTGAATCCAGATTTAGATAAGATCTTGATTAGTCGAATTTATCTGTCTCAGTTCTGGTTGTCAGTCGTAAAACCCGAATGAAGATGATGACATTGCCATGCAGGCTTGTCCTTGCAGACGGTGCCAAATTATTATTCTTACTATTATCAACCGACCGCGACTTGGGCCCGGAGTTCAACACAGCATCGTCATGACAACTAAGCTAGCCCTTTACTACGCGTTGGCGCAGCGCGCTCCTGTGGTCATGTTTTACTTTAACTCTTGTCAATACAATAGTCACCCATCGCGGTTTACAGAAATGTACTGTTATACCTGCTACCATTTCCATCTTAATCCCGGATCTGCGCCGGTATTTCCCGACGGTACATCCGTTTGGAGTTGGTAGTTCCGTGATGTGCTGGCACCCCTTCGGCGTCGATTTCCACGGCAACGATGGCCGGATCGTGTTGGTCCCTCAGACCCACTGGCGATGTGTAGATGAATTATCGTATCAAGTCAACGCGTCATTACGACAGTGCCGATGAAGGCGGAAAATACACTATGAAGATCATTTGGCAGCAAGTCTCGAGGGCTCTCTTTCCGTGGCAGTGAGGATTGAGGGTGGTCGTTACATGATGACTAACTATTGCAAGATATCATGACACGGCCAAATTGGCGAGGTGCAGCAAGCTACAAGTGCGAGCATGTTGACAAGTACAAGAGTGTGTTGACGTGGCCAGACACAGCAGGCTGCAAATACGCGAGGATGTTGACCTACTCTTGGTTGGAGGAGAATGTAGTCGGCGTCTGTTATGATGGGATAGGAGAAAGAAAATAAATTGAATGCAATATCTGTGTTTATATAAGAACCCATACCCTTTCCCTATTGGAACACTCCCCTCATCCTACTATCGCCGTCAGTAGCTCTCTGACCCGCAGCCAACATGAGAGTCACCGCTCTTTTCGTCAATGCATTTATTGCTACCTCTCTCGGCATGCCATCACAGCATGTCCAGCATGAAAGGAGATCCTACCAAACTGTTGTCAAGCGCGCTGCGGCCCGGTCCTCTGTCGAGGTTCCGGTGCGCATTGCCTTGAAGCAGCGCAACCTTGAAAGGGGAATGGATCTGCTGATGGAGGTGTCTGACCCGTCCTCGGCAAAGTACGGCCAGCACTACTCCCCAGAGCAGGTTGTCGACACCTTTGCTCCGGACGAGAGCTCGTTTGCCGCTGTCAAAAAGTGGCTTGTCGAGGCCGGCATCCCGGAAGCCAGCATCACGCAGCCCAAGAGCAGAGGTTGGGTCGACTTTCGGACAACTGTCGGCAACCTCGAGTCTCTCTTGAAGACGTCCTACCATGTCTACCACGGGAAGCGATCTGGTGCGCGGTACTTGGGAGCAGATAGGTACAGCCTCCCCCGAGACATTTCCAACGTGGTCGACTTTGTTCATCCGGCCGTGTCCATGAGCCAAGTGGTGGCAAGAGACGAACCGCGAAAGAGGAGGCGGATCTTCCAGCCCATGTCCTCACAGCAGATCCAAAACATGACAAGAAGCCTTGGTTTGGCCCGGGGATGTGACAGGCGAGTGACACCCGCCTGCATCAAGGACCTGTACCGCATCCCCCACGCGCCCAATACCACCAACCCCAAGAACCGGCTGGGCATTTTCGAGACGGACGACGAGGAGCACAAGCAGTCGGACCTTGATCTCTTCTTCAGCCGCGTCGCCACCCACATCCCCGCCGGGACCGGCCCCAAGATCGACCTCATCGACTGGGGCACCGACTCGCCCAACCCGGACAACGCCGAGGGCGAGGCCGCCCTGGACTTTGACATGGTCTATCCTATCATCTACCCGCAGACCACGGAACTCTACCAGACCAGGACGCAGGGCCGCGAGGGCTTCCTCAACCAGTTCCTCGACGCCGTCGACGGGTCGTACTGCACACGGGACGGCGGCGACGACCCCGTCATTGACGGCATCACCCCCGACGAGATGTGCGGCAAGTTTGAGCCGGCGCCCGTCATCTCCTTTTCCTACGGCTGGCAGGAGCAGGCCTTTCCCGCAAAGTACCTCGAAGTAAGTACATTCATCCTCCTCAAGCTTCACACTCCTCCCTCGTACTGATTCGCCCGTAGCGTCAATGCAGCGAGTGGATGAAGCTCGGTCTGCAGGGCACAACAGTCGTGTTCGCGTCGGGCGACGGCGGCGTCGCGGGGAACCACGGCGGGACATGCCAGGGCAGCGACGACAGCATCTTCACTGCGATTGCGGCGTCTGGCTGCCCGTACACGACCTCGGTGGGCGCGACCATGGTGGCGCCGGGCCGCGGCGTGCGCGACCCAGAGCACGTCGCGGACCAGTTCTCGCCCGGCGGCGGCTTCTCCAACGTGTTTGCGCAGCCGGCGTACCAGCAGAGCGCCGTGGAGCGCTTCTTCGCTTACCACGACCCGGGGTTCCCGAGCTACAACACGTCCGGCACCGCGACGCCGCCGGCGAACATTACCGACGGCATTTACAACCGCAACGGCCGCGGGTTCCCGGACTTGGCCGCCAACGGGCTCAACGGCGTCGTCGCCTTCAACGGCCGCGTCGGCACGAGCGGCGGCACGTCCCAGGCGGCGCCCATCGTGGCCGCCATCTTCACGCGCCTGAATGAGGAGCGCCTGGCGGCGGGCAAGAGCGTGTTGGGTTTCGTTAACCCCGCGCTCTATATGAACCCGGCCATGTTTCACGATATTACTATTGGAGGAATGGGCAAGGACAGCGACGGCAGCTGTGGTGGCAAGAGCTGGGACGCGGCGCCCGGTTGGGACCCGGTTACCGGCCTTGGAACCCCCAACTATCCTGCCATGTCCAAGTATTTCGCAAGTATCTGAGGAATAATAGGGATATATAGTCTATTTGAGGCGATATCTGTCAGTATTTTTAAAGTTTAAAATGCTGTCATCTTACATGACTTGCTCAACTGCTAATACACGGGTCTCTCTCTTGCCACGCAGTCCCGCACTCCGGTGTAAGATATGACGAGACATGGGTCTCAACTTTGTTAAAAAAGAGCTCTTCTGCTGCTTGAAAATTGATTCATATTGACATGATAGAAAATAGTGCTCGTGAGAAATCATTAAAGCATATCATTTCTTCGTACATAGTAGAGTACATCCTCCTCTGGCCCCCAATGGGACTCTACCAGTGCTAATGGCACCCTCAAATGCAACTTGAGCGCGACTTCATCTGCACGTTCAGTGGAACCTTTTCCCATAGGCCAAACATGCGTTGTTTGTCCTGCCAGTCTTCCTGACCTTCAATACGGACATCAAAGGCGCGCAGGATACGCGCCGCGAACAGGCGCATTTCAGCATACGCCAGATTCTTCCCGATGCAGTCGCGCGGGCCATGACTGAATGGCTTGAAGACAGACTTGTTATCATTTGCAAACCGGCCATCGTACTTTGGATGCGATGCGGGCAGCCAGCGTTCTGGCAGAAATTGATCAGGCAGCAGAAAGTTGTCGGGATTGCGGAATGTTGCCCACTGATGCACCGAAATCAAAGTCTAATTCGAAGAAGAAACGTTAGCAGAGGCGGAAGGACTGTGGACGCGTAAGCCGACTCACATCTTTGGGAATGTAATATCCACCAAGCTCGGCACCAGGGGACACTCGCGGCGGTGTTACCGTAACTGGTGGGTAGAGACGAAGGGTTTCTTCCAGTGTCGCATGAAGATATTCTAACTGGGCAGTGTTGCGCATGTTGATTTCGGACTCGTCTGGGTAGGCAGTCAAGACTCCCTCGACAACAAGATGGCGCTTCGCCGGGTTCTGAGACAGCAAGAAGAAGAACCCCGACAGTGCCGTCGCCGTCGTCTCGCTCCCTGCAATGACCAGGATGGGGGACGTGGACAGAATTTCCTCCTCATCCATGGCCGTCTCCCCGTCCTTGTTCTTGCGCAACATATACGTCATGAAGTCGTGTCTGCCCGCAGGCCCGTCCTCGCCGAGCCGCATGCGCTCCGCCGACTTGTCCCTCGCCGTGTGCCTGACCCGCTCGCCGACATAGTAGTCATCAGCCCAGCCCATCCGACGGGCTAGGAAGCCGATGCTGGGATAGTGGCGGAAGAA
The DNA here is from genome assembly GCF_000225605.1 of Cordyceps militaris CM01. Lineage (NCBI taxonomy): Eukaryota > Fungi > Ascomycota > Sordariomycetes > Hypocreales > Cordycipitaceae > Cordyceps > Cordyceps militaris. The sequence goes on from NW_006271971.1 coordinate 4,280,463, forward strand.
GCGGCGCAGGGCGTTGCCGCGGATGCCCTGGAAGATGGACAGCACCCAGGGGTTGTAGGCGCTGCCGGCGAGGCTGCCAAAGGAGTCGCTAAAGGCCAGGTCGCCGATGATGTCAAACGTGGCAAAGTTGAGCCACGGGATCACGTCAAACGGGCGGCCGGCGCTCTCGAGCGTGCGGAAGCGTTCCATCAGCATGTCGACGTAGCGCGTCACCGTGGCCTCCTGCGCGGTGAGGGCGCTCGCGCTGAAGGCATGCGCGAGCTGGCGCCGGATGCGGCGGTGGCGGTCCTTGGGCGCGCCGATGAGGCTGGTCGCGTCCCCGGGGAAGTACTGCTCAAAGGGCTTGCCGAACTCCGGCTTCTTGCTCGTCGCGTGCGAGAAGACGTCGGGCCACCCGATGGAGCCGTCGACGGCGATCTGGTTGGGGCTCACGCGCACGACCGGGCCGTACTGGCGGTGCATGGCCGCAATTTTCTTGGGCGCCGAGGCCTCGATGTTGGTCTGGTAGAGAAAGGGGAACCAGGAAGCGGCGTACAGCTTGGGCCCGGGCACTTTGGCAAGAGGATGGAATGAGATCCTGTACACGATGACGAGTGCATAGTATAGAACCAACTGTCGCAGCGTCAGTTAGATAAGGTTCCCATACAGCATTGACAGCGCACGTACCAATGCAAGCAGAACGGAACCAAGTCGCAACACGGAAAAGGCCAGGGTAGGGCTCCTGAGCAGCCCATCCGAGCTGAAGCCGGACTGTAGGTACTGGGCAGCAGACATGCTGAGAGGCACGAGGTATCAACAAATCAAGACAGTTTTACTTTGCGAATTGGTTCTTGCTTGATTGGCTAAGCTAGCGCAAACATCCACGTTTATATATACACGATCCCCTTAGAAAGCGAACAACAAGTAACGAGGCAGCACGGAGTCTTGCTTTACTGCCGGCTCCGAGCCTGTAATGCCGCGGGCATATTCACCCATCCGGTGACCAAGGTGGCATTGGCGATGGAGTTAAGGCCCTCGTACCCTAGTGCCATTGTATTGATCCCACCAATCCGGTACAAAAGAATCATCGAGTCCGCGGAGTGAAGTGCTAATGGCTGTGCGATGTAACCCTAAAGCACGGCCCCCGCGGCGATTTCCCCACGCCGTCATAGTCGGACCGTTCGCCACCCGCTGGTGACTTGTGCAAAGGTGGGCTAGGAGTTTTGCGAAGAGAATCTTGGAAATGTGTTGATGCAGATATTTTATGCAGGCGGTTACGTCTGCGTAGCCGTGGCACACATGAGGGCTCTTGGTGGGTGAATAGGAGACCCTGGTAAGGAGTGTTGGTGCAACCCTGGACGGCGTACAAAGCGTGGTGCACAGCAGCCGGTGAGTGACCTGTCAAATCTGTTTATCGAAAAGGCTCTGGATCGTCGTGGCTGTATGTATACAGAGTCGGGACGCATCTGTTTCTTTTCTTGGAACAACGCATGAGGACGCGTTCACCGCCAAGTACAGTAGTGTGTACGGAGTACTGTTGTGTATTCTGAATCTAGCTGGGCCAACCACGACTAAGAAAATACAGGGATATTATGATTGGCGGCGGGGCGGCGATACGCCTCATTTGCCTAACCCCACGGCGGGATGAACACTAGCTCACCGGAAGGAACGGGAGTGGCGTCGGCAAGGCCAAGAGACGAGGTCATCTTCTACCAACGATGGAGACACAAATCGCCGATTCAGCTCCTGCCAGACGTCAGACGGGCCGGATGGTCGGGAGCGGACCGCGCAGAGGACGGACACGAACCATGCCTAACGCCGAACGAGAGAATCCTGGGGTTTTGTGGAGGAAACAAGGATGACGGGGAATAAATTCATCAGTTCTAGTAGTGCGACTGCTCGCATACGAGTCTGCTTTGCTACCCATGTCAACAATCACACAGGTCTTAGAGCCGCGAACCATTCCGTACCTTGCGGCTGGATGAAATCCACTCTCGTAAACTTGATCTTTATTAAACTTAATCTGTATTTTTTTTAATCGCCAGTTATCGACCACCTAGCGGTAGTAGTCTTATACTAGGCGGGACTGAAGAGGATAGCCCCGACAAGGTTGGGAACAATCTTCAATGTAACGACTTGAATTTAAAAAATAAACAAATAGAACAGCTTTGCCAAATTTAATAACCTTTTATTCAACTTGTGCCATCTGCTTTGCGCCTGGTCCAAACCCGGAGCAGGCGTCATCTAGGCAGGCGTCATCTCCGCGAACCCTCTAGCGAGGGCTAACCGCGCCCTGGTAATGTTCTTATTGTAGCAAAGGCGGTTCTCCGGGTCGTACTCCGTCTTGAGCCTGCACAGCCTCTCCCACTTCCCCTGCGCCCCGTACACCTTGCCCAGCCAGCCCGGGCTGTCGTCGCTCGACAGGTTGACATACGAATTGCTGAGCGAGAACGCGCCGAGCTGCTCCTTGCCCTGCTCTACCCACTCCCCGAACACGGCGTCCTCGCCCTCATCCGCGTACGAGGCGTAGCTCTCGTACAGCCAAGACGCATTCGCGCGCGAGTACGCCATCGACTCCTCGTCCGCGTCGGCCGCGGCCCCGCCGAGACACGGGAACGCGATCGCGATGCCTGCCGTGGGCATCGTCGGCGCGCTGCGGACGAGCGCAACGGCCTTGTCCACGATTTCAGGAGTCAGCGCGGCGAGGTATCCGCCACAGTGGTGCTGCCGACGGCCTGGCGGTGTCAGCACGTCGAGCATCGAGTTGGCTGCTGTCCACGTCGACGCGTGCACCGCGTTCGCCAGCGGTGCTGTCGACGGCAGCACCGCGTCCATGGTGGCCTGGAAGTTTTCTAGCCGGCCTACGTACACGGTGACGAAGACCAGAATGGGCGTTCCCGCCAGCGCTTTCGGCACGCCGGGAAACTCGGGGGCGGGCAGCAGGACGGGGTACATCGCCAGCTCGCGCGGCGCGTTTTGCAGATCGAGGTGCAGCTGGCTGAGGATCTGCGGCGCCGCCTCGATCGGATAGATGATGTGCCCGTTCATGACGGCCGGGCCGATGGGATGGGCCTGGAAGACGAAGCTGGTGACAATGGCCAGGTTGTGGCCGGCACCGCGGATGCCCCAGAACAGGTCGCTGTTTCTCGTCTTGGATGCCGTCAGCTGCAGGCCGTAGACTGTGACGACATCCACAGAGATGACATTGTCTACCGCCATGCCGTGCAGCCGTGCCAGGAAGCCCAAGCCCCCGCCCAGCGTCAGTCCCGCCACGCCCGTGTGCGAGACGGTGCCCGACGGCACGGCCAGCCCGTGCCGCTGCGTGGCGGCGTCCATGTCCCTGATGAGCGCGCCAGCCTCGACCGTGGCCCGGCGCGTGTGCGGGTCGACCTCGACGCCGTTCATGAGCGAGAGGTCAATGACAAACGCGCCGTCGGGCATGGCGTGGCCGTCGAGGGAGTGGCCGCCGCCGCGAACAGCCATTGGTTCCCCGTGCGCGGAGCAGAACCGGACGGCCAGCACGACGTCGTCTTCTGTGGTGCAGCGCGCGATGAGAGCAGGGCGGCCGCCCACGCGCGCGTTGGGAAGCCGCCGCGCGTCGTCGTAGCCAGCGTCGCCGGCGCGGAGCACCGTGCCGCGGAAGCCCGGCGGCGGAAATGTTGGAAATTTGGGCGTGGCCATGATGAAGGAGCGTCGGCGCCGTGGATTCGGATCGTCAGGCACGGCAAGCAAGGCGCAAAGACCTTGTGTAGGACCTCGGTCGTAAAGGATCGGGGGAGCTTCTTGGCGGGACGGAATAGCAAACAGCGAGATCCGATCAAACTGGGGTCAATAGACGAGAAAATACACACAGCCTGGACACATGGGGTTTTCGACTAGATGATTCGCGGCTCTCACTTCCCTCCAATCCCAGCCGCGCCCGCAGGCAACTCTGCCTTTGGGCCGCATCTCAGCTGCCGAGACTTCTCCTAGGGCAGCAGCGCATGTCAGGTAGTACAAGAAACCGACAGATGGGCGCCTAAATAAGCCAACAGCCGCGGACGGGATCGCGCCGATGATCGATCGTCATCGTGGCGTTGCCGTAGCTGGCAAACATGTTCGAGACACGGCGGGCCAACGAACAGGCGGTCCGCGAGCTTTAATGTGGATTGTCCAAGCTCATTGATCCTTCACAAAGGCCGTATACTTGGACTTTATTGACTGTCATTGCATGGCTATCAACGCGCATCGATCGGAGGGTCGTCACGCTTCGAAGGGGTTCCACATGCACACCTTCACCGGAATATAATACTGCCAGTCTTTTTGCAATCAAACGCTGAAAATTCTTAACGGCGTTTCTTTTCGTGGCAAAAGCATCCAACATCAAGGACCAACAAGCAGCTTTGGGGTCTTCACTTCCTGGTGATGCTCCAGACCTTGTCCTTGGCAAGCGGCCCAAACAATGCATCGTGAGCGGCAAAAATCAGCCAAACATTTCATGTTTCAGTCGTGAATTGAATCAATTGCTATACTATATATGTCTAAAACTAGTAACAATAGCAACTAGAGAAGCCTCAATATTGGTTGAGGGGTTGCTCTAGTGCGACATCACCACGTCGCTTCTAGCTCGTTAGGTTGACGTCGTCATCAATAGGGTTCAATCCCTCGACCGGGCCAATAGCGGCCTGGAACTTGAGCTTAAGCTTCTCGATCGTGTCGCGGTCCTCCATGAACTTGGCAAAGATGGTGGGATCGGTCGCGTTCTGCTTCTTGATGTCGGGGAAGCCCTCGGGCGTGGGCATGTCGCCGCGAACGGACCAGGTGCCCATGGCCTTTTGGTACTCGGGGCTGAGGATGAAGTTGTGCAGCAGCTTGGCGCCCTCCACGTTGGGCGCGTCCTTGAGGATGCCGGCGTACTGCGCCCAGGACACGTACTGGCCCTCGGTCGGTTGCGAAAAGTTGAGGGGCGGCGCGGAGCCGAAGCCGCCGCCGGTGGCGAAGAAGGCAGCGGCGTCCTTGGCGTCCGCCTGTGCGGCCAGGATGGCGGGCGTGGCGGTTCCGCGCACCCAGCGCGGGTTCTGCTTCAGCAGGTCGTCGAGCCACGAGTCGCCATACTGCTTCATACTGCAAAATCTTCGTGTTAGTGAAAATGGCACCCTTTGCGCCAAGACGGGAGGACTTACATGAGGTCAAAAGCAAACAGCACGGCATCGTCGTCGTGGGGGTACGTCAGGACCAGCTTGTTCTTGAACTCGGGGCGGAGCCAGTCAGTGTACTCGGCCGGGGCCGCGATGCCCGGCAGCTTCTCCGTGTTCCAGCCGTTGGACCAGAAGAAGATGTAGACGCCGTACCAGGCCGCGTCGGGGGCCTTGAAGGGCGTCTCGACCTGGTCGAAGCCGGCCGGCGCGTACTTGAGGAGCGCGCCCTCGGACGCCCAGCGCGGGTAGTCGTTCAGCGTCTGCAGGATGATGCTGTCGATGAAGACGCCGCCGGGGCCGGCCGCGAGCTGCTCGTCGAGCCGCACGTCGTGGTACTTGGACAAGTCGACCGTGATGTTGAGCGTCATGCCGGGGAAGCGCTTCTCAAACTCCGTCTTGAGGAAGTCCTGCTGGTTCTTCTCGTCGCCGCCGTGCCAGACCGTGACGGTAGTGGCCTTCTTCTCGATAAGCGCCTTGTGCATGTCATCCAGGGATCTGGTCTCGGGACCGGACGAGCCGCTGGCGGGCGGCGCTTTACAGCTGTTGTTTGCGCCAAGCGCGACGCTCGCAAGCGTCGCCACGAGCACACCGAGAGGGAGCATACTGAAGCTGCGTGTGTGTGTGCGTGCGTGTGTGTGTGTGTGTGTGTGTCTGTCTGTGTCTGTCTGTGTCTGTCTGTGTTGGGTATACGGGAGAGGAGTCGGGTAGGTTAAGAGGACGACTTCGCACTAGTATGAGATGAGTTTGACTCCTAGTATGTAGCAAGTGAATGTCCAAAGAAGCCAGTGAATGTCCAAAGAAGCCAGTGAATGTCCAAAGAAGCCAGTGAATGTCCAAAGAAGCCAGTGAATGTCCAAAGAAGTGATGGAGGAAACCACTGGGCAGGTCGGCTGTACTTGTACTGAAGACTGCGATCGACACCTGTCTTCATGCTGGCCGCAGCGCATGGCAAAGCTTAATGACCATCGCCAATTGCTTAGCCAAGGTGGGAGGCCGATGTGGGAGGCCGATGGGCGACTAGTAACGGCCTTTGCCGACTCTAGTGCCTGTTGACGTGAAGCCAACAGGTTGTCCTGCGGTGTTAGCGGTGGGTATTTTGTCGAGTCAAATCCTCGTCAGGCCATAAGCGTAGCATGAACCTTAATTTGCCCCACGAGGGCAGTAGAAATGCCCTATGGAAGCCTTGACAGGCGGCGTCTTGTTCATTTGCTCCCGGCGTCGGGCTGACGAAAGCTTTGCACAGCCCATGCTTGGCAGTTGGCTGGTAAGACTGTTTCTGTGATTTTCTGTGGCTTCTCAACCCATGTTTCGTCTGATGCGGCCTAGTGATGCTGGGCGCGCAAGTTCCAAGACTGGCATGTCGGTATGGTCTTTCCGGTGGTGGCAGGATGAAACGATCAATGCTCACTAGCCACCTCAGTCACGCCAACTCCACAGTGACACTATATTGGCCACAATCTTGGTTGTTGCAGTGAATCCGAGCGGATCGGAAAGGCTGGGCAACAAGGTTGCGCGACAACTGCACTGGGCCGTGATCCCTGGGCCAATCATACCCCAAGGTCCGGAACCTCGTTGCCTGGCGATTAACCTCTGCATGCGCTGCTGATCAGTGCAGAGCTCTTATGAGGCTCAGCTTGGGACGACTGCCTCTCCAATTTTGTCCTTGGCACTTGGTAGCGTGGTCGAGTGTAATTTGTACGTGTCCGACAATGACAGACGACACGCAGCGATCGTTGCCATGGCTTTCGAGTAGCAAGGCACCAGGAACTGCTTATCACGACTCTTCCCGCATGAGAAGGAAGAGTCAGTCTGTCAATTTGCACGACATGGCAGGACTTCAACGACTGCACATGCTAACCGGACGATCCGAAGCAGCGCTGATAATCACCAGGTATCTGTAACAAGTACAGATTGCTCCGTCCACTGACTGGTTCATATGATAGGGTTGAAGAGAGGTCCAGTGATCGCCAATGCCACAGGGAATACACCACTATATTCGTCGCAAATTAGCAGGTGGGTTGTATTTTCTGTAAACCTCCGGTTCCACTGTATTATCTGGGCTACCCCGAAACACCTCCAGGCTGTGTCATGCAAATTGAACAAGGCCCAAGTAATCCGGATCCAACAATACTTTGGTCAGGTTCTTCCAGCATGATTGAGTGTGGTTTCCCTTGCGAATCGTGTCAAGTAAGTAACGGGGTTGAGCGTAGATGCAAGTCGACAACGGTCGGAATCATTCGTCTTGAGTAGTATTATGTAGCAGTTGACTTTTGCTTTCCATGGTCAGGGAATGTCAGTGAATCAGTGATAGTCTTTTGTCGTCGGCACCGGCCGAGCCGCCTTCACCCAGCCTCAACCGCAGCCTTCCACTGGACAGCCCAACGAGGCTCGGAAATTTCCGTCCAATCCTCGCTGTTTTTACTGCGCCCTTTCTCAACCGAGTCGTGACAACTCCACTTCCCTTGGCTGTCGCTGCAAAAAAAAGTTTCCAGGATTCCAGTCCCCATCCCTTGGCGTCCAGCCAGATTCCATCCGCCCCCCATCCATGACCATGGCGACCCTGCGCCCTCTCCCGGAGGGATTTCGGCACTTCGGCCATCTGCCCCTCGAGCTCCGACTCAAGATCTGGCACTACTCCTTCCAGCCGCGCGTCGTGGAGCTGCACGGCCGGCGGGCGCACTACGCCGACGCCTTTCGGCACGGCGGCAGCACGCCCGGCTGGCAGAGCGCCTCCAACAATCCCGCCGCGCTCGCCGTCAACACCGAGGCGCGTGCGGCGGCTCTCCGCTATTACCGCATCCAGATCCCGCTCGCGCTCGCCGTGTCCTGCCAGCGGCCAGGCGACACGGTGACGCACAGAGGGCGCGTGCTCTACTTGAATCCGGCCGTCGATACCGTGGCCATGCTGGGCGATCTCGACTTTTATCGCCTGTCGTCGTTTTTATCCGACATTCGTCATCGCGACCCCGCAGGTATCGGCCTCAAGCGTCTTGCTGTCAGCGCCCGATGGACATCGCATGGAGGTGCGGGCAGCTCCATCAGAATGATCTTCAAGACCATATTTCCCGAGCTTGCTGAGTTTATAGTTTATTTGTTTGACAGCAGCTTGCCCCCTGAAGACTGGGTAAATGGGACGTGTTTGCTTGAAGACTGTGCGGGAACGAGTGTATACAAGGCCTTTGAAGCAGGAGGTGGGAAACACTTACGAGAAGGGGACAAGTGGATGGTAATTGGCAAGAGCCAGCTGAAAATAATGCAGCTTGCTTTCTTCTCCGGGTGGTAGCTGAAACCAGTAATGCATTTTGAATAAGTTTCGTCTTTACTCTATTTGACCTCTGCAAAGTTTGTGGCGGGGCAGCATCAAGTTTGGCGGTTCGTGTGAATGGTGCGTTAATTGCGGTCGTAATAGCAATTGTCTACATGCATCCGTACAAGATACAGCTAACTGCCTCTCATAGCGTGATAACATCACACAGCCGTGCTCGCATGGTTCCTCGCCTCCCTCTTCGCGCCTTTTTCTGGACACAAATCACCTCATCCGGGCCGCACTCGACCTTGCTCGTGACATGTACACTTGCAATGTACCACCAGCGGTCAATGCGCAGTGAAAAGCTCGTCTTCAAGGACTTGTATGGGATTGGGGGGATTGGGCATGAGGTAGTGATTTACGTACATCTCAGCCTCGCTGGAACGTGCGTAGTCCTCGTGGCCGAATATCCTCTCGTAATCTTCTTGTGACATGCTGTCACATTCGGCACCCCGCGGATCGGTTAAGAACGTAATAACACGAGCCTTCCTCCGAAGCACATCCAGAGCAACTTTCCACGTACCGCTTAGCAGACAGAGGTTCATCTGGAGAATGCAATTCATTGATGGAGGCAGTCGTTCAAGAAGGAGCTTCAACTTGGAAACATCCACAGCTACGTAGCGCAGAAAGATGTGGGTCAGTTTATGCCGGGACATTGACCCCATGATTTGCCCCAGATCTATTGTCGGCGATTCGGCCTCGGAGCCTCTCATATCCAAGGTGAGGCGCTGTAGACTAGCCGTGTCCAAGCATGTAGACAGAAATTCGTGGAGGTCGCTCACGTCTTGGTCGTCAGCGTTGCCACTATACTTGAATGAAAACGCCTCCAACTGCTGCATCCCGGACGAGAACTCTCGTCGAATATCCGGGGCCGGAACCAAGCCCGTAGGACAAGCCAAAGTCGAAAGTTGAATATCGAGGCTGCTGAGTAATGTGCCGGCGTTTCGGACAGCCTCTATGACATTTATAATGCATTCGTAGTCAGGCAACTCGAATCCGTATGCTCTCGTATGATAACCGGTCATCGGCTGGAGCATGACAGGATATAGTGCACTCCAGACATCGGTCCCGGGTATCAGTCGCGGCCCCTCTAAGGATTCAAAATCAGTATCTGTAAATTCCAGTCTCCGCGCGCTGGGCATCCTTGCAATTGCGGAGCCAACAAGTCGGCAGAACTCTCCAGTCTTTTTTCGTGATGCCTGTTTCTCAAGGAGGGTCAGATACTCTCGATGGATCCCCTCTAGGTGTGCTCGACGACTTCGGTCGTCCTCGAGATATCCGCCGTCGCTATCAGTATCTGCCGACACCATCCGACGCAGTGTAGACACAACCACCCTTCCGTTTGTAATCATCTCTGATGCTGTCTGCTCGGGGATGGCAGAGTGCCCCCACTTCCACGAGTCTTCGAACACGTCAACTGCTTTCGCAAGTCGGTCGGTTTGATATGAAATGAATGTGTCCAGGTCATTGAAGGAAGAGTTGTGAAAATGAAGGACGACTCGAACTGCGCGTACACCCTTGGCGATGGTGGGATGGCGAGAAATTTCGTCTAAGCGTGCAAGCGATGGCTCGTTGAAGTTGACGCGCACCATACGGACGAGCAGCTGTGAGCTCACATTACAAAACTGTCGACAGACCAGGCGGGTGTTGGCAATGGCCTTTCTGCCAGCGCCGCCGTAGTAGTAGGCGCTGTATGCGAGGTGAGGGACAAATTCTTCCACCAGCTCAAAGATCCTAAGGAGCATCTCGTTTGGCAAGTCCAGGATGTTGAGGCTTCTCAGAGTCGGACGTGACAACTTGTCAATGCGGCGTCGAAGGGCGTTTTGGAGACCCTCGAATATCGTCTTCGAGGCGTTCGCCTTTTCTAGTTCGCGGTCCAGATTCGCTGCCGATTCGAGAAGATCATTACAGGCTGCCCATTCCAACCATTGTGCTGTCATGAGGTTTTGGTCTTGGAAAGCTTCAGAAATGTACTGCGGGGGGCGATGCAGCGATCTAGATTGATCAGGAAACCACGTTATCTTGGCGACAATTAGGCGGCAGATCTCGCGCTCAAGATCTTCAAGCTGCTCATTGGTGGTTCGGAGATCCTCATAAGCAGTTTTCAACACCCCGTCAGACTCGGCAATGAGCCCTTTGTCTTGGAGGTGAGGCGGTGCCATCTGACGTGTTGCACGGTGGAAGTTGATGAAGCGTGGAATTTGAGAACAGGATGATGATTCCGTAGAGATTTATGGTAGAACCAGTGGCATCAATCCGGCCAATAGGCGTTAACTTTAGATTGCAGAACGCCTAAAACGTAGCAAAGAGAGCAGGAAAATTTTGTGGAGCTGATGCTGTCGCGTAGCAGCAAAAGTGGGATCCACACCTTGCTGGCATGAATTTGACCTTAATAATTAGGTACTGTTCAACAGATGCTTTATTATTGAGGTTATCATGATGGATCCACGTGCACAAAGCCTCGCAGCTGCTCGGGTACGTAAATCATTTTTGCAACTAGAATAAATCTAGGGTTGGGATATTTGACGACCTTGACGACCGAAACGTGGCGCACGCACCTAAATTCAGAGTCAAGGCTCCACATCGCAGCCACACCCTCCTTTAATCCATCTACTTCGTTTAAAGAAAGTAAGTACTTAGAAAAGTAGGTAATATTCTAAGGTAATATTAAGAAATAAGCCCTACCTTTATTCTATCTTAAGGCTTTCTCTATTTCTTTATATCTCTTTTTAAGAGTTAGATATATAATTCTAAAAATACTACGTTTAGTACTATAGATGTGTTGTTTTTTTCGCGCTATTAGGCGTGGTTCTAGCCACATTTAGGTCGTTAATTTTAGCGGATTGAGGTCGTCAAATATCCCAACCCTAAATCTATGATTGCCTGTACACAACACATCATCTTCCATCACACCTGACAGGTTTCTTGACAAGACGTCTTCTAAGGCGATGGCGACAGGTAAACATTGTAAAAATGTCTTCTTAGCTTGGCAATTTATGCACTCATACAAGTACAGTAAATGCGATGCTATTTGATGACTTTCCGACCTTGTTACTATCCTTTTAAATGTCAATTCATTAGTATAGCGCAAAGTCCAGATTCCTAGAAAATGAGGAACAAGGCTTGGCCTTATAATAATAAATCTGCTTATTCTTACCTGCCTATACCACTGCTACCTGTGACAAGCTGACAGTCGGAAGTTGAAGTAGTCGAAAGATTCCCCTACGCCGAGGTCGCCTGTTTCAACTCGCAAGGTACAAATCCCATGGGCTTTCATTTGAACGCTTGATCGTCTGTTCTCTTTGCCCCTCGAATCGCCACGGTGATTGCCTGCTCGACATCCTCTGGAAGGGGGCCGTCGCATCCGTCATCGTCGTCTCCCCATTTGCCCTGCAGTTGCAGGACGCGCGCCATTGTGCCACAGGTCAGGTCGAGGAAGCCGGACCACTCCCGGAAGCGGCTTGTCCAACCCGAGGACTTCGACGTGGCTCCCCACGGCAGGAGCGAGTCATCGCCGTCGACCCGGACCGTCACACGCCACCGCTGCGCGACCCATTGATCGTCAACGTCAAAGCGGCTCTCTTCGCGCCGTCGCGCCTCTCCACCCTCTTGCTCTGTTTCGCGTCGTCGCTCCTCCTCCTCCTTAAGGCCCAGCTCGACAGCCGACAGAGCGCGTCCGACCCGACTCACCTCCATTGTCTGTTGGTACCCTGCAGGACTTGCTGTCATGGTACCTTGGCTGGATTCGGGTTTCTTACTTTTTCCCTTTTCTCCTGGCGGTTTCTTACTTTTTCCCTTTTCTCCTGGCGGTGGCATTCCAAGTGTCCAGAAATTCTCGGCAGCGAAGGCGTCTTGTATATCCTTTTCTGGCAGTGACATTGCAGATGCCCAGAAATTCTTGGCGGTGAAGGCGTTTTGCATATCCTTTTCTCCTGGCAGTCGCATTCCAGGTGTCCAGAAATCTTCTCCTGGCATTGCAAATTTCCAGAAATCTTGGGGGGCGGAGGCATCATGTATACCAAGTATGTCTGACTGGCGATGCACGCCCGATGTGGTATGTATACCCGACTTACCATCTATGTTCGTGTCGTTACTGATTCCCTTTCCAACGCAGTCGACATGTACTCTCCGGCACTTGCATGTCGAAGCCGCCAGGATGACGCCGTACATGACGACAGGCCCACTGTCCATGTAAGCCATAATATCTCTATGCCATCCCAAAGCCAACATGTTGAGTACGGCTGTTACTAAGCCGTCCTTGCATGCCCTGTAGAAGAGGCGGTTCGCTGGGAGATACAATTCCATGCAGTTAGAGGTGTTCTTGACACCGGGCTGGCTGGCGCCATTGACAACACCCGACAAATCTTCGAAAGTGTGCACATCTGAAAGCAGCGCGGCGCACAGATAGGAATCGGGAGACTGAGGCGTCGGCTCCTGTAGGGGCGGAACCCGAAAGTCGGAGGCGGCAGCGGCGCTGTGCTGCTGCCGGGGACCGAGCGCAAGTTCCAAGAGTTTCCAGTCGTCAAGGTATTCCAGTAGCTCTATGCAGCGAAATGATCCACCGCCAGAGTCTCTGCTTCGCAGACACTGGCCCGTGATCCGCAAATAGTCGGACAGATGGCTCTGGACAAAATCTCGAGCCTCCGCAAGGGTAAAGGACAACTGTGCGGCGGCGGGGCTTTCGGTGAGGAAATCGCGGACCGACTGGTGCATGAGCTGGACAACTGACGCGGCGCCGTAGTTGTAGTCGCGAGATTCCTCGACCGAGAGGCCCGGGTTGTAGATTTCAATGAACACCCCGCATGTGAGATGCATCTTGCGCCAAAGCTCATCCCACGACTCAAAAAGCGGTCGGCTACTCCGTATGTCGTCCACGGTGAACGAGGAAAAGTTGTCCTTGATGATGGCCATGACCTCTGAGAGCATCTCCAGCGTCACCTCGCCAATCTCGCCCGCGGCGCATATCCACATGAGCATCCTCCGGATAGCTTCGATGTCCCCAGCCGGCTGTTGCCTCTGCATCTCCACCACAATCTGCGTGTAGTACTCCTCAAGTTCGTGCGGAATCCGCTTCACAGCTTGCCGCAGGCCGTCCAGGGTACATGTCCAGGGTGAGCTAGCCTGCCGAATGAGTTGGTCCAGCACTAGCTTCACCCACAAGACTGACCCTTGCGCGTTTTCTATAAGGGTGTTCTGTATCTCTTGTAGCGCGAGTTGCTCGTGCAACTTGGCAACACCCACCGATCTCGACCTGGGTTGCTTCATCCGGGAACCGCGAGGCTGGCCACGCGTCCGAGGGGCACACTCGGCAGATGGCAGAGCGCCCAGGTCAAGCGCATGAAGCGCCTGCCGCAGCGACTCAAGCCCTTTGCATACGATCTTTTCAATGTCGTCGTGGTTTTCCCTCTCCATGACGATGCTGTGGTAGCCAGCGACCTGCTGCTCTATCGCGACGGCGGGCCGGCTGAGTATGATGAATTTGGCGTTGGAGCTACTAGTGTCCTCAGCAAATGCCCTGATGACCGACAGAACTTCTGCATTCTCGGCTTCGTCGACAGCATCTACTACACAGATGACAGGCATGGGGCCGTGGCAAACACGGAGAATCATCTGCTTCAGGGTATCGCCGGACCACGATATATTGCGTGGATCCATTGAGCGATACGCCGCGAGGCAAAAGGATGTGAAGACATCCCGTGATTGCTTAGACAAGTGGTAAAGTATGGAGCGCAGAAGAGAATAGTGCTGAACGTGAGGGCCGCCCCCGCGACGATGGTAGAACCAGTCACCGACTAGGAAGCCGCAGCCGGTGGTCCCTTGTGTCGACCGCAGCCGCTCGAGAAGCGTTTCCTTGATAAACTTGGCCAGCACAGACTTACCGCTGCCGGGCTTTCCGCGAATCCAGAGGATCCCGGACTGCTGTCGTGAGAACGCAACGTATTCAGGGTTGCTCCAGATCCACGAGTTTGTCTCCGCCGTGGCCGCGGATACATGCATCCTCCGAGCCTCCATGTCCGGAAATTGTAACGATGCCAGAAATTCTGTTCAAATGTTAGAGGCTGGCCAGGGAGGAGATCTATGCTTCTCTTGCCCGATGCAGTCTTTCGCACCTTTGTATTCTGTATCCTCGGAGACATAGAGATGCGCGACTTCCTTGATGATGCCCTTGAGATCCGAGGAAGCCGCGACACACGCTCGGGTGTTTAGTGCAGTGCAAAGCAGTTCAATATCGGCAAGCAGTCTTCTTTGACCAGCGACCTCGATCAGCTCCATGTTGTCTATGGCCAGCAATGACTCTGTCCAATTTGCCCTGCCCAGCATGTAGAGAATGACTGGAATCATGGCTTCTGTGGGAGGCTGTCCGGTGTCTAGCAACGCAGACTGCAGCTCTGCGACGGCGCTTTGCGGCAGTTCCGCCATGTACTCGAGCAAAAGCTGTTCTTGCCGCGGCTGACTGCAGAATATTTGCAGGAACAGGAGACCCAAGGCCGCGTTAGCAGCGGCGAGGCTTGAGTCTATCTCCGACGGATCAGGTGGAAGCTGCTGTACTTTTGTGAGCTTGTGAAGTCTTGTCAGAGGCCGTTTTTCGAACGTCCCTGCGCAGTCGACGTAAAAGACGCGACAACCCCGTCTAGATTGCGCGGCGTGCCTTGCTAAGGAAATCGCGGTAGAGTTGCCTGGGAGCTGTCGCTGGTTATCGGTCTCCGCCGCGCTCGCTCCATGGCAAAACGTGGCCACGAGCATGCTCTTCTGGCCTTGAAGCCAATTCTGAAAAGCCTTTGTGTGCACGAAGCTCTGCATCACGTCACTTGGCAGGTCCGTATTGCCGGATTCCAGCATTGCCACCGTTGACGGAGCGTGCCTCTGGGAGTTGATCTTCTGTATGGCAGCCCGAGCCCCTATCGTATTGGTCAGCAAACAGGCGTAGCGCCTTCAGCTTCCTTCTTTCCGCGGCATGTAGCCAAAAGGAGTAGAGCGTACATTCACCGAGATGCGGCGGGCTTGATAAGGGATCATTGTGCACTGCAAGAAGGTCGGTAAGCTCGACATGGAATCCTGACGGGTTGTGTAGGAGAGTTCAGGGACTAAAGTGCGGCGGAAGGTGTCTCTTTGAGAACGGAGAGGGCAACAAAACTCACGATGCAATGAATCTAGGCAGAGCAGAATCGATTAGCATCGTCAGCTCAAGGAGTTAGTTGACCAATTGTTGGTTGAATCTGCGCGCATCTGCCATCTACACTGTTGGCTGCAAGTGACGCAAGCATAAACCGATTTCCTTTTTTCAGACTGTTCAAGTTGCTACTATAGCCACCGGTGGAGGTTCGAAAGGGGCAATTCACGATACACTTGTCTCTTACCTCTTGGATAAAAGTGTTCAACAACGGCTTTGGTTGTTGCTGCCGCACAAGCTGCGGCGTAATTTTGCCAGTGCTTATGCTTATGGCTATCTCCATAGTCACTCACCGACTTGATCACCAAGCAGGTAGTATTGAGCTGCCAGATTCCAGATGCCTCCATCTCAAACGCAATCACATTGCTGTTCTTGGCCAACGAGTCTCGGACTTGCGGATCACGCATAACAACGTCATCCGAAGCATAGGTTCCGACGTGGATCCTTCGCGGCACCTGCGAGTACGTGGGACGCCGACGGGCCTGTTCAAGGTCGCAGTCAAGATCGGAGCAGGGTGTTGCCTTGGCAATGCTGCAAAACATGGGCGGGTTGGATGTACAGCAGCCCGTGGGGCAGCAACGGCGGTGGAGGTGGTGGTAAGAAGAAGAAAACGCCAGATCCTCCGATTCTCCCGGGCAGCGGTATTCGGCGTCGTGAAAGTGCTGCTCCAAGATGGCTGCCGACTGGGCCGTCACTTGCTGCATGTAATATTCCGTTTCGAGGTAGCCCAGAAGCTGACGCAGCTTTGTTCCTGCAACTTGCGGGGCGGCGCTTTTCATCTGAAGGCCCTGCGGGCTTATCCCAGCCGCGTGTATGTAGTGAACAATGGAATTTCCGATGACGACATCGCCGAGGAAGATGGGCGCAGGCGCAGAGGGACCATCGCCGTACGGTTGAGCCACGCCGCCGCACACGCCGACCAGGATAGTCAGCTCCATTTCACCAAATCGCTGTTGTAAGCACTGCATTGCCAAGGCCGCATCGAGCTTTCCGTATTGCTGGGGTTTCACGAGCAGCACCGGGTGGCCAGCAAACATCGCGGACAGAAAGATGGTATCCCGCCTCTCGTGCGGCACAATCTCCGGCAGCCCATCAAGAAGCTTGATGACGGCGTCTAGTTCGAGCGCAAGAGCGCATATGATGGCAATGGCGAACTTGCCATCGCGTTCTGCCATTGCTATTCGCTGTCTTGTGTGTGACCGGCCTCGAGACCGAAAGACACGCTACGGAAGTCATCACCCTATCCCTTTGACCTATCATAAAGGCAAGTAGGTCACGGGACCTGCCAAGAAGTAGATACATAGAGGTACTTGGTAAGAGTATAGGCCACCCCCCTGAAATAATGCAGCTGAGAGACTTGTGCCCACTTTTGCGGCGCCGAAGTCGCCGGAGCTGCAGATCCGTACCACCGTGGTAACAGCGGAATATTGTCGAAAGAGTCCGCGTCGAGTCCAAGGACAGCTCGTACGCGAGTTTACAGAACTGTGATCTCAGCCGAATAAAGAGGGAAATTAAGAACCCGTGCAGCAAGGAACTCTCTCAAAATCCACTATCACATTTATTCATGCACTATGTGACTATCATCAACTTTCCCGACTATATACGCACCGCTTACTAGATACCATCATCATAAATCCCCTGCTCAAGGGTAGCCAGCGCAGTATACTCGCCCCAGTTGGCGCACGTATTGTTGAGAAACTCATAGTTGATCAGCCCGCGCGCCTCCTCGAGGCGCTCTACAAACTGAAGCGCCAGGCCCATGTTGGTGTGCCATCCAATGTGGCAATGCATGAGCCACGCGCCGGGGTTGTCCGTCTTGAACGCGAGCACCAAGTGGCCCGAGCCGGGCAGCATGGCGACGTCGCGGCGCATCGGGTTCGTCAGGTCGAACAGATCCGTCGCCGCGTCAAAGCTGCCCGAGCCCTGCGCGACGAGGGAGAAGTCGTGGCCGTGCAGATGGATCGGGTGCGGGACGGCGTTTTGGGCCTCGATGATGACGTACACCCACTTGTCGGCCTCGTCGAGCGAGATGACGTGGCTGCGCGTGGTGTAGTTGGTCGCGTTGTTGTAGAGCTGCAGCAGCGTCGGGTTCTGCCAGTCGGCGTAAAAGGACGTGTTGTTGAGCGCCCACAGCACGACATTGTCCGTCGGCAGCAGACTGACTTGCTCGAGGTCCGACTGGTCCTGCACGCCGGCGCTGAGCGCCACGTGCGGCACCAGGCTCGCCACCGGCTCGTCGATGCAGCCGTCGACGTACGACCAGACAGAGGTGCTGGGGGTCGAGGGCTCGCTGCCGTAGTAGATGATGCCGCGGATGTCATCGGGGTTGTCGCTGTTGGAGCAAGCCACCTGCGGCAGAGCACGCAGCCAGAAGTTCTCGGCTACGGATTCCTGGTCTGCGCTGACAACGACATCGTATCTTTGACCTAGTTGTATAACATCATTAGCGGGCGTTTCATTGGCAGTCAGCTGCCTAAGTTGTGACGTACCCATGCCAATGTCCAAGACCGTGGTCTGGTATGGCACAATGGGGACAAAGTCGGCCGCAATGACCGTCATGGTATGATTGTCAATTGTGAATTTAAAGTGCGTATCCAAGGCGCCATTAATCAGCCTCAACCTGTGCGTTTTGCCCGCTGTGAAGGAAGCATTGAAGCGATGTCCCACCACCGTTCCGGAGTTGTTCCACGTGTTGGTGCCGTTGATGAGGCCGTTGGTCAGGAACGGGGGGCCGCTCGTCAACGCCGAGGTATAGAGCTCATCCGCAGTCCGATGAGTCCAGTCCGCGAGCAAGATCGTACCGACATCCACGTCATAATTGGCCGTGGCCGGCCCGTTGATCAGAATGGCACCGGCGGCGCCATCCCAGGCCTGCAGGCCAATGTGGGAGTGATACCAAGACGTGCCGTACTGCGTGGCGCGCCAGGTGTAAGTCATTGACCCGCCCGCGTGGAGGGGGCACTGCGTAACCGCCGTCACACCGTCCATCTCGTTGGTGTAGTTTTGGCGGATGCCGTGGAAGTGGATGGACGTGCCGTTCTGCGCCAGAGTGAGGTTGTTGGACACGTGGATCACGACAGTGTCGCCCCAGTCGGCCTCGATAGTCGGTCCGGGCACCACACCGTTAAAGGCATACACGGTGCGCGCGAATCCGTCCGGCGAGGCGGTGACCTGCTCGAGGTCGAAGAAGTACTCCCGCACGACGCCGGTGTCAGGGACCTCATCATACCAGTTGGTGTCGATGCTGAAATCGCACCATTGGGATCTGGTGGTCGCCGTGTTCCCGGAGCAGGCAGCACGGGAAAGCAGACTGTTGCAGCTGGCAACAGTCAACAGTGGAAAGAAGAGAAAGAATGGGGAACGCATCTTCAGTCAATGGATAAAGAGTTTGCAGAGCTGTTTGTAAAAGCTTTGTTGTGAATAGTGTAAGTTGCTGGATGCTGAGTTCTTAAACTTCAAGACATGCAATTACAACATCTATATATACAACCAGACAACAACACGATATCAATATGACAGACAACATGACACGATGACCAACATAAAAATAAGCAACCAAGCGTATCATGCATTGTCCGACGTACGCAATACTTTAGACTTTTCCCAACTGCCGCCGCAACTCTATCCCCAGCTTTCAACGCCACCACTCTTATTGCAGGCATATTCCCGGCCTCCCGCACAGACTCTAGTGCTGCATCAATGCCGGCTTTCCCACTACGCCCGACGCTCGACGCTTTTATTTCAGCTCCGTCTCAGCGACTCCCGCTGTCATTATCGACGAGTTCACGGATACTCCATCGGAGCTGACGTGGACATCGCAGGTTCCTGACCGCGGAACGGGAGCGGGGCGGTGGTGGAGTGTGTCATTCTAAACATCAAAGCGCAGCGAACGTGATAACCTCCTGTTGACGTACGTTGATGACGAATTTGTACAAGGAATTGTGTGTATATATGGGTTGAATGTCCTGCGGTTCATTCAGCTACTGTGCACTGACATCTGTCTATCCGCTAGCAGGTCAACTTCTCTCCGCGCTTTGTTCTGAGCATCTCAATACTACATCGAACGATATCTCAAACGGCATGATGAAGTTTTCTTTGGACTCCAAAATCATTGCATTTATTCTGGCTGTTCTTCCTGCAGCTTCTGCTGCCAAAGAAAGCTTCAACTTGCTTTGCTACACGACAACCGGCTCCTTTGCAGGTGCTGAGCTCTATTACAAAGATGGTACGTCCCCCTCGACCAACTGAGGTAGAGAGAGCCGCATGCTGATAAAGTCTAGGGCTGATTATGATTTCGAATCTTACCGCTCCTTCCAACTTGACTTCAATCTATTGTAAGGGCAGCCATCCTCCCCTTCGTTCTCAAGAGCCTAGTTCATTCGCATGTCCGGCAAAAGTGTCATTGAGCCTCGGCACAACACTCTCTAATATACTTCATCTCTAGTTACTCGGGACCGGAGCCTCCCGTCCGCACCGTGGACAGTCTCCCCCAACACAACCAGGTCCCCGAACCCGCCCTTTGGCGGTGGCGAGCTCGTGCTTCCGGGTGATGACAACTCGACCTACCCCGATGTCACCGTTACCAGCAATGCAACCGGGTCGGCCGACTTGCTGCTCTACGGGGAGACTGTCTTTGCTCATGTCAACGGCAGCTACAAGAACCCGTTTTACGCCGCTGTTACAGATGACGCGGATATTTGGCAGCTGCTGTGGAACCCAGCCCATCCGAATGAGAAGAATCTTACTCCGGTGCTGCTACGCACGAGCATTGTAGTGTAATAAATCTTGCTGTGTTTGCAAGCCTATACTATCATAGACGCTCACATAGGTTCTCATGCTATCCAATAGTCGACAGATTGTATAAATAAAACGTTGGATAGTCTCAAGGAAGGCCGGCAGTCGTATCGGTAAAACTATTGGGTTCTTAAAGAACAGTGCACGTTAACAGAATCTACTTCGGTCCAACATTTTCCTCTTGGAGTACATGGTTCCTATGGTTTGCGAGAAAGCGTCAACCACGCCATGACTGCTATCAAGGGAGTATTGGCGTGGCCGGATATTCAAGACTTTTTGGCCGCTTCCCGAGACAGCACTCCCGCGGCGGAGGGACTGATTGTCACCGGAAAGATACCAAACTTTGGATTCAAGCATTTTGCATTTTCTTTTTGCCTCGCTACGGCGAGATATCCACCTGCAATCCGCCAAGGTTTAGGATACGCGTCGCCTACTCGGGGTCCGTGTGAGCAACTCATGGATTCCCTTTACAGTGACATCTGTCCATATAGTGAGTGTCTATTGGTGGGATTTAATGCGCGGTGACTGCAAACAAGCAATACCAATCTTGTTCTTCTCGTAAGCCTCTCACCGTCACCACCGGGAGCCAGATAAGAGCAGTCGCTCCTCGCCGTATCCGTCCGCGTATCAGTCGGACTTCAGCCAGTCGGAGCTGGTCCGACATTGTGTTTTTATATACTGCTGTCTTTTTGCTCGCAACTTTTTATATGCAAATGACGACTTTCCGGGAGATGACATTTTGTACTTTTGCCTTGATTTCTGACCCTTGTTCGATACCTTGTCCGTCGCTCCACCGCTGGGGTCATCGCCTGCCTTTACTTTCGCCTCGAAAATGCTTCAGCCTCAGAAAATAAGCCGCGGCATGATTGGTGATACTGGTTCTTAACCGGAACTCCACGGATATTTGCAGATTAGAAACGACCCGGGATACGCGTGGCAAGTTGTCACCTCTAGGCTCCTTCGCTGACACCATCGCCAGCTTTATGCTCTATTGCGGGCGAAGAATAAACCCTCCCGGAAATTCCATTTGGCTTCATCTAACACGAAACGGGCCACGAGTGCAATTTAATTTTTCCTCTCTTCCATCTTGCCCTCTTGGTTGCCACTGAGGCTGGCAGGGTAGAGGGCACTTGGGCTACCCTAAAGTGCACTGTTATACTTGACTAAAAGAACCCAGCTGGTTTTTCGAAGGTTTAGCGCGACTTATATCCGGCCTTTATTAGTCGATTTCGCCCCTTGAATTTGATCACAATTTGAGCTACAGAGGCCTGGGAGCACGGTAGCTCAACGTCTCCTACATCGCTGGGCACCGCTTTCTCCCTCTTGGTGGGACTTCGTCTTGGCATCAATAGTTGATCTTCAGGTCATGCAGCATGCCACGTGTACTTGTGCTGGTCTAGCCATCTCTGGCTTGTACCACAAGTGTTAGCTTGCTGTCGGCCGAAGTGTCCGTGGAAATCTACCCAGATCTGTCTATTATTATTAATAATTTATCGTGTATGGAGGGAGAGCCGGCCCGTAAAAAGCGACGCTCAGAAGAGCAGGCACTATGATCTTCTAGAAGGACATTATAAAAATAGTATAGATAAACAGGAATGCATTATTCACTTCTATAGGGTTTTTTACCATTTGATTTCTACAATCAATCGGCTGGCCGCCATCTGTGTTCTTCGGGATGATGACGGAGTAACAGTGACTTTTCCAGGCAGGTCCGCACAGCCAATCAACACAAATGGCATTTTGACGTAACATTCTCTTTCGGGCTAATTGTATCCGTACATTGGACGAATTTCATTGCTAATAGGCTCACCGCTAAGGATAGTGACGGGCGACGCATGGCTTGGTGTTGACCACAGTCGATGACGTATTTGACAGCTCTCGACGTGTTAAATACTAGCTCAGTCAAGCATTTATGAAATTGCTATAGACTCTTTTGATATTCCATCATATTAAATTGCCATGGGCTCTTTTGGTATTCCATTACACGGTCCGTGTCTTTTTCATTCACTCGCAAAATGGTCTACATCTTGCACACGGCGTCGTTGGCCGTCGCAGCAGTATTGGCTTACCTGGCCGCCGCAGCTCCGTCCGTTCCGGCCACGCTCCGCGACCACAAAATCACCATGCGACCAAGCGATGACCCATTCTACCACGTCCCGGACGGTCTGCAAGACGTCGCGCCGGGCACCATCTTGAGGCACCGACCTCCTCCCGCCCCGATTGCCGCTTTCGGGGTCGCCCCGCTGCGCCTCGCCGCGACGCACCAGATCCTGTACCGCACGACGGACAGCCTAGGCAACGCCACCGCCACCGTGCTGACGGTGCTCGTGCCGCGCCACGCCGACATGAACAAGGTGCTCTCCTACCAGGTCGCCGAGGACGCGGCCGACATCAACTGCGCGCCGTCGTACGTGTTCCAGTTGCGGCCCGCGGCTGACCCGGATCGGGGCACCGGGACGACCGAGTTGGAGCTGCTGCTCGTCGAGGCCGCCCTCGAGCAGGGCTGGGTCGTCATCGTCCCCGATTACCTCGGACCCTACGCCGCGTTTCTCGCCAACAAGCTGGCCGGCCACGCCATCCTCGACGGCATCCGCGCCGCGCTCCACTCGAGTCGGTTTACGGGCATCGGTAGACACCCGAAGGTGGCCATGTGGGGGTACTCGGGCGGCGCCGTGGCCTCCATGTGGGCGGCGGAGCTGCAGCCGAGGTACGCGCCCGAGCTGGAGATTGCTGGCGCGGCCGTGGGCGGCACGGTGCCCAACCTTATCACGGTCGTCACTTCCATCAACGGCGGGTCGCACGCGGGCTTCATCGCCGCTGGTGTCATGGGACTGACGAACCAGTACGCCGAGGCTGAGCGCGACGTGGAGCGGCATCTTCTTGCCCAGTTCCGGGACAAGTTCATTTCGGTCCGCAGCCAGTGTATGGATGCCGATACCAGGGCGTTTAAGAACCAGGACGTGATTGGCATGTTTGACGACCGCGATCTGGTCTACCGCGTCTTGAAGAACACTTCGCTGGGACACGGCGACACGCCAAAGATTCCCATGTTTGTGTACAAGTCGGTCGACGACGAATTCAGCCCAGTGGCGGAGACGGATGCGCTGGTGGCCGCGTACTGCGGCGATGGCGCGTCGATCCAGTACCACCGCGACCGAAATTCACATCATGGCAGCCTCGCCATCCTGGCGGCGCCCAAGGCCCTGCTGTGGTTGAAGGAGACAATGCGTAAGGCGCCTAGAAGAGGATGCTCGACCAGGACTGTGTATTGGTCAATTCTGGACCTGGGTGCCCTCCTAGCGCTGCCCAAGCTTGTTCTCGATGGGCTGCTCGATTGGCTGGGTAAACCAGTTGGGCCCTTTTTCGGGACCACCAGGGCACACATAGGATGAGAGAGATAATGCTGTTGAATTAAATCTCTGTCTGATGGGATGGTGCACACAGTGTGCCAAATATACTGGGCGACGGGGGATTATTCCTCCGGCTTCCGGGCCGTCTGTCATCGCCCCCTGGATGCTGGATGTCGATGGCTTCACATCCAGAATGTACAGGTAAAGAGGCACCGGCTGCATTGCTTACATCTGTCGCAAGATATTTGCCTTTGGTGTATTATTTTCGGGATATTCTATTCAGCTTATTACCCGCTTCGGGTATTAAGGGAAGGTACCCCATGTGCCACCTATTACTGGCTAATGCTGGTCTTCAGCCAAGAATTCGTCGCCCGCTTTACAAATGGACAGCATGTTGGCACCTTTGAGCTTGATGGACCGATCAATTCGGGGGAGAAGGATTGGATCAAAAATCTGGTGGCAAATGACGAGGTTGCGCTCGCATGACGGAGGCGCCACACAGAAGCAGTATGAAGAGACGCATATGTACATGGAGCTGTTGACTATCGATCGACCTTTGATCCCCCTCATCGGCGCCCAATTGGATTTGGATTCATACATTGTAGGGAGTGTGATAAAACCCATAGACGAGGTCCCAAGGCTACCAAAAAATTGACAGCATCAACTGACAGCATCAATTGACACGTAACTCTGCCATGTGATGAAGCGGCAGCTTACACCTACACAAGCAGAAATCGAAAATCAACACCTGTCAAGGGATAGATCCCTGCCGCTCGCATGAGCCAAGGAAGAAGACATGCAGAGTTGTCCCGACTGTGAACTCTGATAACGTGTTCACAACAGTCCGTGGCCGCGTGCGCCAGATGCAAAGCTTTTTTTCATTGTCTGGACTCGTGAGAGTATAAAATTTGGCATGGCGGGCACAATCACATGCCAAAAGAATACGTCATGCTTCTGTTGTAGTTACATGTGCAAGTGTCAAGAGGGGGCAGGCAAGTGAGCAACGCTGGCACCAAATAAAGCTCCCAACAAAATTAGAAACAAATAAGAACCCACCTGACTTTTCCCCTTGCCAATGCTCGGTAATGGCTGACTCGGGTACGGGGAGATGCAAAGAGCAAGAATCCACCAAGACGGTATTCTAGTCGTGGCTGGTGATTCGACAAGGGGGGAGGGCTAGCCTATTTAAGCCTGGCTTTTGGCATGAATAACTGGTTATAGAATGTCTTCAGCTTGGACCCCGGAGAGGAGACTGCGGAACGGAGGCAGGCCGCACCCATTTGCCATGCCCGTCCGTCCCCCTCTTTGCGACCCCGCGCCATCGGCTCTGCATCTTCTCCACTTGGCCGACTTGCCGCGGTGCAGTCTCGGGACTGGGGGTTTAAAGAGATGCAACGCCCCTTGACGGGAGCTGAAGATTGACAAGCTGGTGTTTTTTGTCCCACAACTCTCCTCGATCAATTGAGAAGCAGCAAAAAAAATAAAAATAAAAATCAAGAGGCAGGAAAATAGCAACCTCATCTCGGACCAACACCCACCAACACCCACCAACACCCACCAACGGCATCATGGCTGCCATACGCCTTATACCGGTCAAGCACATGGCGGGCATCAGTGTCCTAGGCTGTGTCCTCATCAAGTTGCTTCATTTGTTTCACAGCAAGACACAGTCCGCCATTGTTTTCGTCGCCCTTTTTGCCGCCCAGATCACCCTCTACTCGGCGTATGCCATGTTCGTCTATCCCTATTTCGTGTCGCCTCTCCGCCATCTGCCGCAGGTCAAGGGCGGCCTGCCTCTAATTGGCCACGGAATCAACATGCGCAAGAAGGGTGTCGGCGTCATGGCCAAGGAATGGTACGTGAGAAGCTTCTCCCTAACCGAAATCGTCTACTGACACGCGCCACTTTGCAGGATCGGCGAGAGCCCCAACGACGGGCTGATCCGTGTCATGTGGCACTTCAACCAGGAAATGGTCATTGTCAACTCGCCGCAGGCGCTCTCGGAGCTCCTCGTGACCAAGTGCTACAGCTTCGAGAAGCCGCTCTTTGCGCGCAAGTTCCTCGCGCAAATCATCGGCTGGGCGCTCCTCACCGTCGAGGGCGACGTGCACAAGAAGCAGCGGCGCGACATGCTGCCGGCCTTTTCCTTCCGCCACGTCAAGGACCTGTACCCGCTCTTCTGGCGCAAGTCGTGCGAGGCGGTGCGCGAAATGGCCGCCGGCTGCGACGACCAGGGCTACATGGAGACGGAGATTTCCGGCTGGACCGCGCGCTGCGCCCTCGACATCATCGGCCTCGCCGGCGTCGGCGTCGACTTTGGCTCCATCAAGGACCCCGATAACCCGCTCGCCAAGAGCTACGAGCTGCTGCAGCCCGACGAGGCCGACATGGTGCTGCTCGGCATGCGCGCCTTCCTGCCCGACCTCATCATGGACAACCTGCCGCTCCGCCGCGTGCGCGACGCCCACAAGGCGTCGGCGCACATCCGCGGCGTCGCCCACGGCCTCATCCAGGAGAAGCGCCGCCTGCTGGACAACAAGCAGGACGCGGGGCTGGACATTCTCACCGTCGCGCTCGGCGGGCGGCTCTTTTCCGAAAACGCCCTCATCGACCAGATGATGACGTTTCTGTCGGCCGGCCACGAGACGACGGCCTCGTCGCTCATCTGGGTCACCTACTTCATGGCCAAGTACCCGCACATGCAGGAGCGCCTGCGCAAGGAGATCCGCGACGCGCTGCCCTCGCCCGACAGCGACGTCGAGGTGACGAGCGCCGTCATCGACGCCATGCCGTACCTCAACGCCGTGTGCAGCGAGGTGCTGCGCGCCCACAGCCCCGTCGCCCAGTCGGTCCGCGTCGCCATGCACGACACCACCCTCCAGGGCCAGTTCATCCCCAAGGACACCCTGCTCGTGCTCGTCCCCTGGGCCACCAATACCGATCCCAAGCAATGGGGCGACGACGCTCACGAGTTCAACCCGGAGCGCTGGCTGAGCCCCGACAACGGCGGCACCAACGCGGCCAACTATGCGAGCGGCGGTGCCACGAGCAACTACGCCTTCATGACCTTTCTGCACGGCCCGCACAGCTGCATCGGCGGTGCCTTTGCAAAGTCGGAGCTGGCGTGTCTGGCGGCCGCCTGGATTGGTCGCTTCAGTTTCGAGCTCAAGGACAAGTCGCTCCTGGACCCGAGCAACATCAAGATTAACCCTAGTATTGTCGCCAAGCCCGACGGCGGAATGGAAATGTGCGTTCAGGTTGTCGAGGGGTGGTAGACGGTCGTGCTGGATGGGAAACCCTTTTCTCCTTGTACTATAGTTGTGCTTAGCTGTGACTTGATCGGCTCGTTGGTAGCGTCTTTGTTTCTCACAACGCTGGGAGGTATGCTGGAGTTTTGGAACGAACGCCCGAGTACTTTACTCAAATATACGTAATCGAATGTCAAAATCGCACATGTCTCATTTTGTTCGTCCTCGTCGAACAATGACCCCGCCAAGTCACTTCACTTGGTACAAGTTCCTTTCCTCGACGAGGACACCAATCAAGTCGTGCATCAAATATAACTCAATGGGACCAAGGAGGGCCTGCTGAAAGTCAGGATTTGGGGAGTGAAGAGAGCTAGGGAAGCCAGGGGTCCGCCCACGTACTCCTGACCATGGCGCATTTTCTCTCCAGCTCAAGCGTACAAAGCCCGCAGCTATCATCCATTTGGAAATCATCCATTTGGCAATCACAGGAGGTAGGTTGGATGATGCAGAATGGGGAGATGATGATGATGTATTGTGGAGGTTCTGTGGGCTCGAGATAGGTACTTATGTACCCTACATTCTTGGGCCTACGAGCTTGCAACTCTCAAGGGCCCGTCAAACTTCATCAGAGGGGTATAGTGTCATCTCTAAAGGAGACCTACTAGCCGGACCGACTCTTTTTGAACTGTGTGCTCTGCTCCTTCTTGTATGGGGGCTGACCGACCGGACGGTGCGCCCTTGTATGGTATCACAGAATTTACTGAGCTAACTAATGCCCCTTACCTTCTAGGTCTGGCTCGACGAGATACTCATCTGTTAAATAGTTAGATGGCTTCTATAGACAATGCACCGTTGAGCGAGACGCGACATGAATAAGAAAGAGACTTACAAATTGTCCTGGTCGGCTGCGCCCACCTCGCCACTCGTGCAAGCCAGCCGAGGACAATTGCCTCGCCATCAAGTCGGGCGTCTGTTTGATGCCTTCATAGCACTCGATCTCAGTGCCTGCCTTGAAGCACAAGGCTGTCGGCGGATGCTCCACGTCTCGCACCGCGCGCAGGACAAACTTGTGCCGCAGGGGCGGCGGCTGCTGCTCCATCACCCCGCGCACCTCCCAGTCCTCGTCATTGTACCACTGCCCACCGACGACGACGTTGGAGTGCTGGAACCCGTTCCGGATAAAGGCTTCGAAAATACCGCTTGAATCGTGGTACGAGGCCCAGACGGCGTCCGGGTCTGGGCTGCAGTCGATGCCGATGAGCATGAGATCGTGCGGGCGCATGGCCCCTACACAGGTCTTGAGGTAGCGGACCGCTCGGTCAAATCGATCGTTGCTGTATATCGAGCCGAGCGAGAGGAAGAGCCTGCGGCCGGAGATTGACTTTGCCCACTCGAAGCCGTCTTCAAAGGTGCCCCAGAGCCCGAAGCACTGGACAAACTGATAGGTCGATCGCAGACTCTCCATATTCGCCGCCAGCGTCTTATGAGAGAGATCAAGGCCATAGTAGTCAACATCTTTGCCCAATTTTTCAAGAGCGTCGAGAACGGGACGCACTTTGCGCACGTCACTTAAAAAAGAAAGGCATTAGTCTTGGTCAATTCAGCCAGCAACGGCGTCATGGTCTGGTGCCAGTGTGCTGTTGCTCCTGTCGTGTACTCCGTACTTACCCACATCCCAGGTCAAAGACACTGGATCCAGCAGGAATCAGACGCGCAATATCCGCTGCGTGCTCTTCTAGGAGCTTGACCTCGATGTCCGTCTGGTAGTAGTGAGGTAGATGATTGACCTGGTGCCAGAGCTGCAGACCTGTATCATTGGAAAACAAAATGTCTGGCAGGAAGTATCGTCCATCCTGGTCTGGTTCATTCAGATGTTTGAACGTGATTGCCTGCAAGCGCTCAGGTAGCTTACTACCTCCAATGTCAATGACACCGTCGACTGTAGCCTGGCGGTACAACTGTGTGCTCTGGAGGTCTCCCATTGCGTATCGGTCTTATGACAAGAACCAAGTCAAAATAAACGAGTATGACGATGAGGAAGTTTTCCAATACACTAAGCGACAGCGCTGTGGTATGCCTGAAGTCAAAGTGAGACAAGCAGCTTTACCGTTCCAACAAAGAGAGCAGCAGGTCATCTTGGGATTTTCTCCCGTTTTTATATCTTCCAATTTCGCAAGACAATCGACGTCAATTTGACTCCTCTTTGCTGAATAGCTTTCAGCTCAATGTCGGAGGGCTGAACGGCCAGTAACGCATCACCCGCCTCACTGCTGCAGCCTGGCGAGGTGCAGCTAGAACGGGGTGCGGCATGGCTAGAGGCGATACCTGTAAATGGACTCGAAGGCCAAAGCAGACGCAATCAACCGCTGAGTAAGGCAAAAGGCATCATTACCTTTTTGGTTTTCTACTCTCTACGGCGCCTCACTTCCCATGCCATGCCGAGGTCGTAGCGATAGGACGGTTCTGTGTTCTTTCCAATTTCGCCTAGTGAACCAGCAACACGTCTGGGTCTCATAAAAAGCTTGGTGAGGGGAGGGAGCCTCATTCGTAGACCACTACTATGGCTAGTCATAGAGGAATCCATCATTTCACCTGTTTCTCCAGGACTTCGGCCGCTCTCATGTGATATTATTGTGCACTACTTGCTGGTGATTCAAAAGCTGATCTAGCCTCGCAAATCCCTTCGTATTGGTACAGTTTGGTTGATGGCATTTGTACGGCCGACAATGTCTGTATAAATGCGCCCTGGCAATATATGCTGTAAGCAACCCAGTTTTCGAGGCGAAAACTGACTGCGTTTGAAGAGCAGTGCAACAGGAGACATACCTAAAGTCCGAGTTTCGTTCAAAAGCTATCCTTTCGCCGTTGGAATCTACTCCTCCTCGCTGGCAGCGCTGCTCATAGGGGCAGTAGTATCTACCTTTTCCTCTCTTGGATAGAGACCCCAGTAAAGACTGAATCTTTGCCACGACGGTATTCTCCGAATTTGATTCCTCGGCGATTATGGGTATGAATGTAGCATTCTGCTCCGCTGCTGGGGAAGCGTTACCGACTGGTTCCGTCGGCATCCAGGCTACGGTTGGCCCTACACCTCCAGTAACTGAGTCGTTAACGCTGTACCCAGCCATCGAAGATTTTCGAGCTGCTTGAGGCTTAAATTCTGCAAAGGTCTCGGAGAGGAAGGGGTGCGCAATAAGTTCTTGCTTGATGTCTTCCTCAAGGCGGCGCAGATGGGCTGAAATGGACCTGGTTTCGTCTTGGTTAAATGCCGCGAAGCAGAGGGGCTAGGGGACGATCTCATGTACTTCAAAAACCTCTCTTTCTGATTCAGCTGATCCAGATGCTGCAGGTCATCAAACCCGTCGAGACCCTCCATCTGTCTGACTCTGTGTGAAAGGTATACGTCGACGTGCTCACCGTGTGCCATACCACTGCTGAGCTCCGAAAGAAAAGAAATATTTCGTAGGAGACAGTGGCTGATATCTGCTAATATACATTCTGAAGGCGCAAAGGTGTGCGAGGTTGCGGCGGCATCTGCGATATGGGCGTCGAAAATAGCTGTTATGGGGCTCGGCTGGGAGCCGCCACTGTACATGACTCCAAGGAAACTGTCGAGCGAATCTGCTGCCATTACCAGAAAAGAGAGCCTTTGACAGTACCGAAAGAGAACAAGACAACAAGGATAGTTAGGCGGAGGGGAGGAGAGGGATAAAAGGAAACAAGGAAACAAAGGATGAAGGAAACAACGCTAAAACGGTTTAGGAGGTCGAGGGGACCGAGGAAGACCGAGGACATTGAGAGACAGCAACAGCCGGGCTGAAAACGAAGGCGTCCCGGTCCCCGCTTGAACGCCTTAACGGCTGAGGCGCATTTCATTGGTGTTACATGACAGCTAATAACCTCATCATCGGCAACTGGCTGGAGACTCTGGACGCCTCCTCGGGCCTGTTCCCGCTCAGCCTCGACCTGGGCTCCCATTTATTGATCAAGTGAGCACGTGTCGTGGCTAACTTGGTAAAGCCTTCGCTTCACCGCAAGATTCTGCCCTCTCGCAACAGCCAAGTTCACACATCATATGGGCATAATCAGCTTGAGTCCTTCATCATGGCGTTGCAGCACAATCTCTGTCCTGGATGGGCGGGCGGAAAGAGAAGCAAGCGGGCCTATGAGCTGCTCTCGCCTCGCGAAGACCCAGTGTATGATCAAATCGACGACCAACTCGACAATGAACCAAACATCGGAGATGCAGTCTGGCCCGGTTATGAGTTGTTTGCCCTCGGCAATGATGCATCTCCAGACAACCAGCGGTCATTTCGACCCGTGTCTGGCATTGAGATGCGCCGACCGCAGACCCAGCATTTTGGTATGAGATCTTTCACCCCGTTCACGCAAGCTTGTAGTCCCAACTCATTCAAAACTAAAGGAGATGAAAGTGCTCTCGAATATACTGACTGGGGTAATCCCGACAGTATATTCGACGGGCTCGCCTTCGACATTCCGCAGCCGGGGGCCTTGAGTGAGATCCTTCCACTTCTCAACCCGTCTCTGCCCCCTGGTGCGCCTTCCATCATACCCGCCGGCCAACCGAACCCGTTCCTCGACAAGTCACTAGAGCGGTACCAGTTCAAAGGCAGACTTTCTTTCAAGATTCCAGAGAGCGGTGAGGTCAACGGCTACATCAAGTTCCGCCTTTGTCGCACTGAGGACCATGCAGACACGAGAGGGCAAAAGACGACATTCTACCCAGCGACAAGGGGAAAACGCGGTCGGTACGCGCCAGAAGTGCCAAGGGAACACCAACCCTACGTTCTACCAAACTTTGGTAGGACGACGAAACTCGCTGCTTATGATGCTCGGCTGCTCTCCTTCTGTAAGCGATCGATACACTGGCCCGATCCTAGCTCTTTTAACGTGACTAATTCCGTCAAGATAAGAATGTGTTTTGTGCCGGACGCACTCTGCTCACCACGAGCAATTTCTGGGTCACTCAGCTGCTTGGCATCGCTGACGGCAATGAATGCGTCAACAGAATTCTCTTAGCCTTCACTGCAGCGTACATCCTCGATTATCAACCCACCAACGAGATGCTGCGAAGGCGTGCCAATTCCCATTACAAGAGGGCTGCAAATCTGCTGGGCGTCGCTCTACAGCAGCATGCGACACGACAAGTTGGCAAGGAAGAGGCCGCTGTCGCGGCACTCTTGTTTCTTGTCTGTGATGATGTATGTGCCCAGTATCTCTCGGTACAGTTTCGGTCTGTGCTGACATTTTCCGCCAGATCGTGCACTGGGAGACGCAAAGGAGAGGTGACTGCAACCCGAAGTGGCTACAGGGGATTCGCATGGCAACATCGATTTTGGATAATACAGATCCCGGATATCGATATTGGAAGGCGAGTAACGTTCAGTCCGGCGCCGCACGCATCGCCCTTGCGAACAGGGTTGCCTTTGTCGAGATTCTCACTCTGCCTGTCTCGCCACTGGCGGTGAACCGCCAAGCGCGCCTGAACGGTTGGCTGGTCGAGGGCGACAAGAGGGAAACGTACAAGATATTTGGCGGTACGGGCTTATGCCCAAGGCTTCTGCACATGTTTGCCCAGATATCGCAACTCTGCGCGCGGGCGGTCGAGGCAAGTTGGAAGCAACACGCGCTCTCAACGAGGCCCTTGGTCTGACAGTACAGGACCCCAACTCGCAAGTCTACCTCGAGGCAGCCAAGGTAATACACGAGAGGCTCGGGCGACTTCGCCAGTGGTCAGAGATCTCAGACGGCTACCAATCTGCTGAGGAGCTGTTTGACTCGTGCACGTTGGATTCCAGCAGCCATGTGCAGACCGTGGCCAAAGTTACCGAGCTAACGGCGGAAGCCTGGAGAACGGCTGCGCAAATCTACCTCGTGTGTCGATTTTTCCGGTAAGATACAATGCAACCGATTTGAATGCCTGGTATCTTCTTTGTAAAGTATCCATGTGAATTTTGACATTGCATCCTACCTAGGTTACCACGGACTCACCCGGAAGTACTGGAAAGACTGGGCGTGCTCTGCCGTTGCATTGAGAGGATGCCATGCAGCGGTCGCCTGTTCTCGTCTCAGGCGCCGTTTTTCACCGTGTTTCTTATAGGGCTTGTTTCGGTCCACGAGAAACACCGCAGAGTAGCGCGACGCTGGTTCGAGACTGTTGCAGATGGAGCAAGCTGCCGATCGGTATGTGCCCATTACGAAGCCACGTTACTGCTCTGGAGAAGTCGTTCCTATATTATACTAACTCACAAATTTTAGAGCGTCTCGCCCGTCTGGGGAGTGGTTCAGAGGCTTTGGCTGTCGATGGACGCAGAGCTTGTTTACCAGCCGCCGAATGACGGGGGGCTTCTAGGGGAAGGGGAGCCCTGGTGGGAAAATACGGTGAATTGGCTTGTGGAAAATGAAGGCGTATTGAGTTTGTGCTAGTATTTTGTACTCTCGTAGTGTAATGGAATGTAATGCTCCTGTTCTGTGAGCCTTTCGACCAAACTAAGATGTATATGTTGGCAGGCACGCCCTCTCCAGCTAACTCAGCCACGAGACGCTCACTTTTACTAGCCTCGACACACCACCTTCGATAGCTTCTTCTTCCCCTTTCACATTCATTCACATTCATTCCTGAGCTCGTTGCTTGCTTTAGTCGTGTTCCTGGCCCGGCCCATGATGCCCTCGCCTTCTCCGTCGCCCCATTGATGCTCAACAATGCAAGTCTTTCTTCATGGTGTGCCACGAGGACAAGTTTGCAAAACTAGGCGTTTCTAGGTTGCCAGAAAAATAGTACAGACAGATGTATTGAGTACAAATAAATAAGGAACAATTGTACATGGCCATCGGAAATGCCATATTCACTGAGTTTGAGCGCGCTGCTCTCGCTACTGGTACGGCGTGTTCAACATCCAACAGAGCAGCAAACAAGGACAGCCATTGTCATTGGATATCAGTATCCTGTGCAAAAAAAAAAGAAAAAAAACATGGGGTCAAGCAGCTGAAGAAACTCGCGCCAGTGCTGCTGGGCTGCTGGTGCCACTAGTAGCGGTTGTCACGCCCAAAAGAAATAACTACCGGTGCCTGCTCGGATATGTTTGACAGCGGGTCGTTGTTCGAACTAGGTAGGCTCTGTCTTACGGTCAGCCATGATAAATCCACTAAGCAAAGGATAACTACTCTAGTTTCGACGACGTACCATGGCGGGCTATATGCGCGGAAAGATAGTGATTTTGAATCAAGTTGGCAGCGGCCAGAATAATCTGGATGATACTTGTGATGAGGTTTGGGATGTCCATGGTTTTCCATTGGTCTGCCGCACGCTCAACATCAGGAGTCTATGGCAGCTCTTTATACTATACACTGCTGGGCGGCCGGGCAGCCTTGACGACGAATGCGTGTCTTGTCAAGTCTATTTTTCTACATGCGAAGCACTGTTACTCAGCTCACCTCTCCAAGCCTTGGAATCAGGAAAAGAGGAAAGGGAACTACACGGGAGAGGACCACGGTTGACGGGCAATGGCAGCAGGCCAGGCCGAGGAGGCGTAGTGTCTTATAGGCCTGGCCTTTGTAAATCTACGACAACACGAGGGCAGCGCTGATGATAGTTAAAGGCAAGAGGAAAGTAAAAGAAGATAGTTTACCACATTCAAGCCCCCAGAACTGCATTTTTCTGCACCTTGAAGGGGTGACGCGATTGACCCCAGGTGCCATTTACCCTGGGTGTCTGGAAAATGGTGTTGAGGCCGCCTCTTGCCCGAGGAACCCTTCCCCTCTTCGGTAGTCGATACAGATGAACAAAGGAAATGCATGCGAACTACGGCTGCTGGTGAAGGGAAGGGAAGGTTGGGAAGGCTGCATGCTGCAGGCCAACAAGGTATGAGGGACAGGCTGTCTCATCAGGAGAACTTGGTGTGTGGGGCTGTCTTGTAGACAAAAAAGGGAAAAAGAAAAAAGAAAAAAGACAACAACGCAACAAAGTGGGGAGATAAAAAGGGAAACAAGGAGACAAAGCAAACAACAAGAGACACGAGGACAAGGGGGCAGACAGGGGGACAGAAAGACAGCAAGACAAGACAACAAGAAAACAAGACAACAAGACAACAAGGCAAGAAAACAAGAAAACAAGAAAGCAAGAAAGCAAGGCTATAAAGGCTTGGACAGATACTGACAGAAACTGTAAACCACTCCCTCCGTTTCTATCCAACTCTTGAGTCCGCACATCGTCAACGCCGCACCACCAAAGCCAACAACCCGAACTCTCTTCCTCAGTGACGACCAGCATGACTTCCGCGACACCAGACACGTACCTCATCGTCGGCGCGGGCGTGTTCGGCGCCGCCACGGCGCTAGAGCTGCGCAAGCGACTCCCCGCCTCGCGCGTGCTCCTTCTCGACCGCAGCCCGTTTCCGAACCCTTTCTCTGCGTCTTCGGACCTGAACAAGATCATCCGCGCCGACTACCCGGACCCGTTCTACATGGGGCTGGCGCTCGCGGCGCAGACGATGTGGCGCAACGGCGCCCTGTACCCACGCTACTACAACCAGCCCGGCATGCTGTACGTCGAGAACCAGGGCATGGCGCAGACGTTTCGCGACAACTACGCCGCGCTCGGCGTCCCGCCCGCGGCCCAGACGCTCGACGAGTACCAGGCGCGCTTCCAGCGCTGGGGCGGCCTCTTTCGCAACGCCCACTGGCACGGCGCCGGCGAGAGCTTCTACTTTAACCCCCACAGCGGCTGGGCCGACGCCGACGGCGCGCTGCGGCACCTCACGCAGGCGGCCATTGACGCCGGCGCGGAGCACCGCGTCGCGCGTGTTGCGCAGCTGATTCTAGAGGGCGAGGGCGAGGGCGGGCGCCGCTGCCGAGGCGTGCGCTTGGAGGACGGCTCGGAGATTTATGCCCATCATGTCGTTGTGGCCGCCGGCGCGTGGACGCCGAAGCTGCTGGCGGACAGCGCGCCGGGCGACGAGGCGATGCATGCCGGCGAGAGAATGGTCGCGGCCGGAGCCATCCAGTGCGTCGCCAGGGTCCCGGCAGAGCAGGCACACCAGATGAGATCGGCGCCTGTTATCTTCAATGCCATGGGGCACACACAAGGTACTGTGAAGAAGAAGAATAGGATATGGAAAGACGTTCAAGCTAATGGAAATGATACCAAAAAAAAAAGGAGAATGCATTCCGCCAACCGCAGATGGCCGACTAAAGTTCAACTACGAATCGAGCTTCACAAACTACGTCACCCTCGAATCCGGACTGCAGATCTCGGTGCCTCCAGCGCAGGGCACGGGCGCTGCTTGGAACCAAGACGTGCCGCAAACCTTAAAGGACGAGATTCACACCGTCGTCAAACACACCTTCGGCGGCCGGATCCAAGACCTGCAGGTGGAGAGTTACAGAATGTGTTGGTATGGAACACGGCAGACATGTAAACGATTGTGTCGAGTTTTCCATCTTTGCTAACCCAAATTCTCCATTAGGGACGCCGTCACGCCGAATCAAGACTGGATCATTGCACCACACCCACACTGTCAATCCCTGTACATTGCCTCGGGCGGCTCTTTCCACAGCTGGAAGTTCATGCCGATCCTCGGTCGCTACGTGGTCAAGATGCTGCTGGGCCAGTTGGGCGCCGACGAAAAGAAGCGCTGGGCCTGGGACCGGGAGGACACCGGCGGGGCTCTTCCCGAGTATATCCCCAAGCGAGACCTAAAGGACATTCCGTAGTCGAGATAAATTTTTCAATCATATAGAGTTTGGAGACTTGTTTCCGGCTGTCCATTCTATCCTGAAGACGTTGCCCCGACGCTGCCGTCCTTGTTCCTCCGCAGCACGTGTCCGCCTCTCGCCCCCGTCAGCCGGCCCCCGTCGACGGCGACGACGCCATTCACGAGCACAAAGTGGATGCCCTCGCTCGTCCGCTTGGGCTGCTCAAACGTCGCCATGTCCCGGATCGTGCGCGGGTCAAACAGGACCAGATCCGCCGCGGAGCCGACGCCCACGTGGCCGCGAAACGGATACACGCCGAGGCGCTTGGCCGGGCGCGACGTCAGGTGCGCCAGCATCTGCGGAATGGTAAACATGCCCAGGTCGCGCGCGTAGTGGCCTTGTCACCTCATCAGCACACAACCAAGAGTGAGTAAAGGGCGGACGGGGAGGGGGAAACTCACCGAGGTACCGCGTAAATGTGCCGTAGGCGCGAGGATGCAGCGTTTCCCCGTGCAGAATGGCGTCGCTGCCACCCATGTGCTTCTCGTGCTGCATAATGGCGCGCACATTGTCCTCGTCGCCAATGTGCATCAAGCAGCTCGTCGCAAGGCGGTCCTTGACCAGAATGTCAAAAAACACTTCCATGGCGGGCGTGCCCAGCGACCGCGCCACTTCGGCGATCCTCCGACCGGCATATCCCTCGAGCGATGCGTGCTGCGTACTCCCAATCTTGAAGTCATGTTAGCCTTGTCGTCCAGTGCAACGACCAAAACCAGCGGCGCGTACCTGGATCTCCTCCCAATTCGTCGGGATACCATGCCCGCCATCGCACCCCGTCACTTCCACGGCGACGCGGATCTTGTCCCGCAGCGCCGCGTCGCCCAGCCTCTTGAGCGTCTCGTCCGGGCCGCCCGCCGAGGCCCAGCTCGGCAGCAGCGCGGCGAGCGTCGTGCACCCGGGCAGGTACGGGTAGGTGTCGAGCGTGACGTCGACGCCGGCGCCGAGGGCGCCGTCCACCATGCGCAGCAGCTCGGGCGCGCGGCCCTTGTTTTCGGAAAAGTTCATCGTGGCGTGTGTCAGGTCTGGTTAGGGTCAGCAAGACGGAAGCAGGTAGTAAATACTTGGGGGTGACGTACGGATGGGACAGCCGGTGTCTTGGCCGAGGTTGATCATTTCTTGGTAGCTTTCGAGCGCTTTGAAGCCGTAGCTGCGGTGGTGCGGTGCGTAAAAGGCGCCGGGGTACTCGGCGGCGAGAACCTGGCAGAGGACGGCGAGCTCCGACGTCGAGGCGTACATGCCGGGCGTGTACGTGAGGCCGCTGACGACAATATCAGCATTACATGGAGCCATGGTGAGCATTGCACACGTACCTGGACATGCCAATGGATCCTTGACCCATTGCTTCCCGCAAAAGCACAACCTGGTCCTGAATCTGCTCCGGGCTGGCCGGGGTGTCGTTGGGGCCGCAGGCCAGCAGGCGCAGGTTGCCCTGCGGCACGAGCATGGCGACGTTGGTCGCCGTCCTGTTGCGCTCCAGGCAGTCGAGGTACTCGCCCACGGTGCGCCAGGCAAAGAGGCCCGTGTCCTTGTGCGTGGTCTGGCACTCGGCGTCGGAGGGGTTCCCGTTCCAGCCGGCGATTTGGGAGCGGATGGCGCGCATCTGCTCTTTTGTGCGCACGGGGGCGTATGAGATGCCGTCTTGGCCAACAACCTCGGTCTGCGCCCTTTCGTCAGTCTTCCTCTGACAACGGTGTGCCGGGCTCTTCCGTCGGAGCACAAGACTCCATGTCACGTACCGTGCAGCCTTGAGAAATCTTGGCCTCGTGCGCCGGGCTGGTGATGAGGTATAGGTCCGAGTGTGCATGCATGTCGATGAAGCCGGGCGACAAAAACTGTCCGTGGGCGTCGATGCGCCGGGCCGTCGCCGACTCTACGGTGCCGGGGTCGCCGATCTGCGCAATGAGGCCATCGCTGACCAAGACATCTGCGACAAAGGGCGCGGCATCTTCTTGGCCGGTGATGACAGTGGCGGAGAGAAATAAGATGGGCTCCATGACGAATTGGAAAATGGGGATGAAACTATGGACAACTTGGACAGTTGGCAGGTTCACGTTTGTGTCCCGATGCCGCCAGCACCCCTCCTCCGGTTGGTCCCCGCGTACTTGGGGGTCAATCGTGGGGGCGTGGGGGCGGGGATGAACACCCCCATGCTAGTTTGCTGTTGACGGAACAAAACATGACAAAATAAAGAGGGAGCAAATAAAGAAAAGGCTAGAGGAAAAACGTGGCTAGAAATTAAATATACATGTAGATGGAATCAGTACCCTCTTCGTCACACGCTTGGGGGGCAGTGGTAGGGTAAGAAACGAAGCTGTCGAGGTGAGGTTGGTCTTGAGATATGGTCTGCCTTTACCACATACCCCGTTCTCACAAGCTCTCGCAACATGTTATACAAGACATGAGGTTGGCTACTCCCATTCGTCTTCGTTAGTCTTTGTTTCGTAAATCGTCCACAAATGCAAGACGTTGGCGATTATCGTCGACGACGCGCGCATACTCCAGCAACAGTCTCCAGACATAGAGCTTCATATCCTCATTCCGATATACCGCATTTGCCCAGTTGCTGCTTTCTGTGGCAATGACCTCGGCCTGCGCGTCGCGGCCATCGAGAAAGTACTCCATGACGGCGTATATGTCCTTGTACGACATGTCAAATGGCACAAAGTGAACCCACGGCACCATGCGGTCGTCATGCCACTCGGCGTAAATGGTGGCTTTGAGCGGCACGCTTGTTGACTTGAGAAACGCGCGCCAACGGCCGCTAAACGAGTTCCCATCGACATCGGGCAGGTACTTGTAGCGGTACTGCTGCTTCATGGGCATGGGCTTGGCGATGCCCAGGTGCTCGCCAGTGTACGAGCAGGTGCCTTTGTATTTCTTGGGTGGCTCGGGGAAGCACTCGAGGTGGACAAAGGCCACGTCGGAGAAGTTGGCGAGCCACGTGCCGATATGGCCGTCCATGTTCTGGGGGAGGCTATAGTTGGCAGCCGAGAGCAGGTCAAAGGTTGGGGCGGCAGCGGCGTCGCCGGCCTCGACACGGGCGACCGTGGTGCCGTTCATAATTTGCACCCAGCGGTGGCGGTGAAAGTGCCACCAGTTATCCATCTTGTTGCGGCCACCCGAGGCGGTCCCGCGCCACACGAGGGCGTCCGTCTTATCGGACCATTTTCCACCGCTACTCCAACCGCCGTTGTAAAAGGCGCGCGAGGAGAGGTACATGGCGCCGGGAATAAGGATCTCATTATTTGTTGGCAGCTTAGAGCCAGCAAAGAGCGGGAAGAGGGTCTGTGTGGTGGACATGCTCACGCTCTCGATAAAGGTGCCGTGGAGGCTACGCATGTGCGGCTGCAGGCAGGGGTCTTGGGCCTGGGTAAAATTTTGGATAAAGCCGTGATAGGCGTAAGGCATCTGCTCGCTCGGGTACTCGACAGGCACGTTAAAGGACTCGAGAGCGCTAACATTTCGGCCGGGACTGTCGACCGGACAGGTCTCGCGAAAGTAGTTCCAGTAGGAGGATGCCTGGTCTGATATCCAAGCAGGGTCGAAGCTGAAGGCTTGTAGGCTTTGACTGTCTATGTCTTGCAGGCTGTTGTACTTGCTCAAGGCTTCCTCGGGCGCAATGAGCTCGCGACCTTGTTGCTCAAGCTCCATGTATTTACTGATGGTTTCCCGCGGCGTCAAGATGCGCGTTTCATCCATGACGTTGACAGCCATGTCTAAGTCGGGTAAGTTGGGCATCATTTTTTTCACCAAGGCTGCCCAGTGTTGGATCCATGGCTGTCGGTCAGGGTCGTCGGTGACCATGGAAACTTTCTTGTTTCGGATCTTGATGACCTGGGGCTGCGAGGCGCTTTGCATGCGCATTTGCCGAGGGTCTAATGCCCATAGTGGATTGATGTCGTGGTGTATTCTGTCGAAGAAGCTTTCCACCACGATAGCGTCATCCTTGATGGCCTGTTTAAACCAGGCGTCAAAGCCTGGGGGAGGGTGTCGGCCGCGGCGCAGTCGGTATCGCTTTGCAGCATCTTGGAGTGTGAGGGATCGTTCTCTAAGCAGGTTCTCGAAGTGTATAGTGGCGTTCGAAATCAGCTGGGTGATGGGGTGCGTATCGAGCGTTTTTGTCTTGTGCGCGGGGAGCTTGGTGAGGCCAGGATACGGCACATGGGCACCAGCCCAGGAATGGATATAGAAGCCGGCGAAAATCAGGAAAAGGAGCACGGGCAGAACTCGCCTGCGGCTAGGCATGGATATGCGCGTAATGCCGAGCATTCTGCGCATGATTGGGTGAGGTGTGCGGTGGCCATTCGTGCCGATAGCTGAGGACTTGCAAGTTGGGAAAACAAGAAGGAGAAAAAACCAAAGGGCAAGGGAAATGCCAGTCCAAAGTTGGCGTTACACAAGACCTTAGCAAGCCGTTGCGGTCCATACCAGTATAAGGTGTGCGGAGCACGCCGTAGTTGTTGGCACTAAATTATAATACTAGCAAATAATTAGTAGATACAGGTAGGTAGTACATATTACGGATCCAGCGCCGTTACTAACTAGTGAGTACAGATTTCTTTGAAAATTGCACTTGGGACTCCACCTTGAGCAAACAGATGCCCGCTAACAAAGCCGGCCGGAGAATAGGGGCTGACAGATACAGGGTAGGTACCTAGTAGGTACCTAGTAGGTACAAGTAGGTACACTAATTTGTACCGTCATCCCTTTTCTCCATCCCATCACAGCTACCTACGCATATAAATAAGCCTTTGCGAGTATAGCGCTCTTTTGGTATAGCCATGTAGTATGTAGGTAGACCAAGATGCACGTCTCGCCTTGGTTTGCTTCGCTTCCCGTCATGCCAGTTGGCCAGCTACAGAGATAGCAGCGCTGCATACTGCCTAAAGCAACCATCTACATGCGCTATTTTCTCCCTTCTTGGGTATAATTTCGGGGTGCACGCATGCAAGGCGTCACCTTGCTTCTCGGTGAGCTGCAGGCTTCTTCCTTTGTTTCGCTCATCAATCGGAATTCCGGATGACCGGCCCGCCGACCCACACTCCGCTGCATGAATTATGCCCAGTGTTGCCAAGACTACTCGAGGCTGTATATCTAGTTATGTTGAACATTCTCAAATATACTACTCAAAGTAACCCTTGAGCCCGCATCATCTTCACTTTGTTTACCAAGACTCCTCTCACTCGTGCTCCGCGAAAGCTCCCTCGACTGCAACTTCTTCCCTAGCCAGCCAACGAGGCTACCTAGACGCTGAATGTACGGCGGGTGCAGGATGCCGAATGCAGGATGCCAAATGCAGGATGCCGGATGCACGATGCACGCTGAAGACATGATTTATTGCTTCAGTGACTCGATCATCGGATAGCATGACCTGACATACAACTCGTCCAGTTCGTATAGACGAGCCACCTATAAGTAGGGCTGCTTCTCCCTTCCAAGTCTGCCTTTCTCTCCTCTCTTCATCAAAAACATCCTCAAAAACATCATCAAACAAGTCAAAATCTTCTACAATCTAAACTCTCAAGCTTTCTACTTCCACTCATCCCTTCATCATGCGTTTCTCGCCCCTCGTTGTCCTTGCAGCCGGCGCTGCCAACGCAGTAAGCTCACTGAGATGCTCCCCTCCCTACCCAATGCTCGCACTAATATGGCCGGATAGCTCATTGTTACCCGGGCTCCCATTCCTGGATATGGAGTGGAGCAGATCGAATGGAGCGTCGAGGTTTTCCCCGGCGAATTCCAGCTCTTCACTGGCACAGCTGAACAAGTCCATGCTCAAGCCCTCTCCATCAACCCCGACT
Source organism: Cordyceps militaris CM01 (assembly GCF_000225605.1). Taxonomy (NCBI): domain Eukaryota; kingdom Fungi; phylum Ascomycota; class Sordariomycetes; order Hypocreales; family Cordycipitaceae; genus Cordyceps; species Cordyceps militaris. The sequence continues at coordinate 4,323,064 of NW_006271971.1, forward strand.
TCAAGCCCCCTCGTGCCTCAGTGGCCAGGGGCTTGAAGGAGAAGCGTGGTCATATCGACTGCGACGGCATGGAGCCTGCCGATAAGGCCGCCATCAGAGACGGTGCGGCTTACCTCCGCAACCTGCCCCCTGGACATCCTACCAACGGTCCCGGTCCCAACAACTGCGGTCGCGTTAGTTGTTCTTACAACTCTGGGATCTGGTGGTGCAATGATGTAAGTTTGGTGTCTGGCTCCGTCTCGTCTTGCCCGCCTTCTCCCACTATTCCTCCTGCCTTTTCCCCCCTACCTTTGCCCTCTTTCTTCTGCCCATCACACACGCGCTCTTATGAGATATGGGAATCGGCTAACGCAATCTACAGTCCACTTCTCAGAAGAGTATCGACGGGTGGGACTGGATTGCCAACAGCGCTCAACGCATTACTGAAGTCTGTGACCCTGGCTCGATCAAGACCTCTGGCCGTAACCATGAGGATGGAGACTGGAGCACCATTGTCCGAGGAGACAGCTGCTGAGCAAAGTCAATACCTTATGACTACCTAGCATGTCGCACCCTATCTTTGTCCACGAAAGACAGATAAGATGATGCTAGAAAATTGCGTCTTTTGCGGAGAATGCCAACTACAGTATTTTACTGCCGCCAGCTTACGCTCCTTATATCCTATTATTTAGTTTAATAGATATCTTGGATATAAGTCTATTTATTACTATATTTTATCTTACTTTTTTTTTTTTTCTTTTTTTTCTTTATTTTCTTTATTTTCTTTATTTTCTTAAATATAAATATAGGTAATCGTGATAAAGGCTTACTAGTCCTATGCCTACCTGGCAAGCTAGTAATACGCGCGGGAGCCGGCACTGTTACGCTAGTTCTGCTCGACGTTGAAGGTATCCGGGCCCGAGCTAGCTCCGTCTGTCCTGTGATATACTCCTTATACGCACCTCCGTACTCGCCGATGATGATGTAAACCCCGTGGCGGTTCTGCGAGAGTAGGAGGCTCCCTCCCGCCGGTGGAAGACTAATAAAGCAGACCCTCGCCGCTCTCTCCGTGTTGGGCAACCTAGCACGCTATCTCGGCTGTCTCCTGGCGCATTGTCTTGACCTTTTTCTTGGAGCGCACAAAGGGCTTCGCCTCGGAGATGGCTAGCGGGGCCTTGGAGAATCTGCTTTTAAATTTGAACAATGTTCTGCTTTATTGTCTACGAATCTGCACCACGCTGTCCCATTTCCCGCATGATGCCAGCAGCAGCAGCAAATAACCCTTTCAACATTCCGAGCGCAATCCGCGTCCCTTTCTCAGACCGCCGGCCGTCATAACGAAGCCCTCTCAGCCGCCCAGCTATTAAACCCCACGATGCCCTCTGCCAGCACCACGCGGCCGCTGCGCCCATCCAGCTCCTCGCCGTACACCGACACGCGGCGGCCGATGATGCCGTCGGCGCCGACCTGCAGCGACAGCGCCGTGTCCAGCGGGCCCTCCCACGCCTCGTCGGCCGTGGCCGCCAAGCGCAGCTGCCGAAACAGCCCGCACTCGCTCGCGCTCTTGGTCAGGTCGCCGCCCGCACTTTGGCTTGTTAGCAAGAGGAAAATCGGCGCGGGAAAAAAAGAAAAAAACGCACTGGATGACGACGTGCAGCGCACAAGGCGGCCCGCAGACGGCGGAAAAGGACAGCCGCGCATGCGTCGCTTCCGTGCTGTCCGGCTGCCCGGGCGTGTGAAAGGTGAGGTCGCCGGTCATGGCCGGCGCGATGCCGGGCGGCGGGCTGAGCGCGACGAGCGCGCCGCCGCGCGGACGATGAACAGTTTCCGGGCCTCCGCACATGATACGATATTGTTGAGAATTCTCCGCTCTATAAATGCCCGTCGTTGTTTTTTTGTCGTATTTTGTTATGGTCGAATCGAAAAAAGGCAAAAGGAGTCGTCGTCTACCCGCCCTCTTATATACCACCCCCGCCGCAACCGCTGGTCAGACACAAAACTTGCTCGATACCAGCTCAGCGGCACTGCGATGAAACAAAGTCTCCCTCTAGCGGTAGCCAAAAGAAACGTTCTCAAAAAACAAAAAACAAGCATACACAGCGCCTTCATTTAAAGCTGAAGCACCGGCTAAACGCGGACTCCACTGGTGAACCTCTATGAGCAAGTTTGAGAGCAAATGCTCCGAATGCTACCCCCCTTGCCTACCGAGCTCGCATACCTTGAGGGTTGGGCTCCCTCTTCCAGCGTCATCTGACGAATAACGTTGGGCAGAGCTTCATGCCATGCTGCCCAATTGGTTGGGCCGGGGTCCTACTGCTTTTGCTCATGTAAGTGAGGCAGCGATGGCGTGCAGCTGCCTCTCGTCTTCCCCGCACATGGAGGGGTAAAACTAGATATCTCTGTGCTCCTATACTCTTTCTTTATACCTTTCCTTATACATTTCCTCATCCCCTCTCTGCTCCTTTTCCCAACATTATTATTTCCGTCTGCAGCGGCTGCACATCGACCGCCCCCCCTGTCACCATGGCCAGCACCTACTCCCTCCCCCCTCTGCCCTACGCCTACGATGTAAGTGCCTGCCCCCCTGTTGCATAGCTTGTACATGACATGTGCCTAATCTCGCATCCCACCGGTTCCGCCAGGCCCTCGAGCCCAGCATCTCCAAGCAAATCATGGAGCTGCACCACGGCAAGCACCACCAGGCGTACGTGACCAACCTCAACGCGGCGCTGCAGTCGTACGCCGCCGCCGACGTGGCCGGCCAGATTGCGCTGCAGCAGGCCATCCGCTTCAACGGCGGCGGCCACATCAACCACTCGCTCTTCTGGGAGAACCTGGCCCCCGCCGGCAGCCCGGACGCCGACCTCGCCGCCGCCGCGCCCCAGCTGGCCGCCGCCCTGGCCAAGCAGTGGGCCTCGGTTGACGCCTTCAAAAAGGCCTTTGCCGCCGCCCTGCTCGGCCTCCAGGGCAGCGGCTGGGGATGGCTCGTCAAGGACGCCCATGGCCTGCGCATCATCACGACAAAAGACCAGGACCCCGTCGTCGGCGCCGAGATCCCCGTCTTTGGCGTGGATATGTGGGAGCACGCGTACTACCTGCAGGTACGTGAAGAAAAAAAAGAAGAAAACAGTCATAGCCCCGTCGGCTAACAATTCCGTAGTACTTCAACGGCAAGGCTGCCTACATTGAGAACATCTGGAAAGTCATCAACTGGAAGACGGCTGAGCGCCGCTTCGTCGGCGGCCGCGATGACGTCTTCAAGGCCCTCAAGGCGTCCATCTAGCCCCCCCTCCCCGTCATAAAATGACACCCCGTATTCCGAGTCAGACTGATAGCTACTATTTCCATACTCGCAATCAATAAAAGAAAAAAAGCCCCCCGCCATGACTTGTTTGGCAGTTTTCCCTTGACCGAACCCATAAGCTTGTGTCACTCCCCCCATGCCCCTGTATAATCACCGAGTTCCTTCCCAAAAGCAAGGTGAAAAAACTATATGAAACATGCCAGATTCCGCATCGGGGCGGGGGCTGTACAGCCACGTTTGTTCGGCGGGAGGGACAAGCACAGCTGGATCTGACGTCGCACCGCCGGCGCGGACGCCTGCATCTGATATTGGCGTTCGGGGTGAAGATGGATTTGGAGCGCCACCGTTTCGCCTGGCGGGAGGCAGTGCCACACAGGGCCGAATGGCGGGTTTTGCTTGTTGCCTGCTTTGGGGAGCGTCATGGTGTAGAAGCGTGCCGAGTCCCTTGACAGCAGCACCGTTGTACGGGTAGCGGTCCGAGGCAGGCAGTGCATGCCTTGACTTTTGCTCGTCGTCCTGTAGCAGCGTGCTGAGCTATTCAAAGTAGTACAGAGATGACGGTTTGACGGAAATGTAAGCGAAAGTGTCACAGGAGGCGAGGACCGAAGCTACACCTTGGCTGACACCGTCATCTGTCAGTATATATATCCGGCCACGACCCAATCTCTGGGCGACTATCAACAGCAATCAATTTGATCAACACATTCGTTTCCAAAGATACACTCGCTTACACATTCACTCGCTTACACATTCACTCGCTTCCAAGATGAAACTCACCCTCTCTCTCGCCCTTGTCGGTGCCATGTCAGTCCCCTGCTCCTCCTTCACTCACCCCAAACTAACACCACCCTCTCAGTCTCACGCCCGTCCTCGCAGCCAACAATACCCTGACCGTCACCGTCACCGAAACAGTCATTACCTGCAGCGGACACTGTGTCACCACGTACTTCGGCGCCTGCACTTCCACCACCGCCCTCAGCAGCAGTGCCGCTCCAGAATACACCAGCTCCACCAGCGCCGCCTTGTCCCCCAGCACCTCCTCCTCCGCGCCGTACTGCACGGAGCCATACGGCTGCGGCGGTGTCAAGCATCCCTCGTCGTCGTCTACTAGCATCCCGCCCACCACGACCAGCGCCACGTATACACGCAGCACCACCTGCACGCGCCACCGCACGCCCAGCGGGCCGTCCTCCGGCACCGTCAGCTACCCCGTGTCCAACTCGACTTCGTCCGCCACCGGTACCGGTACCGGCACTGGCTATCCCACAGCCACCGGCGGACGCGGAAGCACCCGGTCCTCGAGCCGCACCGCTCCGAGCTCCGACAGCAGCAGCTCGCCGTCGGTGCCGACCTACACACTGAGTAGCTCGGCGGGGTCCTCGTCGGACACTGAGACGAGCACAATCGTGCCGACGTCGACCATTACACCGTCGTACACCTCAAGTGCAGACCCCATTGGCACCAGCTCCTCCTCCTCTTCCACTCACAGTTCATCCCCTTCGTCCTCACCTTCTTTCTCTTCCTCTTCATCTTCCTTCTCTTCCTCCTCCCTGTCTTCTACTTACATCTCATCCTCCACTTCCATCTCGTCTTTCAGTACAACGGTTGACGTTCCGAAACCAACAACCTGGGTGACAAGCAGCCGCAAGCCTGTGTCCTCGAGCAACAGCAGCAGTCCCGATCCGTTGCCTACGCCTCCCCCCTACGGCGATGAGCCATTGCCGTACAACTAAGAGCACTTTTTTTTTCTTGTGTGCAACGCAAGTCACACAGCGAACGGGCAGCTAGTCGTGTCAATATCTGGATTCTCTATAGTCTATCCATCTAGCATAAAATAAAATAAAAAACGTCTGATGTTCTACCAGCCGGTACTGTGTATATGGGAAGCTTCCGTCTTTTGTACGCAGACAAAGTTTTACCCTCCTCTTTACTGTTTTTAAACTCTCTCAACAGAGGTTCAATGGCCCTTGGAGAATGATATAACAGCCCACTTGCCGCGCCAGCCCCATTTACGGGCACCTGTGTTGCCACCGCCGTCGGGCGTGGCCTTGAGCTCCTCGTCTTTTCCGGCGGGCAGGCCGACGACAACATCAGCCTTGACGGTGCGAAGTGACATGATGTTGGCACCCGATGCCGGGCCCATGGGACCGATGGCCTCAGTGTAGGGTGTGGTGGCGTCCCACCAAGCCTGCAGCAGTTAGCCAGGAGCTTTTCTTTTGTCATGTCGTGTACACTTACATCACCAGTCAACTTGCGGTAGTTGAGATCACCCTTGAAGATGACAAGCTCAGCTTCCTTGAGATCCTCAAGCAAATCAGGTCTCTCGTGCGGCAGACGCCAGAAGCTACCACCAGTAGTCCAGTAGCGGTCGGGGCGCATGATGAGCTGGCCCTCGGCGTGCGCTTCTGTCCAGTGCTTGAAGACAAACTCAAGATCCGCCACCTCCTTGTCGGAGAGCGGGACCGGCGTCTTGCCCTGCAGCTTGTCGTCGTCCGAGGGCGTCTCGAAAAAGGCGCGCGGGTCCTGTATGGCGTTGAGGAGGCCACTAAAGTCGGCAGGCAGCACGTCCGAGACGAACCATGGAATAGACTTGGGGCGCAACACAATCTGGGTAGCCAGACCTGACGCCAACAGGAAGCCGCCGAGCACGAGGTCGACCCAGAGCTCAAAGCCGGCATTGTCGAGGACAAAGTCGACGCGGCGCTCAGTCTTTCCGGCGGCGCGGGCCTGGCGGAGCGACTCGTAGACCTGGGGCAGGTCGTTGGCGATGATGTTCTTCTCAGCGGCCTTGCGGGCCTCGCTGCCCTGCAGCTTCTGAATGTCCTCGTACGTCATGTTGGTGAGGAGGGAGAGGTCAGTGGCGTTGCCCCAGAGGCAGACCTCGAACATTTCGGTAAAAAGTATCTGCTCAGCGTCGGCGTTGTGGGTGGCGTCCGTGTTGCTTTGCAGTTCTGTGACGAATTCCTTGTAACGGGCGGCGAGCTCGAGGACGGCATTGCGCGAGGTGCGAAACGTGTCCATCTTTTGGCGATAAAAGAGGTCGTATTCCTTCCAGTGCTTCGTGGTGGAGAAGAATGTGCTTATGCGACTGGGCGAGGTGTCAGTAAGACAGCCTGGTTCAGAACGAAGGTCGAGGGGCCATACCGATACATGTAACATTCGGAAAACAGCCAGGGGACGTCGTGCCAGGTGGGCGGGTTGCCGAGGGCGGCCACCTCCTTGTTGTACTCGGCGACCTCGTCGGTGAAGCCATCGTCGACAATGGGCGTCAGGGGCTTGTTGTGCTCGACCTCGTACTTGAGGGCGCCGAGCTTCTCGACGATTCTCTTGCCCTCGTCCTGCTTCTCCGCATCGTCGGTCTGGGAGATGGTCTTGTAGATGTCGTCGACGGTACCGGTCTCGGGGCGAGTCAGCTTCGTCTGGGCGTTATTTTGTCAATTCGGGTTGGGCGACGTACCAGAATCACGGGCCACCTCTTGCGAACAGATTCGCTGGCAAAGGAGAGGGGGTCGCTTGTGACGGACTTGGCTGGGACGGGGTTAGCGAGGTTGGAGGTTGGCGACGAGGAGGCTATGGAAACGGCATACGAATCTTAGTATCAAACTCCATGATGAGGGGGTATAATGAGAGACGTATGTAGGGAGAGAAGAGAAAGGTTGACAATCAGCGAGGATGGAGATGCGCGCTTAAAAGGGCACCAAAGCACGAGATTTCTGTTTGAGCATGGAGGGGCAATTGGCTGAGATGCGTTTGGGCCAGGCACAGAGAGATATTGCGTTGATGGAGGATGGAGGGGCACATGTTGCCCAGAAGGGTTTAGCTTGCCAGGACGAGAGGCATGTCCCATCCACTAAACCCGGCCGCTCTGCGCCAACCCCTGGAAATACAGCACCTTCCCGGCCCAGCTAATGGCCACTGAAAGCCGCAGCCACAGCCAGCAGTCACATTAGTGAGGTATATCGCAACGACAGCCGCTACAATTCAACTAGGTACCTACCTAGGTACTGAATTATTATGTGCCGAACTCCGGATATCTTCAGTCAACCCCCTCCCAGCATTCACAGACTGGAGTAAATCAGCCGGAAAAAAGCAAAAGATCTAAAATTAATATGGAGACTTCTCGACACCTTGCCGACCGTTTTGCGGTCCCAATCTTCGGTATTCCCCTTTCGTCGTTTTGCGCTGCAGATGCAACTGCGTCGTCACAGCGGGACCCAGCAAAGCCAGCACCAAGCCCACTTCAACGTCATAAATACCGGGGCAGATAAGTTCCATTCTCTGAATCCTGAATCGCTCGTAAATGTAACTAAAATAAACAGTTTGAAATTTTCTTTGTCTTTTTTGTTCGCCGTGTCGTACCAACCTGCCGGACAGCCCCCTTCATTCCATCCAAACAATCTAATGCCAAGTCACATTCACTTTTATCGACTCTCCGCTTTATAATTCAGAAGGAATATACTATCATGTGGCATTGTCAACCAAAATAAATAAAAGATATATGAACCGTTCAAGTCGTTAAATAACATGGCCGTGCCATCAACATGTCCAATGCAAATATACCTTGCTTGCACTAGCCGTGCATACCTTCTCCCCATGTGGCCGAATTACACATTGCCTTGTATAAGCATGCTCTTCTTTTATTTACCTTTTGAATTTTTGAAATTGACTCCGAGCCACATATTCCATAGCCTTCATTCTCCTCAACGCCTGGGCGAAACACCTATGTATCAAAAGGTATCCGTCTCCTGGCTCGCCGACGTTCCAAATGTATCTAACCCCATTAGCCTTCTTTCATGCCCTCATCTGATATCAATGACATAGACATACCTCTTTTGCGTCTTCTCTCCTCTCTGGCTGCCTCCTCCGGGCTCTTGGGCGTCATCGCCCGCGGACCACTAGGCCGGCGGGTCGGGATTCCGAGCGCCGCGTTCAGGTTGCGGTTCTCAAGCTTTGGGCTGCCGTCTACAGTTACTTGGCTGGCATATGTGCCAGTGGCGCTGCCATATCCGCTCTCGTAGCTCGTCGGCGCCACGGGGCTGTTCTTCTGCAGTGATGCCACCCGGTTTCCCTTGACCGGTGTGTGAACAGATGCATCAAGCGGCTCTTTCGGTGGTCGCGGCGGCCCGGACGGCTGTTGCTGTTTCGGTGATGATAGCGCATAGTCGGCATCCCGTGTAGCACCAGACGATGCACTGTATCGATTTGTGTTGCTCGGCGGCAGGCGGCTCAGGCTCGTTGCCGAACCGGCCCAGTCCGTTGACCGCGGTGTCATGGGATCGTCATACTCGCGAGCAGAGTATTCGAGCGCGGCCTGGTGGCGTTCTGTCTGACCTTGTCTCGGTTGCGGGTGCTGCAGATTGACCGAGTTGCGGTGCGCCTTGTATTTTGGATCCTCCGACAGAGCAAAGGACGGTACTGTCGGTTGTGAAGGGCCGCCAGTGCCTTGCGCAAGGTTCGGATCCGAGAACCCTGTATGCAGCTTGTCCACTCCATAGAGATCTGGGTCCATATATGCTTCATCGTATGATGCTAGGCTCGACCCCGATCGGGAAGGAGGTTGAAACTCATCGTACTTGGCCCCCTTCTTTGAGGTACCGCTGCCGCGGAATGCTCGTCCAACGCTGGACGCAGTAGTCTCCGACCAGCGCGAGATCTTCGGAATCCACCCTGAGGAGCTGGTCGACTTGTGCTTCTTTCCCTTGTCGCTGCGTGGCGTATTGTCGGCGCTAAGAGCAGTCTGCTGCGGTCCTGATGACGTCTCGGGCGACGCCTCAGGCGGAACGGATCCTCCCCGCTGGAGGGTATTAACAGAGCCCGGCGAGAGCATGGCCGGGTTAGGCTTGGCAGTGGTCGCGCTTGGCAAGTCGTACTCATACTCTTCCTCGCGCTCCTGCACGGTGCTTATTCTGTGGTCCGAGTATTTGTGCTCTCCTGCGGTTGGCCCACGGGGTGCGCTGGCATGGCTAGCGCTGGGTGTGGAAGCGCCTTCGGGTTCGTATCCCTTGTCTTGTTCGTAGAGGCCTTCTGGCTGAAGGTTCTCAAGAGATTGTCCTTGCCCACTAGAAATTGGAGGAGCAGTCTGCGACTTGAGAACGTCTACCTCGCCGAGAAGCTGCACAAGCATGTCCTCGATCCGGCTCAGGTCATTGGTGCCTTTCGTACTAAGACCTTGGAGCGCTCGCTTCCACAAGTTCTTCTTCTTGGTCGCTTCATCGAGAGAGGCACTTTGCAGAGAGCGAGTAGCCGTGCCGGGAAGGGGGCGCGGGCCGTTGATGGCCTTTTGGAGCTTTTCGGTATTTTCAACGCCGGCAAAGATGACATCATCACCAGTGTCTTGGACAAGCTCCTTCATCTCGCGGAACGAGTTGCGCATCTCCACAGCAGCGTTCATCAAAAGTGCTACAATCTCCGTATCTCTTGCGCTCCGTTGAGCATCGCGAACCATCAAATGCTGCATCAGCGCAACGATATCTTTGTTTTCGATTCTCTCCATACCGGCTCCAGTAGCAGCGTCGTAAAATGGAGACTGCATGCCTTGCGAGAAGCCACTCAGATGTCGTGGATTTGTCTTGTTAGACACGTAGAATGGATCTTCATCAATATGGTCCGCGCCAGCAATTTCACGAGACTTGCCAGCCATGTCAGGTGTTCGGTTGGGGCCGTTTGACATGTAGCCCTCATCGTACTTTTGGCCGACACCGGGGCTGGCAGTTCCATATGGCGTAGCGTAGTTTGCCTCTACAGCACCGCGATCAAGGATAGCGTCGTTGAGGCCGTGATTTGCAATCGGGCTGGCATCCTCGTACGGGTTCGTGATGAGCGTGTCGCGCTTACGCTCCGCGGATGTTCGTCCCCAGTCCTCTTCGGGATCTTGACCACGGTTGTGTGCCGCGAGGGCTGCGGCTCCAAGTGCTGCGGCTCCGGCTGCCAGGCCCATGGCAGCTTTGCTTGATTCGCCATTAGCCGGTTCATACCCACCAGCATTTCTCGGAGTGGGTGTTGCTCTGCCAGAGATCGTATCCCAGTTGGGCAGGTCATCATCCATGGGCTCATTGAGAAGCGAGGGGTTCGTAACGATGTCGTCGTCCCTGTGGTAGCCAATTTCGGGCATGGGATTGCTCACGTCGGGCATGCCGTTGGCGCTAAAATGCGGTGCATCCGTGTCTTCATAATCAAAGTTGTCAACACTGTGCGTAGGAGTCTGCCTAGGCTTCCAGCCCATCGCACGCTCTTTGAATGATCTGTTTCTGTTGATACCAGCGGGTTGGAAGTTCTCATCCTCGTAGGTCTCGATGTCGGCCTGCTTTCTCTCCTGCGCAGCCTTAAGGGCGGCGGCTGCGGCTCCAACAGCACCGGCAGTGATGGCAGCTTCGGACGCAGAGGGTGACTTGCGGTAGCGAATGCGGGGAACTTTTCTGCCATGTTCATCGAGGTCATATTCTGAGTACTCAAGGGACTGTGCTGCTGATCTCGAAGTTGGTGTGTGGTGCGCATCCTCGTCCAAGTCTCTAACGTCGTCAAGGGACATCTTGTCTGGTGTAGCGCTGGCATTGCGACTACGCGAGTGCGGCTCGTCGTCATATGAGAGCGCAGATTCCCTTGTGCCAGTACCATTATCGTAGCCAGACATTCCTGTTACAACAGATTGTTCCACCACGGATCCGTCAACCAGTGAAGCGACAGCGGACTCTACACCAAGTGGGGGGTTGACAACATTCGGGTTGGCGGAGATGCCGCGGACTTCTTGGCCAGCAGCGAACTGAGGCGCCGGGCTGCCGAGCTGGAGAGAGTCGATGGAGCGCATGGAGTGCGCTTGGCGTCTGTGATCGGGAGACTTTGCAGGCGAGGAAAGAGCAGCGTCAACAGATTGCATGCTCCTGGATGTGCGTGGCTGTGGGGCCTCACTTCCTCCTTCAGTGTAACCAGAAACGCTGGGAATAGGACTGAGCCCGCGAGCACCAGCTTGGTATGGCACATATTTAAGGGGTGGCGGAACATCCTGCACGCTATTGTAGAGACTGTTGGCGTAGGGGTCATCCACGTAGTCATCGTACTCTGGTGCTTCCTGTGAACCTTGCCCACCATAGTAGTCATATTGGTTGACGGGCACTTTGCGACCAAATTCGTCTGTCTCATACTCTTCGACGTATTCTTTTTGACCACGGGGGAGGTTGGTCAGGTCCCCGTGGGACACATTGGCATGCTGCATGGACAGAGGCCTCGACTGGTCGGCAGGCGACCTAGATGGAGTTGGTGTCGAGTGGACCGATACCATGTGTTCTTGAACCTCACGCGTGGGCCCTAATTCTTCAGTAGCAGAGTGGGGTCGATCTGTCTCGGCTGAGAGAATGGAGGCCCTTGTGACTTCGGAGGGATTAATGTCGCTCATCAAAGGCATAGGCGGAGCTGGCTCCTCATCGTCGAAGTCATCCACATATACGTCTCTGCCCACACTGCGACTTCGAGATTGGTCGGCTCGCCGCCGACGTCTGTCCCTTTGTTTCCTGTCTAGTGAGTCTGGATCATCGTCCAGCGCCGAAGAGATACCCTTGGCAGCCATGGCTCCAGCAGCGCCAGCAGCGGCAGCTCTCAGCAAGTTGCCGCCATGATGAGGGGATGCCAAAGCTTCCTCACGTGCTATGTACTCTGCACCGAGAGAATCTTGGCTTGGACTGTGTAGGGAGACGTTTTCGTAGTCGTGGCGGGCTTCCCGGTTGCGCTTTTCCTTGTGTCGGATGTTTTCTTTGGAGTAATCGCTTTTCTGACCAGACGATCGCCTCTTTTCTATGTAGCCATCATCTCTAGAAACCGAGGTTCCTGTCGAGGCGATTGATGAGCGACGACCTTCGCGTTTGCTTTGTTCTCTCTTGAGTGCGCTTAGCTCGGGCAGGATTAGGCGGCGGATGGCGTCTTCGACAGTCTCTAGAAGCTTGGGGTTATTGATAGAAGATGATTTGGAGGCGCCCGACTTGACAGAGCGGTTACCAGCCGACAGGTTGGAAGAGAGTAGACTCGATTCGGCGCCAGAAATATTGGATTCTTGCGGAGTTCGACTGGAACGACGACGAGGGGAGCGCACTTCGTCGCTGGTATGCTCTCCCATGCTGCCCGTCCGGCTCTTGGAACGGCGCTTCTTGTCAGCGGGTACAGACTTGTCCCTAGACCGCTCTGTTACTTTGGGTCGCTCCTTGTCGCTGCTTCTTGTCTTGCGACTGTGCAGGGCCTCCCCGACAGCGGCGCCAGCTAACGCCGTGGCAGCGGCTCCGGCCATGATGTCACCTCTGGAGTGCTTGAGTTCACTCATACCGCCGGTGCCATCTAGGAAGCTGTCCGTGGGGATGGCAGAGATCTCGGACATGTTTCCAGGTTGGTACGAGACTCTGTCCTCCGAGGGAATTAATGGACTGGGGGGGCGACGACGGCGGTGGCTTCGCTCAATCTCAATATCAATGGGATTCCTGGAGACGTTAGACTCTTCGGTGGCGGAGGCGTAGGAAGTCATGCTGTGAGCGTCGTCGCCTTCAGGAAGGTGTAGGTCTGCTGACGGGTGGTCGACAGGGATGCGGCGGGTGAGGGAGACTTTTCGAGAGCCCTTTGTTTCTGTGACTTGAAAGTGGTCGCCTTTGCCCTTTTTGGAGGGTGTGAGGCGAACGCGGACGCTGGGTCTGCGTTCGGCCGAGGAAGATGAGGCCTTGCCACCCTCAAAGTACTCAATAAGGAGTGAGGTCTGGGACTTGTTGGCTTTGTGGCCGCGGGTGCGGATGGTTACTGGGGTGCCGTCCTCGGGGAGAGAGTAGGTGGACTTGTCGTCGCCGGGCTTGGACACATCGGTGGTGTTGTCGGTGGCCAACTCGGTAGGCGTGGTGGTGTCGGTTTCGGTCGGCGCAGGCAATGGGGGGATTTTTCTATCAGCGCCCATGATGGTACAGCCGCCGGCCAGGTGTATCGTGTGCGTAAACCAGGCCTCCGACGGTGCTGGTTCGTGTCAAGGGTATTATTCGGGGGTCTAACTGACGCCAAGGCTGCAAGGCGGCAGATTCAACGGAAGGCGAAAAAGATGAAGAAGGCGAATATCAAGACATTCGGAACGAGCAATGAAAACGGCTCGGCAACGCAAGTCAGAAGGGAATCTGCGACAACTGTTAGATTGTGGGTGCCGAAACAAGTCTGACTGTGGCATGCATGAACGTGGGTGGCGGCGAGCTCAGGACGGGTGTAGCGAGGCAGGGAATGAATAGGCGATGGGGAAGCATACAGTACAAATTAACACTGTTCAGAGCAGTGTGTTGAAGGTGAGAAGGAGAAGAATGAGACGACTGAAATCGGAGGCAGGCTTGAAACAAGAAAGCAAGACGAAAATGCTAACTAGGGCGAGGACAAACGACGGACGGGCGAGTGCGCGGACGCAGCAAACAGGCCAGTCCGTATGAGATGGAATAGAGAAATGCGCCCGACAAAAAAAGATGGCAATCAAAAAGGAATCGAGAACCGGAAGCACTGCAAGTGAGTCGAATGTGCTCTTGCGGATGACGGATGAGGGGAAAATCGGGAGTACCGCACGGCGATGTGCTTGTACGGCGCAGAGGCGGGCTGATGCAAAAGTGAAGCTTGGCCTGTGAGGTGCCTTTGGGGGGGCGTGGTGAGGAGGAGGGTCGATTTTGGCGAGAAGGACCGGGTTCTGGGAGACGAATGCACGGTCCAGGTGAGGGGGTACGATGGGGGAGGATGGATGGGAGGAACAGGTCCGGGTCGGAAACGAGGAGGAAATGAACAGGTGAGGCTTTGTTATTGTCGCGCAGAGAAGGCCTGGCAAGGCCTGGCAGAGGAAATCAAGAAAAAAACGACGAGAGGCGAGGAAGAGCAGACAGCCTACAGGGGATGGATGGGTTGATGCGTTGGCGGTGCCGATGAGCTTGGCCAATAGAGGAGGGCAAGGCAAGGAGTGTGGTTGGAGAGGGGGGGGGGTGTAGCTTGGGTTTTGAAGGTGGTGGTGGCTTTGTGTCCGCCTTGCCCCGGGCCGGGTTCTGCAAAACAATGATGGCGTTGAGAATCAAAATGGAATAACTAATGATGGCGATACACCCTCTTTGTGCCGTGGTGACGTGAGGCAGCTCAGGAATCGGATGAAACGATGACCATGTACTCTACTTGTCACAGTGCGGGAGAATGCAAGTTGAAGCAGTATCCTGTACTGTCGTCACAATCACAACAGTCTGAATAATGACGATGAGCAATGGCGACATGATCCAATATCAATGATTACTGTAACTAGGTAACTAACTAATTGATCAACAAGTCAGTTCCCCAAGTCAGTTCCCTAGCCAATTCAGCGCCGGGGTACGTACCCTACTCGGTACCTTATTCTGCTGCTAAATCTGTACCCGTGCAAGCCGTCTTCCTGCCGTGGTTAGCGGAAATGGGCCAACAGTGGGTGCCCAATCTGCCAACCGAGCCTCTGTAACCCGCCAAAACGTTCTGTAACTAAAACGGCCAGAGCAATTGCATGTGCACTGGATACGTTAGTACCTCTGAGGTACCTACACAGTCTTGACTTTTGACTGCAGTACACTCTACAAATCCAGTAAAACTCAATACACATTACCCAGCATGATGCAGTGTCCATTCTGCAATGCTCCCCAGACATCGGAATATTTTCCTCTTTTTTTTTTACCACCGTTGTCGCAACTCTATTCATCATCCCCATCCCCATCACACCGCAACAGGGTCCGACTTGTCGCCCCCCCACAGGTACAAAACCCACCCCCCTCCCCGCCCGCCATCCACCCCACCAAAGAAGAGAAAGCGCCAATCAACTGTCAGCCAGCGTCTCCTCACGCCTCCCAGCTGGTTCTGCTGGCCCGGTAACCAAACCTCGTAGCCATGGGCGACCATTTGTGCTTCTCATCCGAATGACGCTCGGTCGTCCAGTTGAGCAGATGGACAAAGGAAAAAAATTGAATTGGCTAATTTCGCTCTTCATTTCGTGCGGGGGTCGTCTTTTCGTTTGGATTTTTAACCGAAAGTCCGGATGGCATGCTGAACTACCCGTCCGCATTCCAGTCGCAAGAGGTTCGATCTAATCTACCTAGGTAACTATGTACATGTCTAACCACCGGGAGTCTGCTCTGCATATTTTGTACCACCAGCCACCATGCTGCCATACTGAGTAAGTAGCAGGCAGTATCCGCAGAGAGGCGCATGATTGTATTCGTAGCAATAGTCTATTAAAGCGCGCCCAAGTTTTGCGTGACAAAATGTCCAAGGATTTCATCGTATTGCACCACTGCGCCATCAACATCTCTCCATGTCAGCTCATCCACAGCCGCCAAGCGACAAATACCCCGGTTCTCGGCTTGAGTCCTTTTTTCTCGAGCAGGCACCGAACCCAAGACCCTGACTAACTAGCCCATGTACAAGGTATTACTAGTTACCGAGGACGTCGCACGTTAGCCCCTCTTGACTCGGATCCTGCGCTTCAGCTTTGAACCTACCCTGAACAATATCTGCGTTCGAGTATAGGTAGCACATCATGCACGGCATCAAGGAGAAGAGGAGACGTCTACGGAGGATTCAAAACCACGCGACAGAACAAAGAAAATAGTATATTGTTATCTCTCTGATCCGCGTTGGGGCCGTTATTCCATTCTGGTTCACATTCTGGCTCGTATGCTAATCCCGCGCCGACCCCAACTTCAAACCCCTCAGTCGCCGCTTTGTACCAGACTCAAAGGCAAAAAAGTCGGGGCAGTTTAACCGAGAACCGCATCCGTGGCTTTGGAAAGGGTAGATTGGGCCTCATTAATCAGTTTCTACCATTACTGTGCTACCGCGCATTGCTCACTAAGTGCCCATGTTCTCATCTCATCGTGTTGCAGAGTTGTCACGTGGCAGATTGCGGAACAAGTCGGTGAGTTTGTGATCAAGATCTTGGACTATACATACTTTATTCTTTGTTAGTGATAACTCATAGCCACGGCCGTCGGCCAGGTCTACTGTAACTCATAGGGTCAGTGCGGCCGTCTTTGTACACAACCCTCCATATCCCATCCCACACCCCTCACACGTCCCCCATCGCCCTGTATACAATCAGTTGAATAGATTGTCTGTCCTCGCTCGAAGAGGCATGCGCCAGTGCGCTGGCAAGCAAAAACCGAAAGAACCCGCTCAAAAACGCCCGCGCCGGTATAGCGCATTACAAGACTGTGATGATGATGATGAAAACTCCAGGGTCAAATAGTCCCACGATTGAACAAGATAATGTGCTGCTCTTCCTTTGTCCCATGTAATCGCATCAGTCGACGAAACGCTTCTCAAACTCGGCATAGAGCTTGGGACTAATCTCATCACTGCTCAGGCCCTCCACCTCGATCAGGACGCCCTTTTTGGCGTAGTGCTCCAGCAGTGGCTCGCTGCTCTCGCGGAATTTTTGGAAGCGCGCGCGGTATACATTTTCGTTGTCGTCGGGGCGCTGCACCAGCGGTTCGCCCGTGATGTCATCGACGCCCGCCTCCCGTGGCCTGTTGAACGTCGTGTTGTACACGCGGCCCGATGGCTCGTGCACCCACCGGCCGGCGATGCGCTCCAGAATCACGTCAAAGGGCGTCTTGATAGAGACGGCCAGGTTGAGGGGCACGATGCGGTCCAGGCTCAGCGCCTGCGCGGCATTGCGTGGGTAGCCGTCGAGGATAAAGGACGCGGTCGGGTCTTCGGAGGCTTGCGGCGGCGGTGCGGTGGCG
Organism: Cordyceps militaris CM01; assembly: GCF_000225605.1. Lineage (NCBI taxonomy): Eukaryota > Fungi > Ascomycota > Sordariomycetes > Hypocreales > Cordycipitaceae > Cordyceps > Cordyceps militaris. The sequence continues at coordinate 4,340,083 of NW_006271971.1, forward strand.
TCTTGGTGCGCAAACGGATCGGGATACAAGGAGTCGCCGTTGTTGTAGGCGTCGGCGGCCGTGGCCATTGAAGACAGCGTCATGACGTTGGGGCGGCGGCCGAAGAGCCAGCCCCTTTGCTGGAGCTCGTTGGAGATGAGGCGGAGCATGAGGCTGTCGGCGACCAGGCCGCCCGACTTCATGATGCTCTCGACCTGGATGCCTGCAGGGGAGAAAGCTACGTTAACACGGGAGCTGAGTTGGCAAGGGGCTGGGATGCGCAGGACGTACCGAGCGGCGTGCGCTTCTTGACATTAGTCCGGAGCAGGTCGCCGGTGCTAATGGCCTGTAGCTGGGGAAAGCGCTGCAGCAGGCGTTCCGTCTGCGTGCCCTTACCGACGCCTGGAGCTCCCACAAGAAGCACACGGGCGGCGCGCTTCAGCTTCATCGTCGGCGGCGCCGGATTCTTTTATTTGATTTTTCTCAAAGACACGCGAGATGAAGAGGACCCCGCGAACTCGGAGAGACCCTTTTGCGAAACTGACCAACCCGGGCCCTTGGATTTAAAATGGGGCAGGAGATAAGGCCTGTCCGGGACGGTTGTGGAACAAGAGTCGCTGTTTATAAGGAAACGAGGAAAAATAATGATAAAAGGGGCGCGGGCTTGGACGTGAGCGGATAAAGAGAGAGTAGTAATACAGGATGCACGGAATTGTCGGGAGAAGGGATGTAGGAGGGGGGGATTCGGAGAGGATAGTATGAGATGTTGAGTGTGGAACGGAGATATGGAGGTAAGAAGGCAGCAGTCTGGGGGAGTGGCACCGAGCAAACCGCAGGCAACAGGGAATCACAAGCACAAGAACGTGAAAAAAGGGACTGATTTCCCGAGCAGGAGAGGGGGATCAGCCACTGAGAAGAGCGCCGAGTTGGCTGCCAAGTACTGAAACGGACTTGATACCTGGCCGCTCACTCATTCTACGAGCGGAGCGTTGTACCGGTACGCCGCCATTTTGGCCTGGCCTTGCGGATCCTGTTGGGGCGGGGAGCTGAGATGGCGCCACGTTGGTAGATAGATAGTGCGATACCTGCATTCTGCATTAGTAAAGGCCTGTCATCAAGTACCGCACCATCCCACGATTGTGCAACGATGACGCCGTTCTTGGGCGCTGACGCCGCTACCGGCAGCTGCCCCTGACCCGGTTGCGGGGGACGAGCCCGTACTGCCGACCGTCATGTGCAAATGTGCATGTACATATTACTGTTGAACGGGGAAAAGGGCGTAAATTTGGGCTAAGGGTCAAGGACTGTTGGGTGGCATTCAACGGGTGATTACTAAGCCCGTCTCAGGAGACGCGAGAGCCTAACCAGGGCATTTGACAACCTCATTCAAGCTAAAAATTCCTCAGTGACTGACTACCTTACTGCTCTACGTCAACTTCCACTGAATCTGATTCAAGAGCTCATAGACCTGAGTCAAAATCGGTGTACTGACACCCTTCTCCTTGGCCACCTTCAACGGCGCTCCAAGAATAACCTCCAGCTCCAGTGGCCGTTCATTCTCGAGGTCGACCAACATGCTGGGCCGAAACGTGCTCGTGGGAGCCGAGTCGTGCAGCATGTTCTGAATCATGTCTTCCGACACGGCGTCCCCGTAGCCCGCGGCCGTCGCCACCGCCGCGACCTCGCGCATCGCCGGCTCCAGCAGCGTGTTCCGACCCGGGCCCGAAAGCAGCTCGCCGACCGGGATGCGCAGCACCGTGCACAGCGTGTTGAACGACGCGTTCCACAGCAGCTTCGCCCAGCGGGCCCCCGAGATGTCCTCCACCAGCAGGCAGCGTGCGTTGGTCTTGGCTTTCGCGGCCGCGAGCCCCGCATTGTACACGTCGACATAGAGCGCCGCCGCGGCGTGTTGCGTCGCGCCCGTAAACGTGTCGTCGACGTGGTGCAGGTGTGCGCCAATCTTCGATACGTCCGGGTACTGGTGGAAAACTGACGTCGAGTTGGTGAGGCGAGAACCGATCATGCTGACGCTCGACAAGATTGGTGTGTTGGGGAAGGCGGCGGCGAAGGGTGCCTCGATGGCCAGTCCATTTTGAAGTAGGGCGAGGCTAGTCTTTCCCGGCGTGATCAATGGTTTCAAATCGGCAATGATAGACGACGTCAGATCTGGCAGGGCTTTGGTCGTGATGACAATGAAGTCGTAGCTTTTTTTGTCGGCCGCGGCGGACGCAAAGCCAGAGACAACTGTCAGAAGCAGATGAGATCAGCCTAGGCTACGAGAGACGAAATCCCCGTGTTTCCCCTCTTGACCTACCATTATGCGGCCTCCAGTTTGTGACCTTTCCATGGTCGATCGAGTCAATGTCGAAACCACGTTCCTTGACGAGCGCGTAATTGGATCGCAATACTGCTGTGACACGGGCGCGCTGCGAGTTCTCAAGGACATAAGCTGCAATTGTCCCCACGCCGCCGGCGCCAACGACACAGACATCCAACAGGTTCTTGACCCTTGGAAGGCTGTGGTTCAGGCGTCGAGTGGGTGAAAGCATGATTGTCAGAAGTTCGGCAAAGACAAAGTGGTAGAGGGTTCGTCTTGCCGGAACTCGGCTGTTTAAAAACTTGTGCGAGGCTGGTATATGCGTGTTGCCCTACCGTATCACAAAGAAACAAACAAGCCAGGTGTAAAAGGATTGTAGACCTACACGTGCCACACCCCCACACGAATAATGATATTATTGTTATGTTTAAATTAAGTTGATTAGTTTATTTAATCGTTTATTAATATCAAGTTAAAGAAAAACTAGTAGTAAAGCTGAGCTGCTAGCAAACCAGAACTAAACCCTTTCATAGATGAGAGTCTACAGCGTATCAAACATGTCGTCTCCTAACTAGATTGGAGCACCAGTCAGCTACGCTTTCCTTCCCACAGTTAGCAAGCTCTTCCCGCCTCGACATCCAAAACTTCCACCGCTTGATAGTGTAGTTTGCTGTATTTTACAACTTTCCCTATTGTAAACTTGTGCTAGTGGCATGCTTTCATTTCTGAGATGCTAGCGACCATTTTCCTCGGAAATTCCGCTACTATCATCCAGCCCAAGGTCCTGGAGTGGTCCTGTCCAACAACACGGATTCCAGAAAATCCAATCATCGTTCGCGACCATTCATTCCACGTAGGCGTAATGTGGGAATTTCTCACGTGGTCATTTCAGCTCAGGCTCAAGCGATAACTAGCTGCGGGGAGATAATAGATAGCTCGCTCAGCGGTAAACCACGATTGCAGATACCTCCATGTCAACGCGCTATCGCACACCAAAGCCGTTTTAATTACCTGAAAGTGGCTTACGCGCTAGGTATTAATAATGGAGGACCGGGAACGAGGGCCGGGAAAGGACATGGGACGGCGCCAGGCTTCATACGGAGGCCGCCGCCCGCAGAGCCAAGACTTACTCACTCGTGAGGCATGGGCGAGGCAAAAGGCCACTAGTCACCAACCAGCAGGTAAAAGGCTTTATCGGGGAGAAAGCAACCCCGAAGTCGGGAAACAAACGAACAAGTTGACAAGTTGACGCAAGACATGATCATTTTCAGCCTATATGTGGCCGCTGCCACGAAACCAGAAGACAAGGTTGGCGGTGCCAAGTGAGATAACGAACGCATGAGCCAAACCCGGTCATACCCAGCATCAACGACAAAGTAGAAAAAAAACACCAACCACGATAAAAACTAGATTGGGGAAACAGGCACGAAAGCTGCTCTTCTCAACCCACCCAACCATGGGGTGCAAAAGGCCGGGCTGCATGTAGACTCCGAGAGCCCGTCCAGCGCGGTCACCTCCAGCCCGTCGACCCCGTTTGTATACTTACAGGAGCAACTCCAACAAGTCCGCAAAGACAAACCGTACAAGTAGTTTAGGAGGCACCCTCGTCAGAACAGCAGGGAGAGCTGGCGATGCGAAATTCACTTTTGTTATTGAACCATTGTGAACAAGACTCACCATCATGGCGTCCGGCGACGATGGTTTTGGCCCCAAGCTCCCGGGCTACTTTGACTTTACGCTCGTCTTTGAGCACAGCCTGTTTTCGCTTCTGCCGGCCGTCGCCTTTGTCCTGGTCGCGCCCTGCCGCATTGCTCAGCTGTGGAGGAGACGGGAATGCGTTGGCTCGCGCACGCTTTTATTCGCCAAACTGGTAAGGCTTCCCGAGGAAAACAGCCAGATTCTTTTTTTGATTGTAGCACTAATCACTGCGTACGGCAAACAGTCAACGGCTGGTGTTCTTTTTGCGCTGCAGGTTGCCGTCCTGGCTCTTTGGAGTCTCCCAGCAACCCACAGAGCCAAGACATCCATCGCAGACGGCGTCCTGGGTGTCCTGGAGAGCATCACCATTCTCGCGCTGTCCTTTTTCGAGCACCGTCGCTCGCCGAGCCAGTCTCTTCTGCTCAGCATCTACCTGATTGTCAGCAGCATCCTCCACGTCGCCTCGATCCGCACCGCATGGATCCGCGCCGCCGAGCAGCCGCCGCTGGCGGGCGTCCTCACGGCTGCCTTGCTGGCTCGCCTGTGTCTCTTGGTGCTGGAGGAGATGCCCAAGACGCTCCTCGCACGCGAGAAGTCGCAGTCGCGCGAGACGCGCGCCGGCTTCATCAGCCGCAGCGTCTTTTGGTGGCTGAACGGCTTCCTGTCCATGGGCTACACGTCTGTGCTGGACGTCAATCACATGGGCCCCATGGCGCCCAAGTTTGATTCGCAGATCCTGCTGCAAAAGCTGGAAAAGGTCTGGGATACTGGTGTGTACTTGCAGACACCTTCTTTAACTGCCATTTCTCACTCGTACTAGATGGAAAACAAGGCAGCAACAGTCTGCTCAAATGCACGTTTCTGGCGTACAAGGGTCAGTTCGCGGCGGGGATTCTTCCCAGGCTTCTGTACAGCGGCTTCACTCTCTCGCAACCCTTCCTCATCTCCTCGGTCGTTGGCTATGTTTCGCAAGGGGATCACAACAGAAACGGGACAGAAGGCGCGAGCCTCATTGGCGCCACGATCCTCCTTTACACAGGACGCGCCGTGAGCCACGCCTGGTATCGACATGCGACGTATCAGCTGCTTACCATGTACCGCGGTGGTCTTGTTGCTCTCGTGTTCAAAAGAACGCTTGAAATCGAGGCCTCGGGGATTCGCGACATGGCCCCCGTCACACTCATGAGCACCGACGTCGAAGGCATCGCCGCAGGTGGAGCTGTTATCCACGACATCTGGGCTGCCTTGATTGAGCTTCCATTGTCGCTTTTCTTGTTATACCGACAGGTTGGCGTCCCGAGTCTGTTGATTCTTGTTCCCGCCCTTGTAACCACGGTGTGTGCTGCCGTCATTGCGCCGAAACTCGGACCAGCGAGGGTCCTATGGAACACGGCCATCCAGCAGCGAGTTGGTGATACATCCAACATGCTCAGCCAAATCAAGGGCGTCAAGATGATGGGTCTGACCGATTTCTTCCTGGCTCGCCTTCAGGAATCGAGGGCCCGTGAACTGAGACTCTCGGTCAAGTTTCGCTGGATTCAGGTCTATTTGCATGGACTTGCAACAGCCTCGGCGTCTACCACTCCAGTCATTGTCATTCTTGCTGCTATTTTTTGGACAAAGGCCGGCGAGGGTCTTAGTGTCGCCGCCGCTTTCACATCGCTCTCCATCATTGCCATTGCGTCGAACCCGATACTGATTCTTCTTGTGTCCATGATGCAGCTCTTCGGTATAGTCGGCAGCTTTACCCGTCTTCAAGAATTCCTGTTGTCCGAAGTCCGCAAAGACCCTCGCTGCTTGTCAGACAAGTCAGGCAAGTCTTGTCCTCCCTTGTCCACTCACGATCAGACCATACCTCTCATTCATTGCTCTCGGGGCGTTGAGATGGCTTCCATTTCTGTTCGGGAGCCGTCAGGGACTGTGGTTGAGTTCAAGGATGCGACTTTTTCTACTGGTGATAAGAAAGGTGTTCTTCGCGGTATTTCTCTACAAGTCCATCGTGGGACCCTCTCCATGGTAGTAGGTCGTGTGGGATGCGGCAAGTCGTCATTCCTCAAAGCCATGGTCGGCGAATTGCCAATTGACTCGGGTTCTGTGGACTCTGGCTCTCAATATGCTGCCTACTGCGACCAAACACCGTGGATCCTAAATGTCACTATCGAGCAGAATATCGTTGGCCAATCCCAGTACGATGAAAAATGGTTCAAAACGGTAGTCGCTGCGTGTGGTCTTGATGAAGATTTTGCAGCGCTTGCCAACGGTCAGCAAACCCTGGTGGGCTCGGGAGGTGTAGCTCTCAGCGGTGGCCAAAAGCAGAGAGTTTCTCTTGCTCGCGCCGTCTTTTCTGCAAAGGATTTTGTCGTCCTCGACGATGTGTTCAGTAGCCTCGATACCAAAACGTCCAAATCTGTCTTCAATCGCCTCCTCAGCCGAGATGGTTTGCTCCGCAGAAATGGCCAGACCGTCGTTATGGCTACGAACAATGTCAACTTCCTAACAGCTGCTGATTATATCACCATGATGAAAGACGGCTGCATTGTGCGCAACCAAGTTCCATACAGCGCATTCGGGCCCTCTGACTGGGGTGTTCTAGAGGACGAGGCTGACTCTACTGTCGTTTTCGAGGATCCCGTTGAGCGCGTGCAGTTCAAAAAGCCGCTCCAGAGGGCCGAGCTCGACATTGAGGAGAAGACAAAGCAGGTCAAGATTAAGCTAAGTCGTCAAACTGGAGACATTGACTACTACAAGATCTATCTCAAGGCGCTGGGCATTTCTATCGTCGTCATCACTGTCATCTTAGTCTGTGTCAGTGTTGGCATTGAAAAGATGCCTCAGATTTGGCTTCGGCTCTGGACCGAGAGGGGGACTAACACAAGCAAGCTCCGCTACATGGGAGGCTACATAGCCTTTGCCATCCTCGCCTCTTTCTTCCAGCCTATCATCATTGCGTACTTCTTAATCGTGGGCGTCCCGAGATCTGCCAATCGTCTTCACACCACTTTGCTAACGGCTGTTATACGTACGCCTCTACATTTCTTCACCTCAACTGACAATAGCATCACCCTGAATCGATTCAGTCAAGATATAAGCCTCATTAATCAAGCTTTACCCATAGCGTTTATAGGGACTGTTATTTTAGTTGTACAGGCCATTGCAGACACAGCCGTCATCGCTTCTAGGGCGTCCTATGTTGGAGTAATCATTCCCTTTAGACTTATTGCCGTCTACATGATTCAACAATACTATCTACGAACCTCTCGTCAGATCCGATTTCTCAACTTAGAACTCAAGTCCCCGCTGTACACGCAATTTACGGAAACCATCGCGGGCCTTACGACAATCCGCGCATTTGGCTGGGCCCGCGCTATAAAGGCCAAGAACTATCAGCGTCTTAACACCTCGCAGAAGCCTTACTACATAATGTTCTGCATCCAGCGCTGGCTACAGGTAGTTTTGGACTTGTTTTCTGCAGGAATGGCTTTGGTTCTCGTCATTTTCGCCGTCATTCTCCCCTCGTCAACTTCTGGAGGTGCCGTTGGCCTGGCCTTGGTAAACGTCATCAGTTTCAACTTCACTCTATCCAGCGTCATCATGGCCTGGACACAGCTCGAGACTTCGCTCGGTGCCATTGCCAGATTGAAATGGTTCAACAAGTACACTCCCAATGAGAACAAGTCGGAAGAAACGGAGAAGCCCGGCGTAGACTGGCCCTCACAGGGTCGCATCGAGCTAGAGAATGTTGTTGCTGCCTATAGCAACGACGGCGAGGACATTCTCCGTGGTGTTACTCTCATGATTGAGCCTGGAACCAAGGTCGGTGTCTGTGGACGATCGGGGAGCGGAAAGTCGTCTCTCATCGCTGCTTTGTCAAGACTCCTTGAGCTACGCAGTGGCACCATGCGCATCGATGGTATCGACCTGGCCAGGCTTCCCCGACAGCTGATTCGGTCCAGGCTCTCAGCCTTCCCTCAAGATGCCTTTCGTCTTCCCGGCACGGTGCGTCACAGCCTTGACCCCGAGGGCAAGACGCAAGCCGACGAGCCGCTCATCCAAGCCCTCACCAAGGCGGCCATGTGGCCGTTCCTCCAATCACGCGGCGGCCTAGACGCCAAGCACGAAGACTTAAATTTGTCGGCCGGCCAGCTGCAGCTTATTTGCATGGCGCGCATCTCGCTCCGATGCGGAAGCAGCACGGCTGGTGGCGTTGTCCTGCTAGACGAGGCGACGAGCAGCGTCGACACGCGCACCGACGACGAGGTGCGCTTGGCACTTGGGCCCGACCTTGGCGGCAAGACCGTGGTCGAGGTGGCACATCGTCTGGAGATTGTGCGGCACTACGACATCATTGTCGTCATGGCTGGCGGCAAGGTTGCCGAGGTGGGCAGTCCTGATGAATTGCTCGCAACGCCGGGCTCAGAGTTCCAAGCACTATGGAATAGCAGACGCCCGTAAAAAGGCATGGATTGGAAATATATGAGAATAAGTTGTTTCAGGCCCTAGAACAAACGAAAGGGCCTTTTCAGGTGAAGTAGTAGCTAGGAGAAAAGCTCCATCTCCCAGTATTGCAACTGGCAATCACTTGAAAGCATATCTGATCTGCGGAAATCAGGTCAGTACAATCATGTACTCACCTTAGTCTGGTCTTGCTCGTATTCGTTGACGTAGCTGGTTTTGGTGCCATAATCTGTGAACCATTTATCGTTCCAACTCAACCGGTGGTCAAGTTGCCATGTGTCGACCAATTGGCAGCAAGGTCACTAGAAGTGTGCCTACCAACAGCATTGCCGCAGAGGTTATATAAGGCATCCCAACCCACAACCCTCCCCAGTCCATGCCCACTTTGAACATCTGCGCCATGAGAGGGCCGGCAACCATCTCGCTAATGGTCATGAACATGCCTAGCACCGTCATTACCAGCGCGATATGCGACTGGTCCACCAGCTCCGTCACAAGACCGCGTAGTGCTACTTGCAAGCCTCCGCCAAACTCAGTAAAGATCAAGGCGCTAATGAACAGCTCTACTGTGGGAGCCATGCCCATTGCCAGCGCGCCAAGCACACCAATCATGGCGCTCACTCGAACAATCCACCAGTCTTTGATGTGTGGTGCCATGCCAGTCTTCAACAGCACTTGGCTCAGTGTAGGTAACACAATGGCTGTAAGACCAATGCTAACTGCATACTTGATCCCGATGAGTAGACTAGCCTAAGACAAATTGAATGGTCAGTCATCAAAGCAATAGAAGAAGCAGAAATCATGCAGCCTCGGTTGCTTACTTTGGCCCAAGACCACCCAAACCTTTTCGCCACATACTGAAGCAGAAACATGACGACACTTTTGCCTAGCGTAATGAATACTGTGCTGAACAGCAGTATCCCGACAATGGGGTTTCCAGCAAAGAGCGTGCGGTTTATCAAAGACAGATGCTGCCACGTCGAACGCATGACTGGTTGCACATTCCAGCATGAACTGTGCTTGTCGTCGCGGTGATTTCTCTCAGCGACATGGCGAACCGCCGCTGCCCTCTGAAGAACTGCAGTGCATCGTGTCTCAGGGAGGAAAGCAGCCAAGGGTATGGCCAGAGCTAGTAACACAAACCCAAAGAAGACGGTAAACCAGGCACCACCTCCATTCATCATTAGATACGTCAATGGACTCGCGACCAGGCCGCAGGCAGTGGCTGCTGTCGCCAGGTATAAGAAGGCGGTGGACCTGTGACGTGATTAGTGTACGCTATGGAATGTGCTTGATGGGTGGTCGGTCTCAGGGAGAGTACGGGATGGTGCTCAAGGGACAAAACATGCCAAGATGCCTTCATACCTATATGCTTTTGTCGACACGTCTGCCACAATGGTATATATAATGGCGTTGAGTGTTGAAACACCGCCACCAATCAGCATGAAAATCGGTGCGAGCCATCTCAACCTAAGGGAGAATGTGCCGGGATATCGACCTAAGGCAAGAAGCGCACGCACGGCAGTGAGTTAGATGCAGTGCCAAAATAAAACCACAAACAGACGACCGTGAGTGCACTCACAGATGATAATAACAGCTAGCATGAAAAGAACAGTGCCAACGCTGGCTAGCAGAAGAACAACTCTGCGGCCGTACCTATCAGCGGCTAGACCAAAGGGTACGCCTACTAACAGGCTCGGAATGAAGCCAAAGGTAAACTCCCAGCCGGCAATCAATGCCAACTCAGACTGGACTTGACTTCCCTTGCAGCGTGGATCAGACGCTGGTTCGGGGACGGTGCCGAAGATGTTTCTGCATATGATGGCCTCGGATATCTCATTCAGTGGCACATCCATCAGGCTGCTTCCAACCATGATGCAAACAAGAATCATTAAGCATGGCAATAGAATAGCAAGCCTCTGGGCTATAGTTCGATTGTCGTCTTCTTCTAGCACCTGCGTTATGGTTGGCGCATTTTCATCCACGGACTCGTCACCCGCTCGCAGGAGGGGATCGCTCTCGGTATAGGTCGTATTAGTAGAAGTCATTGCTTAAACGCAGAGAAGAGAGTTTTGGTCGTGATTGCGTCTCGAGATGGTGCTTTGCCGTTGTACGCTGGGATCTTAGCGAAGGCAGTAGTTGTGCCAACACGTTTGACGAGTTGTTGGTGCGGAGAAGGCAAGGGGGGCGCTCCCTCAGCCCATGTACTCGTTGGGTCATGTAAGCATCGTACTACCTTGCAGTGGCAAGGCGGTAAGGCTGCGAATGGGAGAGAAAGAAGGCTGTCGCCCGCTGGCCTTTTCCTGCACAACCTATGCTCTATAACGTGAAATATATACCTTAATAAGCATGCACCAAAAACCACAAGGTATCCCGAAGCTAGTTTAGCACTTCTCTAGTTTAGCACTTCTCCGGGCACTAAAAACTTGACACTGGTGTTGACAGCGGCGGCGGCCCCTGATTGTCCGAGCTAGTGGATTCCCGCTATTTATAGTGCAACTACAGCGCACTGGTACATACAGGTACTAATTACTAAGGTACCTGAAGATGACAGAAGACAGCACAAGCATGAAAAACGATCGCTGTACGAATGTAAAGACTGGCTCAATTGACGACTAAAGGTAGGTACCTTCGACGTTCTGGTATCGCCCCATCAACACCTACCCTCGCACCAAATCGACCGTCGCGCAGTGAAACGACCCGCCAATGCTGTTGACGTGCTTAAACGGCAGCATGATGGCCTCGATGCCAAACTTTTCCTTGATCCACTCCGCAAACTCAGTCGCGGACTCCTCCACAAAGATGCGATTCTCGTCCAGGCTCAGCCCGTTGAGCACCAGCCACCCCGATGCCATGGGCTGCTCCGGGCCGTTGGGCGGGCCTGTCTCCTTGGGCGTGAACGGGTATGCGTGCAACTCCCAGCCTTCAAGCGCCTTGAGTCCGCGCAGGCGCTCCTCGGTAATGTACTCGGGGTTGAAGACGAGCAGCCCCTTGCGCAGCGGCAGCAGCGTCGTGTCAATGTGCATCACCGTCGCGTACGTCGGCTCAATCAGCTCCAGCGTGTAGCCCTCGGGCAGCACCGACCGCAGGTAGTCAATGCCCTTTTGGTTCGTGACGTGGCTGAGCTGGCCGAGAAGGTGCTTGCCGAAGCGCATAAAGTCGGCAGCGTCAAACGCCGGCCGCGTGTTGCTAATGGCCCAGTCGTGCGCCGGGTCAAACTTGTCCTGCTCCTTGCCGTTGTAGATGGTGTCGCGCCCGTGCAGCACCGGCGCCCGGAACACGCGCCACGCCGCGTCCTCTGGGTGCGACAGATGGCTCAGGATGGTGCTGAAGCCGAGCTCAATCTCCTTCTGCCGGCACCCCCACGCCGGGATCGACTCGATGAGCGTGTTCCCGACCGTCAGCAGCCGGTCGCGCGGCATCGCCCCCGTGTACCCGCCGTGCTTGAGCCAGTCCACCTCGTCCGGCCGGTACACGGTCACGCCGTGCTGCCGCAGCACGTCGGCAAACGTGTCCAGCTCCTGCTGCGCATTTTCCACAATCTCGGCGGAGAAGGGGTTGTGCGGCCGGAACCGATCTAGAAACTCTGGCGGCACAAAGGCCCGCGTCAAATGCCGAGGCTCGCTGGGATAACACGAGTGCTCAGCGCGGCCGACGATGACGGCCTTGAGCGGCGACCACTCGTCGTCGGCGTTGACCAGCTTCTCCTTGGACATTGTGGGAGCGACGCGACGGATGGGGACCCTCATGTTAATTGGATAATAGTGAAGGACAATCGAGAGGAAATCAGTGGATGATGCTTGCAAACGATCCGTGGGGACTTGGACAAGACCGTCTTTTATACCCCGCGACGGATCTTATGGTGGCCTGAATGCTGGTGTCAGACACGTCACACAGGGCCTGCATAACAATTCAATAATAGCATCCCTTCGGCGAGATGCCGCATAGGTGCTGAAAAGGTACATTACAATAGGTGTGTCTGTGTATGGTGCAGCCGACCGCTGCACGATTGCTGGGATCGAGTAGTCAGCCTCAGACCCAATTGTTGGTACCATATTGAAGTCCTGTTTCGTGATTTAGTTGCTCTTTTCTGCTGCCAAATCCGAGGCCGGCTGCAATTATCCCATCCTGCAACCCAGGGTTATTTTAACTTGGGCATAAACGTCAAGCATCGCTCGCCTGCCACGAATTGCGCAAATTTCACCTTGCAGGACCAGCATAGTACAAGTGCGTGAGCTAGATAGTAGTTATGGTAGTTCCCATCCTTGGACGTCATTGATGTAGTTCCCATCCTTGGACGTCATTGATGTAGTCAGCTTCGATGCTGACTACTCGAGTGCTTGGGTGTCTAGGGTCTGCAGAAGCATCTCTGACTCCTCGGAAAGTCAGCCTAGTTGATGAGATACTGCACTATGCTGACTTTGCTATGCCAAGTATTGATAGTGTTTGAAGAGCGACTTTTGATAGTGCATTATCAGTTCCTTATTGCAACTGGTTAGATTTGACCTCGGACTTGGACACAAACACTCCGACTCTTGGAGCACTGCCCGGCTTTTGCTCTGCAATGCCATCCGGCAGCACACAATTGTTTTTCTCAGGCCGGATACTGTAGGTGAAATTATGACGAAGACTTCTTGACTTGATCAACATGCGTCTCTAGACGACGGTCGGGAAATGTGAGACCATCCACGTGACTGAGCACGTGATCTCGGTCCCGAGATGTGGCCGCCACCTCACCGTACGTAACTGGCGCGGAGGAACCGGTAGCTGGCCCCGTCGCCCTGGCAGTGGTGCCAGCCAAATCTCACTAGACCCTGATCGAAGGCTCTGGCATCCGTTGCGGCGGGTTTTCATCTTCCCAACAATATCATCGCCACCATCGCCGCCAACACCAACTACCCATGTCTGTCTAGACGTGTTTGGTGTTTTCTTTTATCCTCTTCATCAGCCCTATACCCGACCGTCACCATGAGCGCCTCGTCAAGGGCAGCTCAGCTGGCGACCCGCGGCAATCTAGGGGTTGCCTGTAAGTTGAACCTTGTAGCCGTGACAGCATCGCGTCGGCTAACCACTTTGCAGCGCGCCATATTTCCCGTAGTATTCAGCCTGCGCTCCTATCCCGACACATTTTGCGCCAATCGCAAATTCCCGCGCTCGCTTTGCTTGTGCCTGCCCGTTACATCAGTACCGAACATCACCGATCCGATGCCTCGGCTGGCCCGCCTCCTGGCTTCAATGCCGAGCAGGCTAAGAAGCCTCTCGCTAAAGACGCGACCTTATCCGCAAAGACTGACGCCAAAGATAAACCCGCGTCCGACGCCGGTCTGTCCAAAGACGAAGCGAAGATGGAGGAGCTGATGGCCAAGTCGGATGAGCATGCGCATCAGAAAGAGTTGCTCAAAAAAGAAAAGGAAGAAAAGAAGCTTACTCTCTGGCAAAAAGTCAAGAAAGAAGCCCGCCACTACTGGGATGGTAGTAAGCTGCTGGTCGCTGAAGTCAAGATTAGCTGGAGACTAGCCTTAAAGATGGCGGCTGGCTACGAGCTCACGCGCAGAGAGCACAGACAACTACAGCGAACTGTCAAGGATCTGGGCCGTCTTGTGCCATTTTCAGTCTTCATTATTGTGCCGCTGGGCGAGGCTCTTCTCCCGCTCGCGCTCAAGCTGTTCCCCAACATGCTGCCTAGCACATTCGAGGGCCAAAAGTCCAAGGAGGCCAAGGCCACCATTCTTCGAAGCACAAGGAAAGAAGTCAGCGGTTTCCTCCGCCAAACACTAAAGGAAACTGGTCTGCCTTTGACTGCTGCCACGGCGCAAAAGGAAGAGTTTGCCAACTTTTTCCGCAAGGTCCGGTCCACTGGCGAGGCGCCCACCAACGAAGACGTCATCAAGGTCTGCCAGGTCTTCCGCGATGACCTAACCCTCGACAACCTGTCACGACCCCAACTTGTTTCCATGTGCCGCTACATGACTCTCAACACCTTCGGTACCGACATGATGCTTCGCTATCAGATCCGCCATCGCATGAAGCAGATTAAGAGAGATGATCGTGCCATCAGCTTTGAGGGCGTCGACAGCCTGACTGTTGCTGAGCTGCAGGTGGCATGCGCCGCCCGTGGTATCCGCACCCATAGCATCTCCCCCGCTCGTATGCGCAGCGACCTGCAGACTTGGCTGGATCTCCGTCTCAAGGAGCGCGTTCCTTCTACGCTGCTCGTTCTAAGCAACGCCTACATGTATGGCCAGGGATCTGGCGAGGGCGGCGGCCAAATTGAGGCTCTTATCGGTGTCTTGTCCTCGATTCCCGAGGAGCTTTACCACGAGATTGAGCTCGAAGTGCACAACGCCGAGGGCGCCGCCACCAACAAGCAGCGTCTCGAGGTCATCCGCGAGCAGCAGGATCTGATTGAGGACGAGAACGAACAAAACGAGGAGAGCCAGAGCACCGGCATGGCAACCCCCCGCGATGTCGAGGACATTGACGAGAAGGAGGAGCGCGAGCAGCACGCCCAGGAGGCCGGTGCTGGCAAGAAACAAGCTGGCGAGATGGTCGACGCTGAGCAGGACCAGGTCGAGGTGACCAAGGAAGAGGCCAGGGCCGCTCCCCCCAGCGAACAAAAGTAAGCGACGCAGGTCCCTGACGATGCGCCATGTTGTCATACCAAAAGGCCCCCATTCATTTATTATAATTCTACGACTTGTCTTTTTCATATGTACGACTTTTACGGCATTAGGAAAACAAATGGCCTGTAACACTACTACAATCAAACACGGAATTGGAAGTGGGATTTGGGGACAGCGCAAATAGACATATCTCGACACCACTGGAACAGCAAATAGAATATGCATTTTTCGAATTTTCATTGTCAAATGAAAGCAAACATGAGATGGGTGACAATGCTGCTACCTTTCTTTGTGTGGCTTGCTAGATGACGTAATCCTGTTCCTCACTGTTCGCGGCGGTGCAGGCACTGGCGGGGGAAGCAACAGAGGCTATCTGCCGCTATCTGCCACTGTACATCATCCCCCACATTGGCCAGCTTCCAGGTTGCCATCCGACATTCGGCTCTGTTCATCTCAACGCAACTCGTCCTTCCTCTCTTCTTGCCCTGTATTGACGCAGTTCGGAGTGTTCATATAGTGCTTCAAGGCCAAATTGCAACCCCCCTACTTATCCGTTGCCCCCCGCTACGCCCAGCTCTCGTAGTCCAGGCTACCTTTGTTTGTGACATTCTCGACTCCGCCTCGTCCGGAGCGAGCCGAAGGCGACGCCTCTTGTCCCTCAGATTACAGACCGCAGATTCAAAGCCCAGAATGGCGTCACAAGGCTCGGAGCGTGAGCAAGATAACTTTTCGAGCGTCTCGTGGAGCGAGCCAACCGACGGCGCCGCTGCCATGCCGCCGCAGCAAACGGGTGCCTCGGATCGCGATGCTGGAGCCGCGCCGCCGTCGACAGGCAAGGTTGGCCTTCCGCAGGACGCGACGGGCGGCGGCCATATTCTGGACTGCACCGTCGGAACTCCTATCAA
This sequence comes from Cordyceps militaris CM01, assembly GCF_000225605.1. Lineage (NCBI taxonomy): Eukaryota > Fungi > Ascomycota > Sordariomycetes > Hypocreales > Cordycipitaceae > Cordyceps > Cordyceps militaris. The sequence continues at coordinate 4,356,060 of NW_006271971.1, forward strand.
GGAGAATGACGGTAGCAAAGATGCCTTTGTATCCTACCTCATTACGACACACGTACGTTGCAGCTTGTTGCAGCTTGCCCCGGCCATGCCACGCCAGCGAGTCCGATGCTAACGCCACAATCTTGTAGTCTACCTTTCCCTCGTTCCAGCGAGAAGACACCAATGTCCGACGGCGATTCACCGACTTTGTCTTCCTCTACAAGCAGCTCATGCGCGACTTCCCCGCGACCGCGGTCCCGCCGCTGCCCGACAAGCAACGCATGGAGTACGTGCGCGGGGACCGGTTCGGGAGCGACTTTACCTCGCGCCGCTCGCACTCGCTGCAGCGCTTCCTCGTGCGGTTGTCGCTGCACCCGGTGCTGCGGCGCGCCCCCATCCTGCATAGCTTCCTCGAGAGCCCCGACTGGAACGCCACGGTGCGCAGCAAGACGACGCGTGCGGGGGCCGGCGGCGGCGGCAGCAGCGGCCTGCCGAGCGACCCCAACGGGTCCAGCGGTGTCTTTGACAACTTTGCCGACACCTTCATCAACGCCTTCACCAAGGTGCACCGCCCGGACAAGCGCTTCATCGAGGTCAAGGAGCGCAGCGACAAGCTCGACGAGGACCTGAACCACATTGAAAAGGTCGTGGCGCGCGTCGTCCGTCGCGAGGCGGACCTCGAGACGGACCTGCGCGACCTCGCCGAGCAGTTCCAGAAGCTCATCACGCTCGAGCCCGGCGTCGAGCCATCGGCACACGCGTTTGCCGTGTCCATCGAGGACACGGCCGCGCGGCTGCGCACGCTCAAGGACGTCACCGACCAGGACTACCTCGGCTCGCTGCGCGACCTGCAGGCCTACTCGCTCGCCCTCAAGCAGCTCCTGCGCGCGCGCGAGCAGAAGCAGCTCGACTTTGAGCAGCTCACCGAGTACCTCAACAAGTCCACCGCCGAGCGCGACCAGCTCCACGCGGGGCACGCGTCGTCGGGTCCCGGCGGCTTCTTCCGCGCCAAGCTCGAAGACGTCCGCGGCGTCGACCACGAGCAGGCCCGCCGCGAGCGCACGCGCAAGCTCGAGCTCCGCGTCGAGGAGCTCACGCACGAGGTGCAGAACGCGCGCCACACGAGCGACGGCTTCGACGACGAGGTCGTTCGCGAAACGGGCGACTTTGAGCGCATCAAGCGCATCGAGATGAAGAGCCAACTCGCGGGATTGGCAGACGCCCATGTCGCGTTTTACGGATCTGTCGCCGAGACGTGGGAGACGTACATTATGGAGATGGAGAAGCAGGGCATCGTGGCTGCATGAGGTTGTTGTCGGGATCTTGTTCGTCCAACTTGTATATATACTGAACCACTGTGGCAAGTCAGTTCAACAGCCACGAATGTCGTCCTTTTGTCGTTTCAGGCGTTTTCATTAGGAAAAATGAGTTATCCAACCACCCAGCCCCCTCTGTGTTTGAATGTAAAGCATCACGTCTTGTCAAGGAAACGAATCATGGTATAAAAGAAATGCTGTATTTCTATCCTGTGGTATCTTTTGTTTCTCATTGCCACAGCTTGTCATGTTGGACTTTCTTCCCCCCCCTTTTCTCCCAGCTCCTCCTTGGATCTTTCCCCCATGATTAACAATGCAAAGCAATGACGATACAGTAACAAAAGTATACATGTTAAGAAAGCAAGCGCAACCCAATGAAAAGACGCAGTAAGAACAAAGAAGAAAGACGTTATGGATAAGTAAGGAAATATGCAAATTCGCTTTATTTTGCCAGGGGCCGTGCCTGACCGGCCTTTTCATCCAGGGCCAAGTCATCCTCGTCGCTCTCGTCACCAATGACGTGCTGCTCCTCGTCCTCGGGGAGGTGCTCGATGCCGGCGAGGCGGTCGGCCGAACGATCTCTGTAGGCGTCGAACTCGTCGTCGGAATCCTCCTCGGAGCTGCCGTCGGCAAATGCGTCGTAGAGCTCGCCGCCGCGCGTGCGACGGCCCGATTTACCCGAGACGAGGCCCTTTTCCACGCCGCCGGCGCCGGCGGCTCTGCTGCCGTCGCGACCTTCTTCCTCGTCGAGGAGCTCAAACTCGTAGCTTTCGCGGGAGTCGTTGCGGAGGCGGCGGCGGCGGGCAACGTAGAAGAAAATGCCGAGGCCAATACCAAAGGCGCCAATGAGGCCAGCGGCGCCGTAGATCCAAATTTGGGCCGTCTTAGAAGCACCAAAAGATGGTAGCCACGAAATCCAGTTGGACGCGGGCGGGCTGCTCTCGGCGGGCTTCTGGTCCGCAGGGGTGCTGGCCGGATCCGAGGTCGTTGGCGAGGGTGTCGCGCCGCCGGCCGGCTTGGTCGGGCGGTCAATGTGGTCGTCGGGCAGCGAGACGGTGTCGGTGTGGGAGGGCGTCGCCTGGGGCGGGACGGATGTGGTGATGGCGGGCATGGTGACCGTCTCGACCTTGTCGTGGTCGATATCGTCGTTGGCGGTGGGCATGGGCAAGAGAGTGGCCTTGTCCGCATCGATGGATTCGCCCCAGAGCTTGAGGTGCCAGTCGACAAACTTGCCGGTGTGGTCGTTGACGTTGCTGTCCCGAACAATGACGGTCCAGTTTCCGACACCCTTTTCGCCCCAGTGGGCAACACTCATAAAGGTCCAGTCAATGTAGCCGGTGCCGTGGGTGTCCATCTTTCGGGTTGTAGCAATGTGGCTGACGAATTTTTCAGGGCTGACGAGGTCCACGCTAAGATCACCGCGACGGGTGTGGTCGACATTCATCGTGACGGTGACATGCTCCAGGCGAGCGAGGTTGGCCTCCTTGAGCATCTCTTTGGTAACTTCAAAGGTGGAGACGAGGCCCTCATTCCCTTGAGGAATATCCGTCTTGACGTGGATCCAGGGAGAAAAGTACCAAGCCTGGGGCTTGACCTTCTCCCAGGTCCTGGCCATCTGGACGATGCCATAGCTATCGATTTTACCGTAGCCAAATGTATGCGAAAAGTGCTTGCCAATGGCAGTAGTTTCCCAACCGGCGTTGGGATCGTCGACCTTGACGGCGGTCTCGAGGGCGAGATATTGAAGATCTCTCCAGGTCAGATCTGGGCGAACTTCCATGACGAGAGCAAAAATACCGGCGGCCAAGGGTGCAGCGGCAGACGTGCCTCCGTGGGAGATTGTACACTTGTTGGGACCGACATCGGTGGTATGAATGGAGTCGCCGCTTCCACTGCTGTATGTAACAACGAGCTGGGCAGAACAGTGCTCCGAGTAGTATGGGTGGTTGCCTTCGCGGTCCACAGCACCAACAGTGATGCTGTAAATGGAATTGGTGTAGCCGTCAAAGTTGCAGTTATCTTCTGAGGCGGCACCGTTGCCCGAGGCAAAGACGTAAATCGTGCCAAGACCGGCACGGCCCTTTTGGATACCCTTGAGCATCGCACGGCGAATGAGGACGCCAGGAGCCTCCATAGAGCGGCCATCATCTGGCGGACCCCAGGAGCAGGAGTAAATCTGATTTTCTTGGTACTTGTAAATCATGGCCTCGGCCTCGTCCATGTCGCTGATGGGCTTGCTGAGGATGCGAATGCCGGCCACCTTGGCGTCGTAAGCAACACCAACACCGCACACGTCGTTTCTGACGGCACCGACTTCACCGGCACATCTGGTTCCGTGGCCATCCTCGGGTAGCTTTGGCGACGGCTCGGGGCCGTTGTCGTTAAAATCCCAAGATCCCGCGGCGAAGTAGTTGTCCTTGAGATCCAGACTGTGCATGTCGAGGCCATCGTCGACAATGGCGACAGTGGCGTTTTTGCCTGTGACGCCTTCGATCCAAGCGCCAGTGACGTTGACGTCGTGACCTAGTTGGATTGGGTTGAACAGATGCCACTGGCCAGGGAATGTGGGATCGTTGATGGAAAGCACCCGCATGACGTTTTTCTGCTTGCTTACGGCTGCGATGTCGGGCTTTTTCTCTGCACGGGGGGCAAGTAAAGGAGGTGGAGGGATGCGTTTCTGTAGCATAGTCCGCGGCTGCTGTTTCCTGGCGAGGCGGACAGTGTCGAGGATATCGTGGGAGCCGTCTCGTTTCCGTCTCCGTCGGTCGAGGAGCTGCCGCTTGACGACATCGTGATCATATTTAGGAGATGTGAAGATGTAGTGCTGGTCGAGATCGCCTAGGGGGCCTTCGTGCCGCAGGCCGAGACGGTCGGCGACGTGGGCGGGATGGACGCCTTCATCCAGATGGAGAACGTAGTAGTCGTTGGCATCGTAGTCGCGCGCGACCTGCGCAGTCGAGACGGCAGCGAGGCCGACGAGGCCGAGAATCGCTGCGACTTTCATTATGGCGGTTGCTGTCTGGCAGCAAGACGCGGGAGGTGAGGTGTCGAGGGGGGCTGCTGAAGGGTTCACCGCATCGAGTTTGGGGGCTGTATATGTACGCGCAATCAAGGCTTTGGCGGGGGGGCGTGAGCAAGTCGACACCGTCGGGTATATTAGGTTTGCAAGGACACGGTCCGTCGCACGAGGGCAGGCTGGCTGTGGTCGACGGTCGTCTGTCGTCGGTAGTCCAACGGAAAAGCAATGCACAATGCAGAAGGGTGATGAGCGAAATGAAAGACGGTAGAATTAAGCGTGAGTCCCCAGCCCGACAGAAAACAATGGCAGAGGGCACGGGAGGCTTGGGGGAGCGCAAGTAATGACGGAGCGAGCGTACGTCCTGATGTTGAAGGTGTCGTGGCACTTGGACTGGGCGGCGGAGGCACAGGGAGGGCTCTGTCAGCAGATGGACGACTCTCATTGGCCAGATTGGCCGCGAATGGGCCCAGAGCGCCTGGAACGCCAAGCACTAAAATACGTTCTTTTTAGGCAGGTACGTACCTAGTCTGGCGCTAGTTCGTGGGGATTTTCGGGACATTTTGGTGGCTTGCTGCTCTGAATAGGTTTGAATAGCGAAGCGGGCGTCAGAGTGGCAAATGAGCGTGTAAAGAAATATTATCATATTATCAGGTAGAAATATTCTGTATTGATATTGACTGTTCAATACATGAACTTGTTTTTTTGTCTTCTCGACTACTCCTTACTGGCGGCAGAGACAGCCCCCGCCATAGTGTTATAGGGTATTTCTGCTGAGCTGGGCCCTGTAACCTCACAGTCAAATTACAACGTTGGCACTTTGGCACTGAAACTGCTACTATCCAGGTACCTGTCCCAAACTGCGAATCACCTGCCAAGTCTGGCAAGATACGCTTCTCAAATAATGTGATATCGAATTCGCACCAAAATTATTAATATAGCTACGCAGTACATCTTGCAAGTCTTTACTATCCAAGACAACTGTTAGAAAACCTGGACCATATCTATACTATTCTCGCGAAGAGAAATCTGGTATTCTCGACAGTGTGCCAGCAATGCGCCATGAAGCTGTTACGCGCGCGGGTCTCCTCTCAAATTCGGTCAACGGGGCGCCTGTTGAGTGATGAATGATCGGATGAGTCCAGGGAGTAACCTGCTGGCCGTACGTAGGCTTTATATTGAAAATTGGTTATTTTATCAAGATTATATTATGACTTTATTAAGAATCGATAGACTCGCTCGGCCAATGTCGTGATTAAGCCCAGTACAGTTTTCGGCTGAGTTTCGCGCGCGGAGAGATGTGCTTCCTGGATGTGACGTAGTTACAGGGCGACAACAGGACCAGCCTTGTCTCTGCCTCGCACAACTCCGCGGCTGCCCGGTGCACAGACTCGGCACGCTGTTGCTTGACGTATTGCAAAGGCCACGCCACCGGGTGCCCGAGTGCCCTCGCCGACCCCTCTTGCACCCACCCTCCTTGTCGGCCCGTCAGGAATACGAAGATCAGACACTCCTTCATCGGTGTTGTTCCGCGGCAAGCTGGTAGACAAGTGGTTTTGGGGTGCTGATGGAGTGGATTCACATCACACCATACCCGTCAGTCGGACTCAGTCCTCCGCCAGAGCTTGACTTCCGTTGGAGCCGAAATTGCTGTACCTTTTTTTTTCTTTTCTTTTGCTAATCTTGAAGATCAGGTGCATGACTCGACTACAGTAAAAATCATGCAAGGCTACCTACCTAGTTTCCACAGGGCTGCTCGGTCTGAGCTACTCCGGGGGGTTGTCTTTTTCTCTGTTCAAACTCACCCCGGCGCACGCACCACCAGTATGGGACGCGGCCTTTGTTGAGTTTACGACGACAGCAAGAAGTAAACATTCTACGTAGGCGATATCAGCTAAAATTGCTGCCGTCTTTGCCCTAAATAGTCTACGGGCTTCATCAGGGAGAGGCGCGACACCAGGTTCATAAAACAGCAGAGCGGGCAAGAACAGACAGGCTCGTCAAAGAGAAGCCATCTGGCGGCCCTGCCACGGAGACCCAAATATCGAGACCAGGTTTGTCTACTATTATTTGTGGAGTAATGGATGTCATCATGGAATCATGGACGTAGAACCATTGTACGGCGGCATATAGATGTTCACGATATATGGCTGTGTATCTGTGTTATATGAGATACTTTCAGGAAGGTTCAGTTCAACAACAGGCCATAATATCGCAGTGCGGTCAAGTCATGGCTGTTGTGTCTCTATCTATATAAAGACATTGTTCTGCCCAACTCTGCAACAAACTCCACAAGCAACTCATACATTCACTTCGTTCGTTCCTTTATTCGTCCAAAAAAACTCAGTTTCTTCTGTCAAACTGTCCAGAAATGCGTCCTTCCTACCTCATGGCACTGGGTGCCGCAACCCTCTCCGGCTTCACCACAGCCAGCCGATTTCCGCGTCTCGCTCCGGGCTGTGAGAACGCCGACTGCAGCACGGTGCCTGCTCCCAAGGTCGTCCGCGGCATCATGTCTGTTCGCGACGACAGATGCCAGTACTCCTGCCATGTGCGCAACGTCCGGGATCGGGCTCAGAGGCAGGAGCAGGCAATGGCGGCCGACTCGGCCGCCGAGGTGCCCGTGGCCGAGGCGGGCGAGGACGGGTGGGCTGGCGCCGGCGCTGCGACGCAGCGCAGCGCCCCCGACCTGGGTCTGGATAGCGGCGCCTTTGCTGCCATCCTCGCTGCCCAACACCAGCGTGGCAAGCGCGCTGACGCGGTCGAGGAGCAGCAAGTGCCCGTCGGCCAGTTTGACGTGTCCGTCACCAACATTCCCCGCCGCAGCGAAGGTCTCTGCAAGTTTGCCATGGACATCATCGACACCCCCGGCACAGTCGGGGCGTCCATCATGTGCCCGGGCGGCGGCGTCGCCCTGATGGAGGGCATGACACGCGCCACCGCGGCGCTCTTCGCAGCCCGTCTGGCCGTCGAGTACGACGCCAGCTGTGCCATTTCCGACGCTACCTCCTACCACGTCGTGGACAGCCCCGAGGACAGCATCCTGGTCTTCAGCCCGGACGACAACGTGGAGAGCAGGACAGCGGTGGTGGGAACCAAGACCGAAGTCTTCTTCCTGAACTGCGGCGCTGTCTTCCTGAGTCGGCCTACGATGGGATTCTCGGGTACGTACGTGTCTGCCCAGGTCAGGATGCTTCGCGATTCGCGCGGCCTCATCCCCGTCATGGCCGAGTTCTTTCCGCCATCCGTGTTTGGTGAAAAGAGCCTGCGCGACGACTACAGCGCCAAGAACCCGCCAGCATGGCTGAAGGAAGCCGTGGCAGAGGTCTAAAATACACCTGGCCCTTTGGCCGTTAGGCTGCAGCCACCTGGCGCTCTGTCCTTTCGGGCGCACTGGGGCGATCTGCCATTTTCTTTCCGAGATCTCTACTTTAAACACTTCCAGAAAACACTACTCATGGTGCATGATACATAGTAGTTAGTTTTATAAAACAATGCTAATTTGCTATAAACCTATAAACCTATAAACCTTCTCTCCAAATAGTCACCTCTTGTTAGCCTTGAATACATCTTATCTTATATAAGGCTGTTCCTTGCCATGGCGTGGCGTGATCGGGGCTGCATGGCTATATAACCTTATTTCAGTAAGCAACTGGTACATACGGCCATAGGCAGTAGAAAATATCGCGTCCCGTCCGCTCCGCTGAAATCAAGCTATTGACCGGCAGATTAGTAGTTGGGTCGGTGACGACCAGCGAACACCGGCTGCTGTATGTTTTTTTTGTCTGTGTTTTTTTCTTCTTCTTTCTTCCTTTTTTTTCGCCCACTTTTCCGCTTCACCATGCGGCGGATGGTACAAACACCATATTCCTGGTGTGGATAGTTTGCATGCGCTTGCTGCCTTAAGCTTACGTTCTTACAACTTTGCCAGCAACGCAAGGCACATGCATAGTCTTTGCAATTTCGCTCGGCCAGTCGACATCTTTGGATGACGCACTGACTGTGCTATATTGAAGTGTTTTGGAGCGAGAGTCTGGACAAATCCAGTGCTGCAGCCCGCAACTTCTCGCGCTATTTCTTTATCGCATAATATAGTCTCATCACCGTTTATTCTACTCAAAATCAAGCTTTGGGGTTCTTCGCGACGAAATTTGGTCAGCCTAGGCGCCATTTCGTGCAGGAATGCAGGTTGCCATCAGCCTACCCACCATCATTGGTACTATGATTTGAGCACCGCATGCGAAGAGCCTCGGCGCGTCGTGCCCGGTGCATCTATGGCCCCATGAGAACAAGCACAGCCCGTGTTGGCCAGGGCAACTCCCGCCGACCAGACCGGACCCTTCGCCGTGGTCGTCGGCTTGACGGTGAAAGGTTGCGTCTGTAAGCGCCGCTGTTCAATTTTGTATTTACGCTGAACATCCTATGAGCATAGTCCAAGAAGCAAATGGTATTGAGTAGCTAGAGTAAATAAAGTCGATTATTCTGTAACGCATCAGGATGAAAAACCACTCCTGTGATTTATGAAAAAGCTCCAACCTGAACTAATCATACACGCCACGCCGAATACAGTACTTGTCACTGGCCTGCCAGACCATACACGCCGGCACAACACTTAGAGTGCCAAAAAGGCGGCCACGGCAGCGACACCCGCACCAATGCTCAGACCAACAGCCGCGCCGAGGCTCGGCGTGGTAGCCGGGCTCGAGCCAGTAGGGGTATGCTTGGCGGTGCTGGAGGTGGCCGTCTTGGTGGTGATGGTCGAGTTGCTCGCGTGCTCGCTCGTCGTCGAGGTGCTCTCCGTGGTAGAAGCCGCTTTCTTGGCAGACGTGGTGCCAGTGACGGACGACTCGCTCGAGCTCGACTTGGTCGTCGCGGATGGGCTGTCGCCGCTGGGGGTGCTGCCATCGGCGAGATGGACGCGGATGCTCTTGGAGCTGCCGGTGCGGTCGCCGTACGAGTACTCCTTGACGTCCTTGTCGGTGGCGGAGCTGCCGCCGGCGTAGTCGACCACGGTGACACTCTTAAAGTACGACGCGGCCGGGCCCTTGGAGAAGTCGGGCCGGCCGCCGGCCCAATCGATGGTGCCGGGCTGGTTGCCGTCGCCGCCGGCGACCCAGGCGCCGAAGCGGACGCGCATGGGGCTCTCGGGGTAGCGGTCGGGGATGTCAGCGCGCTTAAGGGTGCGCTTGAGCGCGCCGTCGACGTAGAACTCGATGCGCTCCGTCGTCCAGTCCACCGTGTAGCGGTGGCTAGCGCCGGTGAGGTCGGCGACGGGGAGCAGCCCGAGCAGGTCGTGCTTGTCCTTGTCGCCGCGCGAAAACGTGTTGGACTGGATGTTTGCGTTGTCAAAGCCGAGCGCCTCGAGGTCGATCTCGTCGAGGTCGTCGGACAGCAGCACGAGGCTGGTCACGATGCCCCTGCCGGGCGCTGCCTGCATCTCGACGTCGACGCGGCCGAAGAAGAGCGCCGCCTTGGAGACGAGCGTCGGCGCCTGGAACGAGCCATCCACGGCGCTCACGGCGCCGCGCGGGCCGTAAGTGACGGCCTTGCCGGCGATGTGGTCAAAGGCGTCGCAGGCTCCCTTGGTGAAGTCGCAGTTGATGCCCTTTTTGCCGACGGCGGCATCGGCGGGGCAGTCTGGAACAAGTTAGTTTCGGAATTTGTGATGCGAAGAACTTGTATAAAAGAGAACGTGCCTTTAAGAAGAGGACTGCAGTCGGTAGACGTTTGCGCCGAAACGGCGAGGGCGAGAGCAGCAGCGATGAAGGACTTGGACAGCATGATGGTGGTGTAAGTCGAACGGCAGACGATAAAGGCAACGCAGTGAAAGAGGAAAATGCAAGAGCAGGTAGTGACCGATTGAAGCGTGTCTTGTATAGGAAAAAAAGAAACCAAGAAGAGAACAAAACATGTAAATCACGCCGGGGAATCATGTTGCTTATTATAATCAGTCGCATCTTTCGGCCGACCCCCGTCTTGATCAGGCTGGGGCCTGATTCCTCAGTGGCTACTCTACATTGGTTAACCGTGAGCGGGGACCATGAGACAAACAGGTCGTCCATGAATAGAATGGGCGCAGCAGAGTCACACATTGCCCAGGGGCCGCAAGAATCCTTCGGGCCGCTGGGGGGCGTGTGCTCGCTGTCCACCGAGGGGCGAGCCTCGAGGAACTGGTTTTTCCTATTTTGGTCAACTGGCCGCAGCAGCCTGATTGCGAGAAACGCGACTGGAAATGCGAGCCTCGACAGCAGGGCTTGTTCTGCGGTGCGGCCTGAGCCTCGACATAAACAAAGGCAGCGTCGCGACAATACATAGACCCTGGCTCACGTCTCAACTTGTCCGTCTCGTCTTGACAAGCCGTGGCAGGGCAGACGTTCAATATTACGCCACACTCGTCGCGTGTGTCTGCTTCGGTGCTTGTTCATCTGCGGTGACCCCGCCTCTCATCTCGCTTGGAATAACTAGCTCAACGGGCTCGTGGAGGAAGGCGGAGCGTGCCTGTTCTTCATCACAAGGCGTTCAGCCTTACGAGAGAACCCCCACTCCTACTTCATGGCGCAAATTGGGCGACGCATACATCTGATTGCATGATGCGGCCGCAGGAACCGCAGAATGGGCATAACCGGGCAATGGGACGGTACTCGTCGTTGTAGTCCTGCCATGGCATATTCTGTTGATCCTGAGAAAGAGTGAACCGTTGCTAAATATTTGTGTCTCGATAAGCGAAGCATCGATGGGTCTCGGATGTATTCAATGGATACGCAGGGTTTGTCGCCGTATTTCCGGATGGTCTCTGCAGGGCCATGCAAGCTTTGGGCCGGTATAAGAGACAGGGATTTTTCGCATACCAAAAGAATCTACGGAGTAGACCAGCACTTGTTCTAATGCCATAAGAGATAGGGCTAGGGTTTAGAGTCTCTTTTCAGACTTTCTGCCTGACCCTAGACCGCCCTTCAATACACTACCTGAGTAGCTTGGCACATTCACGCTCATCTCTTGCAATGTTTTCTAAAAACGGCTTATATATCAGAGCCCGTTGCTAGAAAATCACGTACTTCCCTGCCCTCTCCGCTCTTCATCTGTAGCGGCACGCGGTGGGAGTGCTCGTCAAATTCTCTTGATCGGCAGGAGTCGGTCGTAAGAAGTCGTGAAAGTAGGCGTCCATCGCTTGTCGGTCATCGCTTCTCGTGTACATGTCGTGATCATTGATGGAATTGGGTGCTTGTATCGACGGCTCTTTTTTTCCTGGTGATGATGCCTGTGGCAAATCTTGTCGGTGGGCAGGATGACTAAATGCTATGGTGCTGCGGTCTTGTCTACAACATTGTTGCAAGCGTTTTACTTCATAAATGCATAAAACTACATATGAGGAAACAGAGCTGCAAATAAGTGCCAGTCCATCCTACCATTCTTCAGCACTGACCGAAAACTCCAACGCCAATGTGTGCATGAAGCTGTGAGAAACATTTCAGGCTCTCTCTTCCTCGAGAGAAGCCTGCAGCTTACGAAAGAGACATCGATCAAATAACTTCGTATATCATCCCAGGTCTCCAGTTTCTGGCTACCTCCGCGGCCCGCTGCTTCTTCCTCCTCCCTTTGGGAGAGCAGCAGCAGCAAGCCGCCAGCCTGTTGACCTAGTACGCATTCACTGGAGCGCGGGCAGCTCTACGCGCGACGGGCGTCTTCAGCATCACGGTCGGTCCGCGGTTCCCCGACATGGAGGTGTGGAAGCAGTCGTACAGCTCGGCGGGCAGCTGAGAGCGGGCGGCGTGGCGGCGGTAGGCGTGGCGGCGCTCGGGGCCGCGGAAGCTGGCAATCTTGACGACCTGGCTGAGCTCGCGGGCCTTGTTCTCCAGCGTGGTCAGCGCCTCGTTCTGGCCGGTGACGTAGAGCGCAAAGTCGAGGGCGCCGCTCGCCGCGGCGTGCATGTCGAGCGCGTCCTGCGCGACCTCGGCCTGCTTCATGCGCGCCAGGAGCGCGTTGTCGTACGCGCAGGCCGGGTCAAAGATGCACTCGTCGGCGTCCTCCGGGTCGCTGTCGGCGGCCGTCTCCCACGGGTCGCGCTCCTCGTCGCTGCCGCTGTTGTCCTCGTCATCCGCCGCCCCGCGCGTGATGCCGGCCGCTTCGCGCGCGAGCCGGCGCT
>NW_006271971.1:4368613-4370232 GCF_000225605.1 Cordyceps militaris CM01
AGCCGGCGCTCCTTGCGCGCCGCCCGCCGCGCGCTCGTCTGCTCGCTGCTGCGCGCCAGGAAGGCTTCCTGGCGCGCCGAAGTATGGAGGCGGGGGGGCATACGCGCGCCCGTGGCCATGCACGTCATGAGCACGTCGTCGACGGCAAAGGCGGCGCGCTTCTTGGCCGCCGCCGTCGGCGAGCCGCCGTCGGTCTTCTTGAGGCAGCTGCGCGTGTTGATCTTGGTGCTCTCTAGCGTGAGCGACAGCATCGGGAGGCTCGAGCTGGACGAGTCCCGCTGCGCAGCAGAGAAGCTGCTGGACGCGTTGTCGCTGCTGTAGCCGGGGCTGGTGTCGGGGCTGGTGTTGGCTGCGTTGCGCGTGGCTGCCGTGGTCGGGGCGGGCACGTCGGTGAGGGCGGCTATTTTGCTTTGGGCCCAGTTCTGTACGCGGGAGGGTATTTTTGTTGATTTCGAAGCGAAGATGCGGGTGGCAACCAGTTTTTTGAAGCCGTTGATACTCATTTTATCGGTTGTGGGCTGGTTCGAGCTGTTGGTATCCGAGCGGGCGAGGCCAGTTTCTGAAGTCATGGTGGTTTTGAAGAGAGAAAGTATTTCTTATCAGTGATAGTAGGGCGGTAAGGGAATTCAACTTCAGAGTAGAGATAATCTCTGCAAAAAATAGGACAGTTGCGTGTATAGATGGGTAGCAAGTTGTGAGTGCGTGGGTGGGAACTGTTTGATGATTAACGAGTTGGGAAACGTGGAATTTTATATCATCTGGGGAAAGGCGTTCCAAGACGTCTGCCTTTATTATAGTTTGCGTCTGTTAGAGTTCGCATTTTGGGGAAATATTCGTGGGCTGCAAGTAGATGTACATGATGTACATGACGACGAAGGGACCACGGTGGTAGACTGGCGACGGCGTGGTCTAAGTCTGCGCCGGCGGCCTTGGGCAAGCTTTTCTGCGCTTGTTGACCACTTGACGGCCAATAAAAATATTCTAAGCGTCTAAAGCGTCAACTAAAACCACACCTTGCCTATTCTTTTACTAAATTAGGCAAGTAGCTCGCCACCCGCCTTCGATGGTGGACAGCAGTCGCTCATCATCACCAAGAAAACACAGTTTGCATCCTGAGGAAGGAAAGCGAAACTCGTAGCTTTTCAATTGAAAACCTAGTCGGCTCAGATCACTGACCAACAATGATTACGTTGACGTATTTATTGACTTTACAATGTACAAGTCGTGCGGCCCACGGCATCTCCACACGGCGCGGCGCCAGCCGAAGCTAGGAGGCGCGGGTGAGAACCTTCAATCTCAAGGCTAAGGGTCGAATACGATGGCACTTAGGAGGGTGTGGATTTTTTCTTTCTTTCTTTCCTTCTTTCGCTTTTCGCGCCGTTTAACGGCTATTCACATTTTAAATATATTTTCTTCACCTTTCTTTTCTTTCTTTTCGCCTTTACCTGCCTGCTCTCTACAGCATTCTCCCTTGTTGCCAGCAGTCCAGCACCAACCAAATTAAACACCCAGTCTTTGCATTGTATCATGTAATTTCCTGCATTCATACATTAGCAGCCTTTGTCGTGGCCACGGGCCGCACCTGCTGCCTCAGTTGCCACTCATGATTTGAATCAGTC
>NW_006271971.1:4370332-4380062 GCF_000225605.1 Cordyceps militaris CM01
TTGCTGCCCCGGCGCCAGGCAGTAGCTGTCGTTGGTGCGCAGGCTCACGATGCAGCCCTGCGGCGGTTCCGCCGACGCGAGCCGCACCTCCGCGTACACGCCGCGCAGCCACGCAATGTACTTGGCGACGCGCGCGCCCGTCGACAGCGTCGCGTGGCCGCCGTTGGTCGTCGCGATAATGACGGCGCGCCCGTCGCGCAGCTGCCACCACGCGGAGCCGCTGTCGCCGGGCGCCACGCGGCCCCATGACGCCGACGGCCCGACGCCCTGGTAGCGCGCGCCGATGCCGTGGTCCTTTTCAAAGATGCTGTCGATGCGGGCGCGCGCGTACAGACGGCGCGCGCCCGTCGCCGGCGCGAACGAGCCGCTCTGCTCGGCGCCAACGCCCCAGGCACCGTAGCCGACAAAGACGACGTCGCGGCCGATTTCGTCGAGGGCGTCGTTGAGAATGGGCCGCTCGAGCGGACGGCCCGTCGCGCTGATGATTGGCGCGCGCGTGGGCAGCTTGAGCACGGCAATGTCGGTCGAGGCGCCGCCCATGCCGGACGGGGTGTAGATGCGCTCGGGCGGCACGTAGGCGGTGCCGGGGCCGGAGGCGACGACGCGCCCGTCCCAGGCGGTAAAAGTCCTGTCGACGCTCGTTGCCTCGGCCGTGTAGTCGACGCAGTGCGCGGCCGTCAGCACGTAGCTCCAGCTGTCCTGGTCGCCGAGCCAGGTCGCGGTGCAGGTGCCGATGCTGCCGACGGCGAGCCACGGGGTGTTGTAGCTGTAGGCGCGCAGGACATCGTTGTGCGTCTTGATGCTGTTGGCGACATCGAGCACGTCGCCGCCATTGAGCGTGAATGTGGCCTGGTCTATGACGAGAGGGTGGGCGGACGAGAGTCGAGCGGCCAGTGTCATGAGCAACACACGCCAAACGGGCTTCATATCTGTAGAACGAAGCCGTTGCTTCGTGGTGATGACCGGCAAGCTTCTGTATCGCAAAGGCCAGAATTGTGAGACGTCAGCCGATGAAAGTGTGTGAACTGACTTGTGCCTATTCGTGGTGCAGGGCGATGCTGCATTCTTATATTTTTTTTCCCACCTTGGAGGAATTGTGTACTCTTCCCCAAGTACACATGATCTTAACAAGACGTAGTTGGAGACATCTACTCGGCTCTACCGGCCCCGAGTGATTATTCTTGTCGCCTGTATACTCGCCCTCCCATGGAACTGAGTCGTAGTATGGCTCAATATTGGTGCTGCTATCTGCTGCGGGGGATTACCCCGTGCATATGTGAGTCCCGGCGATCTCCGAGGTGCACATTCTTCGGCCAATTACTTCGACATTCTTTGTAGGACAAAAATATTGATGGCATGTCTCGGGTGTATTGCAATGTTCGTGTTGAAGAAAAACAGGGTGCCATTGCCGAAACCCCCAAAGACATTAGAATGGAGTTGAGCCTCTACCCAATATTTCATAACCCGAGCCGATGAAATGTCCGAGTCAGCTCGCTTTAGGATAGACATGAGCTGTCATCGAGTACGATCAAGAGTGCAGCCATGAGGATAGACTACGGACTTCTGTTGCTCTCACGGCGTCAGCCACGGAGTCGCCGCCGGTATTGCACACTTATACTTGCCAAGGCACCGCCAAGGACCAAGGACATGTTTTACTCCATATTCCAGCCATACTTCCCATATTTCTACTTGTTCGTATATTGGCAATAATTGGTCGATACTATTCAGCCAAGACACACCTGTCGGGCTGCCGTGGCTGTGGTCGTGATGCATCGGCTCTAGTACGTGCAAATTTGTGGCATGGCCTTATTTATTTGTTGCTACCCTTTACTATCACTGGTTCCCGCAAATGCTGGCCTGGTGGAACAATGCTGGATACCAATTGTCATGTAAGGGATGAGACCTCGGCTTGACCCCTCCCCCCCCCCCCCCCACCTTTGGGTGAGACATGCAAACATACGGAGAGTTGGTATGTTCTGCGCTCAGAAAAAAGAAAAAAGAATTCTAAAAATGATACAAAATTAGATAACCCGGCATGAAAAACCTATTAAGAAATAGGTGCGCGATGCTTTAGAATGGTCTGCAGTCATGGACAAGTAAACTGCCTTTTTTGCAGTGGTGAAGCATCGCACGACGGCCTTTGCTACCCCAAGAAAAGAAGAAGCAACGCACCCGGCGCTCTCACCTGAGCCACAGGGACAAGGCCAGAATAGCCACGTCGGCCACGGATCATGATTTGGTAGTTTGTGCTGACGAGAACCCAGCAACGAGCCCTCAACAAACCCCAGTGAGCCTGTGCTTGTGCCATGTTGACGTGTACTTGGTTTTGCGAGCGTCCGTGTGTAGACCAGAATTTAAAATATGAAAATTCAAGGCAGGAAGCTCCAATCCTCGCCCCGACCGCAGCAACAGACAGCCTCTCCATCAACTCAGACGTTGGACCTCACACTTTCAACTTCAAACCCCAACCTCGAACCTCAACCTCACACCTCAAAGTCTTCAAAACCTCCACAGATATGCCGTTCCTCAAGGCCACCCTGCTCTTCGCCACTGCTGCCGCCATGGGCGTCCACGCCGTCGCCCTGCCCCTCACCACTGCCGCCCCCATGGACATCCAAGCCGTCGACCACGGGCTCGACCGCCTGCCGGGCCCTCCACCCTGCGCACCTTCGGCCTATGAATGCGTAAATTCCGACATCTGGGTCTGCGACGCCACCCGGAACATGGTCTTTTCCGGCCACTGCAACCCAGGATGCTGCCGTGTATACAGCTGGAACGACGTCAAGTGCGTCTGCTAGGCGCTGTTGCCGTCCTACCCGGGACGCGACTCTAAAGTCTTTGATGGATTACATGGTGCTACGTTGGGACTTTGTATATATAACTGGGTCAATTTGACGACCTTGACACGAACGTTTCTAAACATTCGGCGAGGCCATATTTTTTAAAAGCAGCTTTGTTGAAGCGTAGAGTGGCGTACTGCTCACCTCTCGAAAGACGTGATTCAAGATTTTGTAGTAGTATCGTTGGTAGCTTGATACGCTGGTCAGAGGTGGGGCCCAGAGCGAGGTCGGGCTCTGTTTTATACAAACAAAACAATTACCGCTCACCGTATTTTACTTGGATTAGACCTAGTGCGAAGAACAACCAGACCTACATTGGCGTGCCGGTGCGTCAAGTGCCGGGGTAGAAACGAGGCTGTTGGCGTGGCCAACGGCAGTTCTCGGAGAAATAATGCGACAATGAGGCCAAACAGGCTAAACCTAACTCTAACTAGTCTGCGCATAAGTTTTGGCAGTTTGGCAGTTTGTCTTGGCTCCACTGTCCGGTAAAGCAACGTCACATGTTCAGGACAAGCGATTACTTGGACGTACGAGCTGGATCGAGAGATGGCAGAACGGACAAGCATGAATTTCAGTACTACAAGACCCCGTATGAAAGTATTCATCTCAGCCATTCTGTTTGCGTAGCAGCGCCCGCCTGAATGTGGCCATCACTGTCAATCGAGAGTCTGCATTACCGGGGCTCGACGCTCGGGACACCGACCAGATGTTTACCGGGCCCAGGCCGTCTCGCCATGACAAGCAGTATCCAGGCGCAGAAGAGCAATGCGAGATTGGACCAGAGTCTCCTCTCTGATATAAAGGCTGCATCATCCATCTCAACCAACGCCCTCCAACTCGCTCTCCACCTCTCAACCAAAAGAAGGCACAGAAATCTACTCGTTACTATATTTTTATATACAGCCACTCTTGAAACACTCCCCCCGCAATCACTATGCTAGCCTTTCAAGCCGCCATCCTCATCGTCACGGCGGCCGCGGGCGTCCACGCGGCCGCCGTGCCTGACCACGGCAAACCGCCCGCCGTGCAAGACGCCAGTCCTCCGCATTCCGCCGTGGCCCTTTCCTCATGCAAACCCTCCACGTTTGCATGCAACCAGAATTATACGAACGCCTATATTTGCAACGCCAGCGGATATTTTGTCCTCTTGGCCATCTGCAATCCCGGATGCTGTCAACAATATGACGGGTATAATGGGGGATGCGTCTGCTAGGCTGCTGGTCCTCTGCGGAACCCTTGCATCAAGTCGGATGGCAGCACGGACAGATGTACATGGTCGAGGAAGCTTGCAGTGGACCATGTACAGGTGGGACTTTGATGGATATGATGGATGGTGATATGATTAGACTACATACATGAATTAGGCTGCTTTTGAAATGGACATCTCGAATACAAGTCGATACGCCTTTGCATCGTGATACCTATACAATTTGGAAAAGGGTATGGACTTGACTTGGCGATTGGACCGTACCAGTCCTTACTGCGAACAATGCTAAGAACGAGGGCGAATGACAGCTGTTTGAACAAGCAAGGCATGCAACTGAGACAAAGGAACGTGGTTGTTGGTTCACTGTTGAAGAACGGGTCGATCTAATGAGGTGACTCCAGCATCCTGTCTCACGTCTTAACCCGCCGTTGCTAACGACGCCTGCATCATTCGACAGACATGAAATTCAAGCATGGAAAGCACCAAGCACAACATGTCCGTGTCAGCAACAAACTGACGTTCTCTCGCTACTTGGTGTCATTATCAAGAGGGCATCCTCTGTCCAGCGCACCAACTCTGCGTTGTCTCCCGCACACAAGGCACGTCCGGCAAACCTGCCTGCAGGCGCGGGAGCAAGCGACAGACACCATCTACACCTGCAACAGCGGTCGTGAGCGCCCAGCGCGGCCCGGGCTGCTGCAGAAACGGCCGTAGCGACGATCAGTACACGGCGCATTGCATATGCTGAGGGTGCCTTCAATACAAAGACGCGAGACTGAGCCTGACGGCGACGGCATAGATTCTAAGTAGACGACAGAATAGCGGTCAGCTAGAGCCTTGACCAGGGAAAGGGAACGGTCGAATCAATGGCACAATATCTCGATCCTCAAGTATAAAAAGGCTAGGCTAGGCCCTTACTTCTCTCGCACTCCCTCCCTATTACCTACAAACCAAAGACACAAAAGCCTCTTCTTACCAAATACTCACTCTATATTCATCTTGAAACCCTCACACCTCTCCTCCAATAATGCCGACCTTCAAAGCCACGCTCCTCCTCGTCCTCGCCGCCGTCACCGGCGCGGCCGCCGCCCCGGCAAGCGGAGGTACTTTTTCAGCATGCTACCCAGGCGAGTACTCCTGCGGCGCCGAGGTCGACGCTGGGGGTGTGATGAATACTTGCAACGGCCAGGGCCAGTGGGTCGTGGGCGCCTATTGCAGTCCAGGCTGCTGCAGACAGGAGAGGACGGAGGTGGGCCGTTTCGTGGCCCGGTGCGTATGCTAAGCGACGCACGGCGGGTGGGCGGGTTCCGGAGCGGCTCCGAGGATGGGAACGGACATGGATGCAGGAATAGCATCATGGCGAAATCGTGGATAGGGGGGGGGGGGGAGACTGGGGTTGAGACATCGAACGGGCACACTTGATGGCGGATTCGTTGATGCATGTATACACAGACGCCAGTGTACAAAGACAGTTTAGCATTCTACGTGGTCTGGCCAGAAGATACGAATAGACAATGACAATGATGTGCAGAATGGAGTTCTATTTGCAGCACGAAAACATACAGTGGGCAGAGGCTCGGGCCAGAACTGCATTCCGACAACGACTCTTCTTCCTTGGTACTTTACAAGATTGAAAAGTTGAAAATCAACAATCCTCCCTGCCGTGATACGACACGAGGGCGGGTGACAGCCGTTTGAACAAGCAAGGTAGTTGTTGGTTCACGTCCGTCCCAGCACGTACAACATGCACCGTCGCACTCTCTTCTCTCTTCATTTCCATAGCAAAACTCTTGTTGAAAGAAAGCCGCACCAGTCACAAACCCAACTCGGCAACCCGAAAAACCTTTCCATCAAGCTCCCCAAACTGTACAACGACTCTGCTCATCCTCGTCACCGCCGCCGCCGCCACGGCTGCCGTCCCCGACGACATCGGCCAAATGCACGCCCGGCTAGTTTGCCTGCGGGCGCTGGAGAAAGCCCATCTACACCTGCCAACAGCCAGCACCAGGCGGTCGTGAGCGCCCAGTGCAGCCCGGGCTGCTGCCGTAGCGACGATCACCGCATGGCGCATTGCATATTGTCAAGGAATGGCGGCTGATCTAAAGAAGGTAAAGGGAGAGATAGTAAAGATATCGTAGTAGACTAGTAGTTAACTCCTAATAATAACTTTATTAATTACTAGAGAAAGAAAGTCCTCCTCTAGTAGCTCTTTATTATACTATTATTTTTTTATAGCTATTTATTTATATATAATTATATATAGGTTATAATAGGCTATTCTTTTTTCTTTATTTTTTCTTTATAATAGTAAAAGCTTTTTTTATTTTTTTAAAATATAACTTATTTTTTTTATTAAAGGTATAGACTTTATAAAAGTAATTAGTATTAATCTTAAATAGAATATTAAATAGGAGTTTATATAGGTTTATAGTATTTTTACTTAATTTATATAGTTATTTTATAAACTATATTTAAGTATAAAAAGGCTTTATAATTAAAAAGTAATTTTTTATTTTTTTTATAATAGTTAATATTTTATTATTATTATTATAATCTTTTTTTAATAAAGCTTTTTTTTTCTTTTTTTAATCTTTATTAATTTTTATAAGTTATCTTTTTTAATCTTTTTATAACTTCTATATTATATTTCTATTACTATTTTAAGTATATATCTTTTTTATAAGTCTTTATCTTTTTATTATTATTTTTTTATTATATTTCTATTAATATATTATATTAAAACCTAAATAATAAATCTTTTTTTTAATAAAAAATATATATATATCTTTTTATAATTTTCTTATAATTTCTTAACTAACCTACTATAAAGTCTAAGCCTATCCTTATTAGTATCTATTAGCTAATACTTACCCCCTTTTAATAGAAAGCCTATATTATTAAGTTTATAGTCTTAATAAATAAGTTTTAAGTTTTTTTTAATTTTATAGTAAGTTTATAGCTAATTCTATTATAAGTAGGTAGTTCTTTATAGGGAATATATAAAGAGGTAGGTAGGTATAAGTCTTTTAGACTTAATACTTCTTTATAATACTTTCTATATATTACTACTTTTTTATTATATTTCTATTTTATATTTAATATTTCTTTTTAATTATTAACTATATAGTATTTTATACTATATATTTTAAGGTTTATATAATTCTTTTATATAATTTTAATAAGTTTATAGCTAATTTAATAAAGAATTATAAGTCCCTTTATACCTTTATACCTTTAAGGGTATATATTATTACCTTAGCCTTATAAGGTTATTTTTTACTACTTATTACTTAGTATAATAAAGTAGGTAATTCTTTATAATATTCTTATAAGTTTATTATTTATTCTTTATAAGTTATTATTATTATTACCTAAATAGTATATATTTAGGTTATTAAAAAGGCTAAGAATAATAAATAAGGTATTAATAATATTATTATAAATAAGCTTAAAACTTATTAGTATAATATTATTTATACTATTATAATATAGGTATAATATACTTAGGTATATACTTATTTATTATTTTTTACCTAGAAAATAAGTCTTTTTATGATTTTCTTATAATTTTATTATTTATTTATAATAAAAGCTTAATAAGAAGGATTAGAAAGAGAAGGTAGCCTAGCTAGTTAGCCTTTTAGGTAGAATATTTAAATTTAAGATAAAGTAGTAATAGTATTATTATATTTTTTTTATTTTTATTTTTATTTATTTTTTTAAAAGGGTTTTTTTTTAAAAGAAAAAGAAAAATAATACTTATTTTTACTATATTTTTATTAGGGGGGTATAGGTACCTTACCTATTTTTTATCTCTTTTTTTTTTCTATTTTTTTTTCTTTTATTATTTTTTTTTTTAAAAATCTTTTTATTAAATTAACTTACCTACCCTTACTATAAAGCTATTACCTTTTCCTTAAAGAATTACTATAATATCCTCTTTTCTTTTTTTTTTTTTTCTACTTTACCTAGCCCTTAATATCCTTATTATAATAGGTTACTATTACTAGATTTATAAAGTTACTATATTATAACTAGGAATTCTTTATATTATTATAGTCTTATTATTAAATTTAGTAAAGTTATTACTTATTATTATATTTATATTTAATAATATATTCTATTTTATATATATTTTTTAATATAATCTTATTCTTTAATAATATTATTATTATACTTTTATAATAATTATAAGGTTTTATATTTATAATATTAAATATATTATAGATTTTTATAAATATAGGAAGTTATAGCTTAAAAGCTAGCCTACTTATACTTACTTATTATTTAATAAGGAATAGTTTAATAACTTTTATTATAAGTTTTTAGCTAAATTATTATAATTTTAGGTCTTTTATTAATACTATTACCTATTATTCTTAGTAGAAGTTATATACTTTATACTTTTTATTATATTCTTTTTTCTATACTTTATAGCTATATTATAACTATTCTATAGTAAATTTATAGGCTTTATAAAGTTCTATTACTTATATTTCTATTTATATATTAATTATTAATAAGTAACTTAGGTTATTTAGTAATTCTAGATATTCTCTTTATAATAAAAATATTAAGGCTTTATTAGTAGATTTATATATTAATATATTATATATAAGTTATACTATTAGTAATTTTTCTACCTAGTTATTCTATTCTTTATTATAAAAAATATAGAAGTAGTATTTAAAGACTTAGTTTTACCTTTTTATCTATCTATTTATCTATAGATAATATATAATACTTAATTACTATTTATATACTAATAAGTAATAAAGACTTTATTAAAAACCTAAGGTAAAGATACTATTATAGTTTAAGATAATACCTTAAGGTATATTATAATATAATATAATTTTATATACTATAATATTAGCTAGCCTATTACTTATTAGTTATATTATAATTAGAATATAATAGCTATACTTAGTATATTAGTTTATAATAATTAAGATTATATTATAATTATACCTTTATCCTAGCTACTATAGTAAGCTTATAATTATATTTACTATTATTTCTTTATATAAATAATTTATTCTTAGCTAAAAGTAGTATAATTATATATAGTTTATTATATACTAAAGCCCTTAGTATCCTATTATAAGGTTATTATAGTATAGTTATAATATTTTTATATATATTCCTTATAGTATAAAAATATAATTATAGAAATACTAAAGTCTATTTAATCTATATTTCTAGTTTACTATAATAATACTACTTTATTACTTCTATCTTATCTTAGGCTTTAGTAGGGGTTCTTTTTTTTATACTTCTTTTAATACCTTTATTAAACTTAGAATATTATTAAATATAATACCTAATATTATATAATCTACTTACTATAATATTATAAGCTAGGTATTATAAACTATTATAATATCTACTTTATTCTATTTATTCTTTAGCTACTTACTAGAATTCTTTACTTATTATTACCTTATACTCTATATTACTATATAATATACTAGATGCTAATACTAAGTATATCCTTAAACTACTATAGAAATACTAGTAAATAGCTAATTCTACTTTATAACTTTATAGTATTCTACTTATAGTCTACTCTATATACTAATATATCTATAGGATTTTCTTTACCTAGCCTATATTTAATTATAAAATTAAATAGTATAAGCTTATCTAGTATAGTAGCCTATCTACTTATAATAATAGGTAG
>NW_006271971.1:4380162-4409827 GCF_000225605.1 Cordyceps militaris CM01
CTATATATATTAAGTCCAATAGGGCATATATAGGGTAAGAGGTAAAGTTATTATATTATATAACTTCTATCTAGTTATATAGTATAGGTAAGTACTAGATATACTAGGTAATAGGAAATTGTTCTTCTAGCTTCTAAGCTACTTATTATTACTCCTACTTAATCTATATTAACTAGGAAAAATAACTAATAGAATAAAATAATAACTATAAAAAATAAAATAATAACTATAAGGAATAAAATAATAACTATAAAGAATAAAATAATAACTATAAGGAAAAGTAGTAACTACTATAGCTATTATAATATACTATAATAATAGCCTAATTCTCCTACTTACTAATAGGTATAATAGTACTTATTAGTATATATAAGTTACCTTTTTTTTCTAAGTATAGGGTAGTTTATAGTTATACTAAGTATAGAGTAGCTTATAGTTATACTAGGTATAGAGTAGTTTATAGTTATATAGAAGGCCTTATTACTATATTAGGGGCTTTATAATTATTATATTTTCTACTTTTTACTTATAAGGTAATTTAACTTAAAAACCTATATAAATAAATTTTATAAAAAATAAAAGTTATATTATAAACTATATTTAATAAAAACACCTTATCCTAAAGGCTATAGAATATATAAAGAACTACTAGCTAAAGTATACTAAATACTATACTAATACTAAGTATACTATATTAATACTATACTAATACTAAGTATACTATATTAGTATTATACTAGTATTATACTAGTACTATACTAATACTAAGTATACTAATTAACTATAATAGTTCTAAGAGTAATAAAATAGTAATAAACTTATAAAGGCTTAGGCTTTTATAAGATTATAGCTATAAAGGGAGCCTTAATAGCTATAAAACCTATAGAACCTTATAACTTATAACTATAAAAGGCTTACTATAATACCTTTAAAGAATAATACCTTAAAGGCTTAGTATTAATTAGCTTATAATAGTCTTAAAAGTAATAAGATAATAATAAGCTATAAGAAAAGCCTTAATAGTTATAAAACTTATAAAGCCTTATAACTTATAATTATAAAAGACTTATTATAATACCTTTAAAAGGTAATACCTTAAAGGCTTAGTACTAATTAGCTTATAATAGCCCTAGAAGTAATAAGATAATAGTAAATAGAGAGCTTATTAGCCTTTAAAGAGTAATACCCTAAAGGCTAATACTAATAAAGGTATTAATAAAGAGCTAGTTAGCCTTTAAAGGGTAATACCTTAAAGGCTAATACTAATAAAGGTATTAATAGAAAGCTAGTTAGCCTTTAAAAGGTAATACTTTAAAGGCTAATATTAATAATATTAATAAAAAGCCTATTATAGTACCTATAAAGGGTAATACCTTAAAGGTATAAAGCTAATTAACTATAATATTTATAGAATAGCTTTAATAGGTAATACTCTAAAGACTAGAGGCTTTAAGAGTATAATACTTTTAGAATAAATCCTTAGAAAATTATAGCTTAGAAGGTATTTAGTATAGTTCTAAGTAATACCTATACTTATAAAAGGCTAGCTTTAATAGTAGCTTAGTTATAATATTAATAATATTTTAAATACTTAGAATTTAACTAAAACTTAACTAGTATAATATATTTTTATTATATAATTAGTAATATTAAATATTTATATACTTTATATAAAGGTATTTTTAAATACTAGAAGCTTAGGTAATAGTATTAGAGTTATTAGCCTAGATAGTAGTCTTAGTATAAGTAGGCTTTTCTTTAAAGGTTTTTATAATAATATAATAAAGCTATTAAATCTAGATAACTTTTTAGGCTATATTATATTAAGAAATATACTCTACTTTAATAGTTAAGTATATAATAATATTTTATAACTTTAAATACTAAGATATAATACTACTTTTTAAGGTAATAATAAAGTTATTAATAGATTTATATATTTATTAGTAATTAATATAATTAGTATTATAGTAAATTTAAGGTCTTTTATTAAGTCTTATAAAAATAAGTTTATAATTAATAATACCTTTAATATATTATAAGAGTTATTTTAAGCTAGTAATATATTCTACTAATAAGGTAGCTATAAATCTATAATAATAGCTAATAGTAAAGTAGATATTAGGCTTAAAGTAGTTAAAAAGATAAATTAGGCCTTTATAGGTCTTAGTATATTAGCTATTCTTAATAGTTAGCTATTACTTAATACTTTTAGTAGTAAAACTTATTAATAGGTTATAAGGTTTATAGTTAAAAAGGCTAGCTTTTTTTAAAAAAGCTTTAGTATATTTATTTTAAAAGAGTATAAGGGTTTTTATATATTAATCTTAATAAATATTAATACTAAAATAGTAGTTAATAAAGCCTATATTTATTATCTTATAGGTATTTAATAAGGCTTTCTTAATCTTTATAATAGTAACCTTATTCTTACTAATAATAAGAAGATTATTAATATAAACTATAATAATTAAGTTATCTTTATAGATAAATAGGGAATAATTAAGCTATATAGGCTTAAAGTTAAGACTTTAAAGTATTTTATAAAGGGTTAAATATTAGATTTATAAGGCTTACTTTAGCCTATATAAGGACTTTAATAGCTTCTATACTTTCTTAAGGTATTCTTTTTAATATTCTTTAGGTATTTTAATATAGACTTTAGTATTTATAAGACTATAAAGGAAGATAGTTTTAATATTTATTTATTTAACCTTAAGGTTTAAAGTAGTTATAATTACTAGTAGTAAGTATAATATTAAAATTTTTAGTATATTTATAAATATTTTATAATAATTAAATCTTTTATATTAATTAAAGCCTTTTACTATATATTAGGATTTTTAGTAAATAACCTTATTATTAATACCTCTTTTAAGTTTATATACTTATTTATTTAAAAGAATAGTCTTATTTTTAGGCCTATTAACTATAATTATAATATAGTTCTTTACTAGAAAGTTATATTTATTTATTATTAAGCCTTTTTACTTTTATAAGTTAAGATAAAGAATAGCTTACTTATATATTATAGGTTCTTTATTATAAATAAGGTTATTAAATATAATAAGGTTTATTATATTATTAAGATTAAAGTAGAGTATATATTAGTAGTTTTAAGATATTAAGACTAATTTAATTAGAATTTTAATCTATATTATAGGTCTTTCTTCTTATTTAATAATACTATTTAAAGCTAAGAATAAGGGTATTTTAAAAAGGTTAAATAGTATCTTATTAATATTAATAATAAAGATAGGATATAAGGTTAATTAAATATTTAATAGTATTAGTTTAAATTTATTATTATTTAATATATATAGATAGCTAATAAAGTTATTATTATTAGCTAGGTTATAGATATTATTATTATTATTAGTAATTCCTAATATTATTAATATAGAGAATATAGAGGGTATTATTTACTTAGGCCTTATAGTTAAGGTAGTAGGTATATTATAGTACTTTACTATAAAGCTCTTATTAGTAGGTAAGTTATAAGTAATTAAAGTAATTTCTATATACTCTTATCTTTTACTAATTACCTATTAACTTAAAGAATAGTATATAGTTTTACTCTTATAACCTAAGATAAAGTTATTCTATTAAAAAAGGTTATATTTAAAATTTTTAAATAGCTAGTTAGGCTATTCTTAAAAGATAATATTATTAATAACTATTAGTTTATTAAGTCTATTAGTATTTAAGATAATATAGTTAATTTAGCTTTTATATCTAATTAGGATATATAGAATAGTTTTAAAAACTATTCTTAAAATATAATAAGAGGTTTTTTATTACTTATAACTACCTATAATTTATAAATAACTAAGGTTAGGTTTATTTCTAAACTATAGTTTATAGGGAGTTATTAGTTTATTATTCTTTATTATAAAGGTATACTATTAGAAAGTAGTATAGACTTATACTATAACTAGCTAGAATTTAATTAGTACTTTTAACTAATATATAATAAGAAAAAGCTTATTTTATAGTATTCTATTCTTAACCTTAATAATACTATTTTATTAATATTAATTAGTAGTAGAATACTATAGGTATATACCTAAGGAAATATAAGAGTTCTTAAACTAGGTTATAATATTCTCCCCTTTCTAATTTAGCTAGATAAAGTAATATTTATATTCTAAATATTTCTATATCTTTAAGAAATTTAGTATTATATTAAGTAACTAAGATTTCTTTTTAATAGGGAATAACTAGTATATTTTAATATAATTATTAATAATAATAACCTAATACTAATCTTTCTTTTAAAAGGTAAATAAGGTATTAATAATATTAATATAAAAGCTTTTAAAAAAATATATTCCCCTTTTAAAATAAATAAATATAAAGGCTTTCTTTTTATCTTTTTATAAAATAGCTAATATAATATTTATATTAGCTAATAAGCTTTATATTAATAAAGATAAAGATAAGTTTAGTAATATTTTATTCTTTTAAATATTTAAGTTAATTATACTATAGCTTATACTTTAAGTTATTTATTATATAGGCTAATATACTAATACTTAAAGTAATATAATTAATTATATAGACTTTAATAGTTTATTAAGTAGTAAGAATACCCTTTTAATTCTTTATTATAACTACTCTTTTTTTATTAAAGACTATTATAGTATCTTTTACTACTAGGTAGCTAATAAAGAGTAGGCTTATTAGGGTACTTTCTTATAGAATACTATTATATAATTCTAAGGTAATCCTAAGGCTTTTTATAGTAATAATAACTATTCTATAAGTAATAGGTTTTAAGATAATATTAGTAAGACCTTAAATACTAAAGCCTAAGTAAGGGAATAGGTCTTTTATAAGTTCTTTATAACCTAAGATATAGCTAGATATACTAAAGTTAAATAGTATTAGTTTTTAATATAATATTATAAAAAGACTAAAATCTTATTTAGGTTTAATATTTATAAAAGTATTATCTACCTTAAATTAACTAAAGTATTATAAGCTTTAAAAGATAATAAAAGTAAATTAGGTTAACTTAAAGTCTATAAAAGGACTTATATATTATTTAAAGTTAACTTTTTTATATTTATATTTATTATTATATTTTTTAGTTAAGTATTAATACTTTCTATTTTATTAAAATAAAAAGGGTAGGTTTATTAAATAGAGTTTAAGGTATAACTTCTAATATTACTTATTAAAGTAACCTAGAAGCTTATAAAAAAAATAAAAGTACTTAATAGTATTAGGTTTTATTATATTATAAAGAGAATACCTTTTAATAATTATTATAATAACTAAAATAACTTATTATTTAGACTTTTTATTATTTTATTATTTAAGCTTAATAAGATTAGCTATAATTATAACTATTTATATAAATATAGTTATAAGAGTTATAATAGTATTATTAGTTTATTTTAAAATAAAATAAAAAGCTATTTTAATAGTATAGAAGTTAAACTCTTTATTAAGATTATTAATAAAAAGGTATACTATTAAAACCTTAAAGACTTTAAAGTCTTTATTAAGAGATTATTATTTAGCTTAAGTATTAATAAATATTATAATAAGTTTCTTAATAGATTTATATTAAATAAAAGTTAATATTAAAAAATAGTTAATTATAATTTAAAAGATACTAATACCTTTTAGTTTAAAATACTTATTTAAGGCTATAATTATATTTAATACTATAACCTTATTTTTAATAAAGCTATAAGTATATTCTTTAAGGCTTATATTAATAAGAATAATAATATAGACTTAATTCTATATTTATTCTTAAATAAGATTCTCTATAGTTTTACTATTATAAGCCTTAATTAAGATAAAGCTATTTCTTTAGCCTTCTAGTAATAATCTATTAAGATTATTAAGTCTTAGTATATTAATTATCTTTAGCTTCTATTTAACCTAACTACTTTTAGATTTAAGCTTTAAGATATTTAGTACCTCTTTTAATATTAAGAATATAATACTAGATAATAGAGTAGGTAATAAGGCTATAAGAAGATCTTAACTTATAAGAGTTAAGTTACTAATAGTACTACCTACTAAGGGAGTAGAACTTTAAGATAATAAGGAGAATAATAGGCTAAGTATATAATCTCTCTTTTTAAACTAAGTACTTTATATTTATTTAAAAGTAAAAAGTATTTAAATAAATAATAAGAAATTCTTCTTACTAAGTAAGTAGTTATTATATACCTTTTATAATAATTAAAACTATAGATTATAGTAAATAATCTAATAAATATATTTATTTAGAAGCTATAACTATATTAGGTAAATTTATATTATAATATATATAAAATAAGTATATAGAGTCTATATATAAATTACTAAATAAGGTATAATAGTAGAATTTCTTTTTCTTTATATAGAATTTTTATAGTAAATAGACTTATTAAATATATTCTAGATTAGCTAGAGTTTAAGGTCTTTCCTCTTCCTATATATAAAGAGTTATAAATTTCTTAAGTTTTATAGTAAATATTAGCTTATATAGATAGTAGGTAAATTTAGTAAGAAATTAATACTTTCTTTTATTTTATTAGTAGCTTTTATAATATAAGTACTACTAGGCTTATAACCTATTAAGTCTAATAGGGTATATATAGGGTAAGAGGTAAAGTTATTATATTATATAACTTCTATCTAGTTATATAGTATAGGTAAGTGCTAGATATACTAGGTAATAGGAGATTGTTCTTCTAGCTTCTAAGCTGCCTGTTATCAATATATACCCTATTAGTTATAATAACTTAATAGCTTTATTTTTTATTACTAAATAGCTATAGTTTAGGTAGTTTATTAGTACCTTTACTATATATATTAGATATATAAGGTAATATCTTTACTAGTAGAATACTTTTATAATTATAAATATCTTTATATTTAGTATTTAGTATCTAAGTTTAGGTTTAACTAGCTTTTATAATAGAAATATAATAAAGTACTAATAACCTTATTATAATTATATAAGAATTACCTTAATTATAAAGTCTAATATATCTATTTTAACTTTAGTATATATAGTTAGGTTAAATTATATTAGTATTAAGCCTTTCTAGAAAGCTAGTTTTAGCTACTTAAATACTATAATCTAGTTACTATTTAATATAATACCTTTATATTTATTATTATAACTAATATTTATAAGTAGTTTTACTATCTTACTAAATACCTTAATAAATCTATAATAAAAATTAATAAAGCTAATAAATACTTAAACTTTCTTTATACTATAAGGTAGTAGCTATTCTATTATAACTTTAATATAGCTATATTTTATACTAATACTATCTAAGGAGATAATAAAACCTAAGAATAATACTACTATTATTCTAAATTTATATTTTTTAAGGTTTATATATAGCTTTATATTTAGTAGTTATTAAAGAACCTTATAGACTTATTATATATACTTTATAAGATTATTACTATATATTAAGATATTATCTAAGTATATAATATAGGTATAATCTATTAAGCTTTATAGTATTTTATTAATATATTCTTAGAATATAGCTAGTATATTTATAAGGCTAAAAGGTATAACTATATACTTAAAATAGCTATATTTATATTAAAAGGCTATTTTCTACTTATTACCTTTTTAATTTTAAATTTAATAATATATATTTTTTAAATTAATCTTTATAAATACCTTTACTCTTTATAATTAATTTAATATTTTATTTATTAATAGTAATACTATATAATTATAATAGGTTATAATATTAATCTCTTTATAGTTAATATATAAGTATAGTTTACCCCCTTTTTTTAAAATAAATAATACTAAAGCTTTTACTAGACTTATAAAGTATTATATTTATTCTCTTTATATTACTTTATTTAAAAATTTATAAAGTTCTTATAGCTTTCTTTCTATAAGTATATAAATAGGTTTTTATAATAGTATTAATCTTTTATTTAACTTAATTATATATATAGGTCTTTTTATTAAAGGTAGTATTATAGCTATCTCTAGTAAGAATACTTCTACTAGGTCTTAGTATTCTAGGGGAATAGTTATTAGTTTTTTATTATTATTACTTTACTACTCTTTCCTTATAGTATTATCTTCTTTTAAGGTTAGTATCTTTATAGTATATTATATAATTAGGTTAGCCTTTAGTATCTCCCCTTTTATCTTAAATAAAGGTATTATTAAGATAAGTAGGTATTATATTATTATAATAATACTATAAAGTCTTTATATTCTTTATATTATTATAAAGTCTTTAGCTATTAGGTAATAGTTAATATAGTTATATTACTATAAAATATATAGATTAGCTTCTTATAGCTAAAGAAAACTAAAAAGTATATTATTTAACCTAATATTAGTAATAATAAAGTATATTTACTACTATTTTATATATTCTTAATTATATTTTAATTTTACTATCTAGGTAATATACCTTAAAAGTATATATATTATATTATTAAAAATATTTTATAATAGCTTTATTAGCTTTAGTATTTTATTCTTTATTAGCTAATAGTAAATTAAGTTTTCTTAAGTTTTTAAGTTAATAACTACTTTTATTATAAAATTACTACTTTTTTACTATACTATTTCTATTTATATTAGCTTATTATTTACTTTTAAAGACTTTATACCTTATTAAGCTATTCTTATACTTTTTAATAATAGTATATTTAGCTTTATAATAAGCTTACTATTTTATCTTTATATACTTTTTATATTTATATAATTATTCTTATAGTATATAATAATATAACTTATTACTTTATATTCTTAATAATCTAGCTTTATATAGTTAGTTTTATAGTAATATTTACTATATTTCTAGTAAAGAATATTATTTTATTCTCTTTATAATATTACTATATTTCTATAATCTTACCTAGGCTTAGTAATCTTAACTCTTTAAGGTATAAAATTAGATATACTAGTATTATTACTTTTATAAAGTATATCTTACTCTTCTTAACCTCTTATTACTTAGGTATATTTTTAGTTTATTTAGTTATATTATAGTTTTATAATAAAACTATAATATTTTAACTTCTTTTATATTTTAAATACTTCTTTAGCTTTAATATTTTTATTAAGATTAATAATAAAGATATAAATATAAATATAATATAAAGTATTATATTTATATAATTACTTAACTTTAGCTTTTTTATTTCTTAATAACTTATATAATCTCTAAATATTTTATTTTTTATTTATTTTATAAGATTTAACTATAAAAATACCTAAAGGTATTAGGTTTATTTAATATTAACCTTATTAACTACCTAGTTATAAAAGTACTTTTAATTATAAATATTTATATAATCTTTATTAATATTTTATTAAAAAATATAATTTATTAATTTAATATTTTTTTTATAAAGTAAAAAGATATATAAATAACCTTTTATTAATTTATAGTAAATATAATACTCTAAGTATATAATTTAAATTAAAGCTAATTTAGTATCTATAAAGGTAAAGAGTCTAAATACTTAGAGAGCTATATATAGTATACTATAAATACTAGATATATAGTAGTTAAAGATTTATAGTAAACGTAAATTATATAGGATAACTAATCTACTATAAGGTAGGAGGGGCTAGAGTTACCTTAAAGAAGAATTAGTTATAAGATTAGTAAGATCTATAGGTAAGTTAAGCCTAAATTAAGACCTTAAGTAGACTTATAGGAATAGGACTAGTTTATATAAGTTTTAACTAGTATTTAAATAGTATTTAAACTCTAATTAAAAGGATAGGTTATCCTCCTTTTAGTTATTATAAAATAAGGGGGATATTTCCTAGAAGGAAAAAGGGAATAAGTTTTAGTCTTAATAAGTAATATAACCTACTTTTTACTTTCCTATCTTTCTACCTAATCTAACCTTACTATTATAGTAAAGTTATAAAAATTACTTTAAAAAATAGCTTTAAGGTTAATTATAAATATTTAAAATACTTTTTAACTTCCTTTTTTAAAATTTATAGGTTTTATATA
Source organism: Cordyceps militaris CM01 (assembly GCF_000225605.1). Classification (NCBI taxonomy): domain Eukaryota; kingdom Fungi; phylum Ascomycota; class Sordariomycetes; order Hypocreales; family Cordycipitaceae; genus Cordyceps; species Cordyceps militaris. The sequence continues at coordinate 4,390,143 of NW_006271971.1, forward strand.
ATATCTTTTTTAACTTTATTATAACTTTATTTAGTTATTAATTTAAAATTATAATAAAGTTCTTAAAGAACTTTTATATTTTTTCTTATTTATAACTAAATAATAAACTAGTTTTACTTATATATAAGGTTCTATTATATTAAAACTTTAAGTTAAATTATTTAGTTTATTTTTACTTTAAGCTTATTACTTTCTTAATATAATATTATAATAGTCTTATTAAGGTCTAATAGTATACTAATAATAGTAGCTATTAATACTAAAAAGTAAGTTTTATAGGTATTATATACTATAATATTATTAAATAAGATATTTATAAGTAAAGAGTTTACTATATTTATAAATATAATAGCTTTATTAAAAAGTAATAAATAAATTATAAGTAGCTATATAGAGTAGGAATAGGTAATTCTAGTTAATATCTTTTTTATAGGTTTTTTATTTATTATAAATAAAAGTAATTAACTTATTAAAAAATAGTAGTTAATTTAAAAAAGGTAAAAGAAGAGATAATAAAGATATTATAATAGACTAATAATTAACTCTTAATAATAACTTTATTAATTACTAAAAGAGGAAAGTCCTCTTCTAGTAGCTCTTTATTATACTATTACTCTTTTATAGCTACTTATTTATATGTAACTATATATAGGTTGTGATATATATGCTAAGGAGGCCTTATCGTGTAAGATAAACAGCCTGTGACGCGGAAGCAAGACGGTGAAGGAGAAAACGCCGAGTACGAGGCCGTAAAGTAGGTAGACTGGCGCGCAGTTGAGAGCCTCGCATCCAGTGTTAGCCCTGTAGATACAAACAAGCGAGGCTGAGGCTGACGGCGACGGCGACGGCATAGATTCCAAGTAGACGATAGAATAGCGGTCAGCAGTGCATCTAGAGCCTGGATCAGGGAAAGGGAACGGTCGCATCAATGGGACAATATCTCCATCCTCTGGTATAAAAAGGCCAGGCTAAGGCCCCTTTCCCAAGTCACCCATCAACCAAAAGACTTAAAAACCCCTGTTTTTACCTAACATTTAAACATTCATCTTCCATCTCAAAAACCCCTTCTCACGCCTCTACTCCTGAGAATGCCGACCTTGAAAGCCACACTGCTCCTCGTCCTTGCCGCCGTCACCGGCGCCGCCGCCGCCCCGGCAGGCGGCACGGGCATTGTCTATAGCTGCCGCCCAGGCGACTACCTCTGCAGCGGCTACCCGAACACATCGATCCGGGACCACGACGCCCTGATGACCTGCAACGTCCAGGGCGAGTGGATCCTAAGCGCTTATTGCAACATAGACTGCTGCCGCAACGAGACGAGGGAAGGCCGTAAGTTGGCCTTTTGCGTATGCTGAGCGACGACGCCGTGGGGGTGGGGCGGGTGCCGGAGCGGCTCCGAGGCTGGGAACGGGACATGGATGAAGGAATAGCATCCCAGTGCATCATGGGCAAGTTGTGGACGACGGGGGGAGTTCTATTTGCAGCACGAAAACATATGGTGGGCAAGAGGCTCGGGGCCAGACAGACCTTGCTGGGGCGTTGCAACTGCATTCCGACAACGACTCTTCTTACTTGGCATTCTACAAGGAACAAACTTCAAAATCAATCATTCTCCCTGCCGTGATACGTCACGTAGGCTGCGAATATTTGTCGATCCATCCATCTTGGCCATTTTCTCCGGTTCGTGTCGGGTCAAGCTCACGCCACCTTGCAAACATGGTGATGCATATTTCGTCGGAAAGTTGGCTTGGCCATAATCCCCAGACCTTTCTATTGCAAACCCGAGATGTATCCCAGACATTTATTATTTTTAGCCAATATTTTATTTTTCTGCGCGCACAACATATCAACCCTCCCTTTCTTTGCATGTTTGTCTAACTGACTAATAAAGCTACAATGGAGCCTCGAGGTACAGTGACAACGCCACCATGCAATAACTGATTTATGCATATTTGACCCTGCATGTTGATGCACATTACATGCCGGCAGCGCAACTTGCCCGTTTCTTCATCATCAACTAAGCCAATGCCTACTTTTTTCTACCATTTTTTTTTTTCGTAGTTGCAACTTGACTGCAGCCAACAAACAGCCGACCCGACAGCGGGGCTAGCCTCGGCCTCGTTCCGGCCGCATCTTTTCGCCAGGCGCGCCACCGTCAACCTCTCTCCCCCATGCCGCCGACAACATCTCCCTTGCCGCCATGACCGCCTTCAACCCGGCGCTCATCGTCGTCGACCTCCAAGAAGACTTTTGCCCTCCCGTGCGCACGCCTTTCCCCCCCTCCAACGCCCCCCAACTAACCCCCCGCCAGCACGGCTCCCTCGCCGTACCCGACGGCCGCTCCATCGTCCCGCTCATCAACAGCCTCCTCACCCTGCCGTTTGCCCTGCGCATCGCCACGCGCGACTGGCACCCGCCGGACCACGTCTCCTTTGCCCACACGCACCCCTCCGCCGCGCCCTTTACCTCGTGCCACACCATCACCCACCCGCGCACCGGCCAGCAGTACACCACGACGCTGTGGCCCGCGCACTGCGTCGCCGACACCCCCGGCGCGCAACTTCTCCCGGAGCTGGACATGATGCGCGTCGACCGCGTGCTGGATAAGGGCCGCGCCGTCGACCGCGAAATGTACTCTGCGTTTACCGACCCGTTTGGGGAGTCGGATAGCGGTCTGGGCGCGCTTCTGCGGCGCGAGGGCGTGACCGACGTCTATGTCGTTGGCCTGGCGCTGGATTATTGCGTCAGGGCAACGGCCGAGGATGCCGCCCGGCTGGGATTCAGAACCGTGGTCCTGGGCGACGCTACGAGAGCCGTGTCACCCGATACGTACGAACAGGTGGTCGAGGAGCTCAAGAGTCACGGCATCGACGTGGTCCTGTCCACGTCACCAGCCCTGGAAAAGGTCAGGGCTCTTGCATATACATGACAACTAGCACATGACCACCACGAGCGACACGGAGGATGAGTAATGAATAATGAATCAATATTAATATAGCCTATACCATATGCAAACTTCTATAAACCGAAACGAGCGAGTTGCACCATATATACACCGAGTGCACGTCATCAAACGTTGTACGCTAATGCCACGTCTTTCCTCCTACAAAGGATTGCCGACGAAAGTTGCCCAATCCACTCCCCCCTCTTTGGTATCATGGCTAAATTCCCTTGCTGCTTCTACCGTCTAGATCGCTGATGCGCCGCCGCACTCATGCCATTGGCCTTTTCAACCCCATTCGTCATGGCTAGCGAGACAGGTGTGGCCGGCGGCGCAGGCGTTGTCGTCCTCGAGGGCGCAGCGCTGCGGTTATGCTGCATGTGTGCCCGGACCAGATGCCCGGCGGCCAGGGCGCTGCATAGTGACAGCTCACCAGCGAGCACCGACGCCGCAATGATGCGCGCAAGACGCCGTGCGTTGTCACCAGGATTCGTAGGGTGCGAGCCACGCACGCCAAGCAGGTCGAGCATGGAGCTCTGCGGCTCCAGGATGGTGCCCCCACCCAGCGTGCCGACTTCCAGTGACGGCATCGACACCGAGATTTGCAGCGCACCGTGGAGGTTCTTCATGATGGTGATGCAGTTGGAGCTCTCCACCACCTGCGCGGGGTCCTGACCGGTGGCCAGGTAAATAGCCGCGACAATGTTAGCGGCGTGTGCGTTGAAGCCACCCATCGCACCAGCCATGGCGGAACCAATCAAGTTCTTGCTAATGTTGAGCTCGACAAGCGTGTCGACATCGCACTTGAGCACGCTCTTCACAACATCACCAGGAATGATTGCCTCCGCCACAACACTCTTACCACGGCCCTCGATCCAGTTAATGGCAGCCGGCTTCTTATCCGAGCAGTAGTTGCCCGAGACAGAAATGATAACCATGTCGTCGAAGCCACCCTCGGTAGACATAATGTTCAACGCGTGCTCCACACCCTTGGAAATCATGTTCATGCCCATTGCATCACCAGTGGTTGTGCGGAACCGAATGTAGAGATTGGTCCCGGCCATGGCAGTCTTCATCGTCTGTAGACGCGCAAAACGACTTGTCGAGTTGAATGCCTTCTTCATCATATTTTGACCCTCCTCAGAGTCGAGCCACAGCTTGGCCGCACCGGCACGCTCCAGCGTCTCAAAGCTCACACAGGGACCTCGGGTCATGCCGTCACCAGTCAGCACAGTAATAGCGCCGCCACCAGAGTTGATGGCCTTGCAGCCTCTGCTAGCACTGGCAACCAAGACACCTTCGGTGGTAGCCATGGGGATAAAGTAGCTCTGTCCGTCAATCACGAGCGGGCCCGCAACACCGACGGGGATGGGCATGTAACCAATAACGTTTTCACAGCAGGCACCAAAGACGCGCTCCCAGTCGTAGTTCTGGTATGGCAGGCGGGAGCGATCCAGGCTGTGTGTGATGGACGACGTGGCCTTGGTCCGGGAGATAATGGTACGGCGAACCTTGACAGCGCGTGTAAAGTCACCAAGAGTCTTTTCGAGAGCATATCCGGGGATCTTTCCGCGCATTGACATGGCGACAACCTCTTCATCCGTCATCTCCGGAATGCGCTTCTCTAGGAGCAGCTGATCAAGTTCGGCGTTGCTGCGGTTGGCGGTAGGGGTGGGTTTAGGCCTGGTCATGGACAGGCCATCGCCCTCATCATCGGTAAGAGCAGGAGTAGCGGGCTCGGTAGGCTGGGGGGTGGGAGCGACGTATTGTCCTAGAGGAATGGAGCTGGGCTCAGTCTCGTTGAAGCGCTGGGCACGGGCAAGCTCCTTGCGGTCAATGTGGTGCTCCGAGCCCTCGGAAACACTGGGCTCGTTGATACCCCAGCGAGCAATGTTGAACAGGTATCCGTTAAGGCCAACGCTGAGAGCGAGAGCGACAACAATCCACTTGGACAGAATTGGGTCCTCGAGGCTTTTGAGCAAGCTGCCAACAACACGACCACCCACTCCATAGCTGTCGAAATGGCTAGACTGGGATCCGTGGACGGCAGCGTCGGCAAGAGAAGCAGGAAGGGCGTAGTGAATGGAGGGGTACTCGAGCTCATATTTGATGGGCGTAAGGATGGAGACGAGAACGGCCTGGCCACGAGCCTTGGCAGCAGCGAGGACAACATCTAGACCATTTGCGGCCACCTTAAAGGGGTCCACGGGAGGCGTAGACACCACACCGCCGAGACCACCAGCCCAGGAGCGAAGTGTAGCAAAAGAGCTGCCACTGCGGAAGGGGATGGTGCAGATATTGACCACGTTGATGAAGACAAACCCAGAAATCATGAGGACCTTGAACGTGGGGACGCTGCTGCTCTTCATACCGCGACCAAAGAGAGCCTTGTCCTTGGAGGTCTTGGCATCGCCGTTGGGCCAGTCGTTGCTCGAGGCAACATTTTCCGCAACACGGCGGCTGACGCCGTCAGCCTCGAGGGCCTGTCGCATCTCGAAATGGCGCTTGATGCGGTTGATCTCAAGCTTGATGCTGAGAATGGCAGTGTAGAAGGTAAAGAGCAGGAGGCAGTCGAAAAACAGGATCCAAGCGGCGAGGAAACAGAACTGCTGAAGACCACCCTGGACGCCAGAAGCAGCGCCGAGGACCAGAATGGTAATCTCAATAGCGTAGTCGCGGATAATCTCATAGCCTTTGTCCTTGATGGCAGCGTAAATAGCAGTCTGGATGGCGTCCTGGGTGAGAGATTTGCTCTTGCCCTTGGAGTTCTGGGCTTGCTTGCGGCGAGCCTCGATGGCGTGGTTGAGAACGGCGCGGGTGAGGACAATATTTTTTTCGAAGCCGATAGTGACGACAAGGAAAGGCAACCCCTCGGACAGCAGGATGACGCTGATGGGGACACCAAGCTTCGTGGTGACGGCAAGACCAAAAACAAAGGCAAAGGCAGAGGCAAAGAGAGTGCTCATGCCGAGCCAGAGGTTGGAACCCATGCGGCGCATGGACAAGAACAGAGACACAAAGGTCAGGTGCATGGAGAGGTAGCCCAGGACCATGATGACAATGTCGAGAGTCTCGGCGTTCTTGAGCAGGTCAATAAACTCGGTCCAAGCGTTGCGAGCCCACTCGACAAAGGTGTTGCGGGTGTGCACCTTGGCGGCTTTCATGATCCACATCTTTTCCTCGCGACCAAGGCGGGTGAGGACGGCCTCACTATTCTCAGAGGGGATCTCCTGGGCGGCGGTAAGGAATTCGCGAGCCTGGCTGTAAGGGAGGGAGTAGGCGAGGATGCTGTCCTGGGTGTATGTCGTGAAGGGGTTCTCAGTGACGGGCAGAGAGGTGATGGAGAGATTGTGCGGGGTCGGAACGGCCTCGGCGAGGGGAGCGACATCGAGGGAATCGGCGGAGAGAGTATCCGGGAAGACAAAGGTCAGGAGAGCAAGGTGGTCAGACTTGCTGGTGCTCTGGGCACCAGCCTCGACGCTCTGCCATCGCCAGGCAGTCTCGGGGCTGGCATAGAGCTCCCGGCTACCCTCGGTGAGGGAGGACCAGTCGGCCTTGCTGACGGTCGCGGTTCTCTCGAGCAAGCTGTCTTGAATCAAGCCGATGTAGGAGGAGCTGGCGAGGACAGCGACGAGGACGATGGTATGGATGGGGTGGGAACCCGCTAGTCGGCCGAGGAAGTGCAGAAACGGCGTAATGGTCTTGCCGGCCCAGGTCGGGGGCGCGGCCTTGGCGGGGCCAGTCGTCTCACCGCGAAAGCGCGTGGGAAGAAAATTCATCTCGACGGTGTCTGAAAAGGTAACTCGGCGGCTCGGTTTACGACATTGGCGAGGGCGAGGAGGACGCGGGGCTTCGGAGATGGGTCCTAGGCGGGGTGTGAGTATGTGCTGACGAGCAGGGAGGTCCATTTGGGAGAGCGGGCGGCATGGCCATGGGAATATAGGTTTGAGGGAGATATGTAGTGAAGTTTGAATAGAAGGGATCGCGGCATTCGGACAGGAGAGAGACAGGGTCTGTGTTCGGCAATGGGCTTACCTGAGCTGAGGTAGGATCGCTAGGGGGTTTTGATGGTGCGTAGCGTCAGACGCCGCAGCAATGCAGACTGCTGATGTGTGATGTGTCGACTGCGGCGTAGGCAGTGCACTCTGGGCAGTTCGATGCGATACTGTAATGGTGGTCCTGCCTGTGGCTTTTTTTTTGTCATTGTCAGTCGGCTGGTTAGGAACAATACTAAGGCGGCACGCGCCAATGGGCGGGATGAAGCAGTAGTGTGGGAGGCGACAAAAAATGGTTGCTTGGTGCGTAATCGGAGACGGGACGTGTACATACAGGTAGGTAAGGGAAGAAATGAGCAGCACAAGAGACAACTCGGTGCGCTGTGGTTAGAAGAGAAAAGGAAAAAATGAGAGACGAAAAGGACGAGATGCTGTCCGTGGTGTTGAAGGCGGTATGAAAAAGAAACCAGAAAACAAGAAAAAGGATACTTGAAAGTTGGGCAGCCCCAGTACAGAAGCGAAGACGATCCCCTGGCTGGCAAGATTTAATTGCGGGCCCTGACAAACTGGTAGGGTAGTAGTACTGTACGAAGTAACTGGTGGGTGTCAGGGGAAAAAAGAATTCATTGACGGTGCAATTCTAAGCGGATAAATACCTCTCTTTGAGGCTCGCAGCTATCTTGTGTACGGATGTGGTAGCCTAATCAACAAAGATTCCGCCAATAGCTGCCATTCTGGTGTTGATGCTGCGTCGCCCTCAACCTGTTGGTGATGTGATACGCAGCCGGCTGTTGGGCCGAATACGTGATGCGCGCTGGCCTGCTGGCCTTGCACTAGCACCATCTGCGTAATCCGTAGGTACAATCTCGTAGATACGCCGGCTCGCTGTTGCGACCTGTGCCCCACTACGAAGAAAAGGAGCGAAGAAAAAGGGCGAGAAAAAAAAAGGACGGGCTGTCGATTGCAGGGGGCTTGCAGCAGCCTTGCGGTGAAGAAGCGCGCCGGGAGGTGTGAGCGAATACGCATACGGCGTTCCGTGTCCGCATAATTTGTACACTGCCGACCTAGTTAGTAGCATCATCAACTTCTTATTATCATTATTTGTAAGTTGTTCGGGTCTACCAGAGGACGATTCAAACGCGATTAAGTTTTCCTGTTTATTGTTCAAGCTAGAAATATTCGGTCGCAATTTGCATACAAATCGCTCTGCTTGCAATACTCATCTTCCCTCCCCCTATCCTACCACAGCCTAATCATGTTATCGATGAAGACTGCCATCTCATCTCTCTCTCTCTTCCTTCTTTTTTTTTTCTTTTTTGTTGAATAAATCATCCGCTCACTGCCACCCCCTCGCCCCCCAAATTTACACAAAAAAAAAGTACCTGTGATCGCTCAGTCGCACAGTCGACAACAGATGGGTTTCCCACTCCCAAACTCAGTAGAAAGAAAAAAAAAAAGGCCAGCCATGGAAAACGAATCGCCCCACCGATGCTGCACTATCATCATCATCTCGCCACTCGCACACGAAATTCCAGATTTCACGCGTTCGACAACTCCATCCTCGGTGCCGGGTAGCCACCGTGCCGAAGCACCGCCTCATCTTCGGCGCAGCCACCGCCGCTCGCGCCGGGCGACCGCGTCGGCGCCGCTACACGCCGTAGCTGCGGCAGCGTAAGCATCTTGCACCGCCCTTCCTGCAGCAGCTTCTTGGTCGTCACGCGATCAGGGTAGTTGCGCAGGCACATGTTGGTAAAGTGCGTCCCATAGTGGATGCCTTCCGCGTCCGACGCGGCACCGCTCTCATACCCGGGCAGGGGCTTGAGGACAGACGCAAAGTTGGGCTCGTGGAAGTAGGCAAAAGCAAACCGCTCCCTGGTGTTGAGGCCGACCTTGTGCGGCGTCGACTTGAGGTAGCTGTTTGTCATGTACTGCATCATGTCCCCTGTATCACTGTCAGTTGATCCGCGCTCCATTCTGTGCGAGTTTTGGACCCTAAATCACGTACCAGGAAACACAGTGAATACTCCGGGGGTGGGTGGCACGTAAACCCAACCAGAATCGTCTTCCCGCATGCCAGCCGCGCTCTTTTCCCAGTTGGCGTAATGTTCGCTCTGATGTGGCGGCCTTACAAACAAACCTGTCAAACGTCAGTATCTAGGCTGGCAGCTCGGCTTGACCGAGTATACGTACCACCAACTTCATCTTGCGCGGCCATGACCAACAGGCCATAGTCTGTGTGGGAACCAATGCCGCGCCCCTTCTTTCCCTTGCCGTTGGTTTGATCTCTCTGTGGAAAGCTGCACATCTGTTAGCCATGAATGCGTCTAGTTTTCTGTAAAATCTGGCACACATACCGCAGTACTCGCATGTGATGCCATCCATCCTCGGTGTACCGCTTGAGAGACCCCCGTGGAACGCGGAGACCCAGTTCAATCATCTCCAGCAGCTGATCGCCACTCCGTGAGAGATCGTCTGTATATGCCGTCATGTTCAACTTCATGTCCTCGTTCGGCCACGGGCACGGGCCATGGCATGGCCACTTTCCAGCCACTCTGTGGTCATCCTCTGCCAGATCCTTGGTCACTGTAAATATTTCCGAATAGTCGGCGACGCCGTCCGTAATCTCCTCACCCGAGGCAACATAGCCAGCGTAGCTCTTCTCGTTAACACACTGCTGCTTCTGTGCGCTTCTCCGCTGGAAGAAGCGCCGGCTGGCCGCATTTGCATTCTGGTATATGCTCTGCTGCTGCGGTGACATGGCGATCTGTAAGATACCATCCCGGCGCCATGACTGAACCATGGCCTCTGCCATCAACCGGTCAGATGCCGACCCTGTCACCTTGTCGGGCAGGCAATACGTGTTCAGCCGACCAACAGAGGCGGTAAACCCCGGTGGCATGGTGCTGTCACTAGCCAAGCCGCGGCGGCGTTGGCCGACTAAGAGCTTTGCCACAGACTGGCTACAACTACCACCACTGCCGCCACAGAGACGAGCTGTGCTTGCAAGCAGTGATTGCATCATGTAAGAGGGGAAGTAAAGGAAGTATCAAGTATTCACTAGTTTGTATTTAGTGAGATGAGTAGTGATATCCTGTTGCCGTGGAAAGTGATCGAGATCGAGAGCAGGGGGGAATATCTGGGGTTCAAATACTTTTCGCAAACACAGCACTATGCTGTCCTATTGCACGGCGAGACGACTGGCCCCGCCAAGGCCGAGCTCCTGACCTGGACCGGTAAGACCATTTCGCCGTTTTTGCACTTCCTCGACCGACTCGTGTGCTCCCACCCATCCATACCATCGTCGTCTTCGTCGCCGTCCTTGCCAGCTCCGAACGCAATAGCGCCAATGCTTGGATATGGTACAGAACATTCATTTCTAGTCGCATTCAATGCATGCCATCGAGATCGCTGACTGTTTTCCCCGTTAAAGAAGGCCCGAAGCGGACGGCGCCCGACCTCGGACTTGAGCCTGTGATACTGGAACAGCCTTTGCTGTCAATGAAAAGAACCTCCTCTGACCTGTACAGTTGTGCGACCCTTGTTAAACTACCATGATACCGCCCTCTTTATCCGAGGAAGGAAAGTCGTCCCCGTGCCTTGGCTAGACCGGAGAGTCGCAGGAGCCTCATCGACAGACCGCTGCAATCGGCCGTCCGGATGCGCGAGAAGCCGTAGTGACGCATCGGGAGATAATGCAAAGAACCTGCCAGGCAGCGAGTATGCTCAATCTGGCGGTCGCACATGTCGTATTTATGACGACGAGTAGACCCTTGGTGTATGTGTGTATGTGTATTCGAGAAGGGTCTCTCACAAAGACCGCAGTCGGCTTGACATTCGAAGCGAGCCGATGAATTGTCATATGAACACAAGTCACACTGGAATTTTGAACACGGTCAGCGAGATGCCCACCTCGAATATACTGACTTTCTGGTCTTTTGTCTGCATATCGGCTTCGTCTACGTTGCACTGACCATGGAAAGAGACATCGGCATTGACGAATCCTGCATCCCGTAAAAGCGTGAAGCAGAGATGATATTGTGGGAATTGCAATTCTAGAAGCAAAAAAAAGAGACTGGTCACCTTCCACACACCCACACGTCGACAAGTTTTCTTTGTCAAACCCCCGCCTCATGCTGTACTGGTATGCAAGATTAGTCTAGATTCATGTGGCCAAGACGCACTGCGGATCGGGTGGAAGCATTGCAAATCGGAGTATTTCCAAACTTAGATATAAATTTTACGCAGATACGGGTTTGCATCCAACACCATTGTAGAAAAATATGCGCATCCGCGCATCTGCGCAGGGTCTCACATTGTTTGCTAACTTGATGCTAACGGGTATTCCGATTTCATGGCGGCGTAGGCCATATGTCACTCGCCTGGTGAAACCATAACAGCGGTTTCCATGCAAATGTACAATAAATGTATCTCGTCCAAAATGATAAGTGAACAAATGAACGAAAGCGACAACTTCCCTCTCACCGACGTTTGCATGCGCACAAACGCGTTCTAGAGCAAAATGGTGGAATGGTCGTCTACTTCCTGGGGCACTTTTTGTCCCTCTTGTGGGACTTGCGCTCCTTGTGCGGGTTGGCTACTTCGCGCTCGTGCATCGTAGGTAGGGTTCGCTAGTCCTCATCCTCGTCGCTCGTGGCCTCGATGTTTGCTTTGTCCGACTTTTCCTTCTTCGACTTCTTCACCATGGTTGCGGTGTCTCCCTCAGGTTTGTCCGGCGTATCAACGAGTTGCCCCATTTCGCGTAGCTTTCCGCTGATTGAAGGCAAAAGCTTCAGTAGCGCGGCGTACTGGTCCACCGGCATCGAGATGCCCTGGATCTGTTAGCCCCAAGAACGGGGAATCAATAGACTCAATTGCTTACTTTCTTGCCATGCAAAAGTTTGCCGTTCTTTTCGTAGTACTCTCGAATGCTGATCATGCATACGCCCTTGAACTCAGAAATGCCCACTCGGCGTGTGTTGGAGATCTGCAGCAAACGGTTAGTTTTGGAGGCACTCACAGCCGAGCGGAGATAAACTGACCTCCCAGAAAGGGTTGCCTTCATCATCTTTTCCTGCAGGTGAGACGATGCCTGCGCTGGTTTTGCTCTTCTTGGAGACCTTGTGCACTACCTCGGCGTCGCTGCCGTCTTCTCCGACGCTGGCGCGTCTTTTGTTGCCCATGATGACTGATCGATGGAGGGGATGACAAAGGGAAGAAATGGAAAACGACTCTTGACACCAAAGAGACTCAATTGATATGTAGATTCGGGACCAAACAGTCGCCGAGTCGATGTGAAGTGTCGGGGAGGGAAGCCAGCTGCTGAGACGCGCTGAGTGTCTGCCAAACGCGCTGAACTGAAAGACAAACCGCAACAACGACGCCAGCGCACGTGACTCTACGTTTTGCCAGCTGGCAACTGCCGTGCCGGACCGGCAAGCGTACAGAGACGCTTAATACGCGTCAAAAGTGATAGCAATTCTCATGCCATTGATCACCTCAAAATGATATGGTAGACATCACTTCGTCTCGGGTTCCCTTTACAGTATTTCGTGCTCTTTCACTGAGCCGCTTTAAATGGGCCTGGGCCAAGACAGAGCTCGGCACAAGGCTAGTGTCAGGGGTGGTTCGATCGAAACGTTGATTGGCAGCGCCTCCACTGTTTGCCCCTTGAAGGTTCCCCCAGTTCCAGCACTAAATTGGGATTACGCAGCTGGAGCTCTAAAGTTTGGCAAGGGATGTCTGTTGTATGTTTCTTGTCCACCCCCCATGCATCTTGTCCTCCTCGCCCGTGGCGACGTGAACGTCTACAACTGATATGATATCAACTCGCCATCGCGCATCATATATTAACTCTTGTTCGCTCACCCGCAAGCTATAAACGACGTACTTCAATGGCCGACGCTGCCGAGCCTGCGCAGGGTCTCGAAGCCCCTCCTCGCGATGGCGCAAAGCCCGTTCCCGACTCCAGCGTCGCACAAGCTGCAGAAAGCGAGCCTCTCCTGTCGCATGCCGAAAGACAGGATGCCGCTGCCGAAGCTATAGCAAAGCAAACAATGAACGATATTCCCGAGCCCCCGCAACCGAGCACCGAGGAGTCTGTTCTATTGACCAAAGTCATGAACTTCCTATCTAAAGCATCCCCAGTAACGCTAGCCGGCATCGCGGTTGGCTTTGCTGGCGTCACATACGCCATCCTCGGACAGTTTGGCCTGCTCGTCATTGGCGCGGTAGGAGGCGCCGCTGCTTTTGTCGTGTGGGAGGGTCGCAACCCCAACATTGCCCGAACAGTCCGAGGCGAAAAGGGTCCCGATGCGCTGGAACGCATTTGGACTGACCTTCAGGCCACCAGGGTCGCCGAGGAAGAGAGTGAGGCCGACAAGGAGGACCAACTCATTTTCAAAGGCTTCGACGACTTCCGACCGGAAACCCGCGAGGCTCTAAGCGGTCTTGTCGATACTATAATAAAGGATTACGTCAAGTGGTGGTACAGCCCCATCATTCCGACCGATCACTCGTTCCCCCTTGCTTGTCGCAGAACCCTCACTTCCTATATCCTAGCCGTCTCGAATCGCATGGCTAGAAAAAGACCCGCCGACTCCTTTCTCGACCTTCTGACCAACTCGTCCTCCATCGCCATCGCGTTCATGTCGGAGCTTGCGGCCGCTTTTGCCGATGTGCCCGCCGAGTCGAACATGACCGCCGTCGATGCCGTCTATACATATCTCGCGTCAAACACAGACTCGCGGCTGGCGAGCTTGTTGAACCAAAAACAACAAGCCGCCAAGTTCAAAATGGTCGCGGATGACCTGCTGTCATTCATGGAACCCAGTGCCTATGACTGTGACCCAGCCCGTGCTCTTCTGAGAGAAGTTCTAGCCAACACCGTTCTGGAAAACTTGCTGCAAACATGCAGTAAACCTGAATGGATCAACGGCTGGATCGTGTACCTCTTGGAGGCCGGAGAACCTGACATCAACCAGGCCATCGACGTGGGAATGCAACGCGCCCGAGATACCGCCAATAACATTTTCGCCGATATCGATGGTAATGTTGGAAATATTAGCATTGCCAAGCCCGTCGGCCGCTCGTCCGGCGAGTATGAACGTGGTAGAAGAAAAGAAGTACAAGTGCATAGGAAGCGACTTAGCAAAGCTGACGAAGAAGTTGAAGTGGCCGTCGAGGAGATGAAACGCATGAGTGGGATGATGGAAGATACCGAGGAACGCAGGCGATCAATGACCAACGACTCATCCGCGCCTTCGATGCAGAGCATAGATCCGTTCTCGACTGACGAGGCTGCTTCTAATCGCACAACTGCGACGACTATACAGTATTCGACCCCTCCGCTAGCTCAAGGCCGCTCGTCTCCATTTGGTGCTTCTGTTGATGGTGCAAGTGAACCAACATTTACTCCGGTCACGCCTCGCTCGACCATGGATACTTCAAGTCAGAACTCGTCGCCAAAACGTGATCGCCGAGACAGCCAACACTTTACCAATTTTGACCAGATCGTCCCGGCAGCAGAACCCGAACAAGAAGAAGAGGACGCGCCGAAGAAAGCGCCGCTGACGCTCCACAACGCTTCCTTTACGCTCCACGACGATGCCACTGGCGATACTGCCAAGATTCGAAATAAGCCGAACTGGGACTACTTGATTCAGGTTGAGCCGTCTTCAGCTGGATACCCTGGATGGATGATTGTGAGAAGGTACTCTGATTTCGAAACGCTCCATGAAATTTTGCGACGTATCGCGACAGTGTCTGGTGCTACGGCTTTCACGGAGCTACACAAAGAGCTGCCGGGCTGGAAGATTCACAGCCGAGAGTCGCTTCGTGGCGAGCTGGAACGTTATCTTCGCGATGCCTGCTGGTACCAATGCCTCGCGGAGAGTGAAGGCATGAAGAGATTCCTTGAAAAGTCACAGGGTCATACGCATGGCAACAGCAAGTCATTTGCCTGGGAATCTGTTGGCAAAAACATGCTCGATGTTCTTGCGATTGCGCCAAAAGGTGCGATGGAAGGCGGCAAGACTCTTGTCGGTGGCGTTACGGGCGTATTCGGAAACTTCCCCGGCATCGGAAAGAAGGCTCCAAACCAATCCGTCGATCTGACACCAAGTAAACGGCATTCACTTTCAACGCCCGTGAGAACAGACACGCTCAAGTCGTCGCCTGCGAGATCTGAGCGTGCTAGTATTGACAGTCAGCGATCTTCGGTTGTCTCTACTCAACCCGGCAAAATGCCCATGATGGAACGCCGACCAAGCCTTCAGTTCCAAAGTGATAATGAAGGAGACGGGACTCGCATGGGACGTTCCGAGAGGCTCGACTCTACAGCATCTGCCTCGATCAGTGCTCGACCAAGCCGAGAACATAGTAGAGCTTCAAGCTTGGCGCCGCCGCTACGGTCTCCGTCGTCCATCAGCTTGGAGTACGTTAAGCTACCACCGCCGCCGGATGAGATGGCCGATGACTACGAGTCGCCTTCGGGCCGTGACGTGACGGCTATGAATGAAACAGCTCATAGCAAAAACCACTCTATTGGGCACATGTCTCAGCCCTCGATCAGTTCCACTCAAGGTTCTGCAACGAATGGAAAGAAGGCGGCCGTCCGACCCATCAAAGCTCACTCGAAACTTAGCGAGAACGAAACGAGGGTTGCCGTGGAGCTCCTCTTTGCTGTGATTAATGAGATGTACACACTTTCGTCGGCTTGGAACATTCGTCGCACTCTACTGACTGCCGCCAAATCTTTCCTGCTGCGTCCCGGAAACCCGTCCCTTCTTACTGTGCAGAGTCTGATCCAGTCCTCTGTGCTCGATGCGTACACAGCGGATTCTGGAATCGCGGAGCAGTTGCGCAAAGTGCGGGAAAACAGTATGCCGACAGAGGAAGAGCTAGCTGCCTGGCCTGCGGAGCTGACGGCAGAGGAAAAGGAGCAACTAGCAGCCAAGGCGCGCAAGCTGCTGATCCAGAGCGGCGTTCCTGCGGCGCTCATGGGCGTCATGGGACAAGCGGCGACGGGAGAGGCACTGGGCCGCGTCTTTGACTGTCTCCAGATTGAAGAAGTTGCGCGGGGCCTCATCTTCGGCCTCATCCTCCAGGCTGTCAAGGTGCTCACCCACTGAAACAGGCAATGTACTCACTCTATCCATTCACGACAAAAGCCGCTAGAACCTATTACTGAATCTGGCGTGGGCTTGTAAACGACAGCGAACGAACTAGCGACGACCTGCATTTACCATTTTGTAATTTTTCTGCATACGACAGACGTTGCGAGGCGATAACACAGAGCTCAGACAAAAGGGGCGTTGGGGTAGTCGTCGCGCAAGGCGTTGTACGACTGTGTTTCGCGTGCAAGCATTACGGGAATAGGAGTACTTTTGGAGCATGGAGCAATACAATATCTCATGGGACGACTACTTGATATAGATGACGGCAGGCTGAGCCGTGAGGAAGTCTGACTTGCATGGCGCAATCTCGTTTTCCGTTATTCCTTGACTTAATACTAATTTAGCTTTCATATGCCCTTTTGCGCAGAAGTCTCAGGCATCATCCAATACACATATACTTTATACATTCACACCTTGTACACCCTCATCTCGCCCACTTGCCTTTCGACCCGAGGACAAAGTTCGGGCAACGCGGAGCGAGTTCCGTCGGTAATAGTGTCTGAACGCACGGGGATAAAGTCGAAAAACCCCACCGGTTACGGTCTGGTCGTCCGGCTTTCGCTACTACCAGGTCTGAGCGAAAAACCCACGCGGCGTGCGAATTGGCAATGTTGGTAGCAATGGTCTGAGCAGTTGGAATACCCACGAGAGGGGCGTCCGTTGGTGTCCGTGGGCGTGTAGCAATGGACCCCGTCGTACGATGCAAGCCACCGCCGGTGATATTGCACATGGCAAAGCTTAAAAATAGAAATCGTGCTGAGAACGAGGAAACACCGGTAATATTGTTCATTTTACAGGTTCGCGGTGGGCGACGTCGACAGCGCAGAGCACGGTTCGTTATTGGTGGCCCAAGAGACACACCGATAGCACGTCGCTGTCTACTTGTGCATATGGCGTGGAAATGCCATCTCGGCGAAACCGCAGGCAACTCGGCGATTCCGCGAGTTGCCGGAATGGGATGTGTGCACGAATAGTTTGTCCGACACCAGACAGTCCATGTCGCGATCTAGGGAGAAGCGCCGAGGAGACCAAGTCACAAACACGATGACGCACTATAAATTGTCTGGATTGCAGAGGGGAATAGGCTAGGGGAATATCTTTGAGGGGTTCATCATAGTTGCCCCCTCGATGCAACGCCAGCCTTGGGTTTCCACGTGTCCGTTCGGCGTAGCCTCTTCTTGTTCGGGTCTGACTACCGAGCCACGTCAAACTGGTTCCCCGCGCTGCCGACCCAGAAATGGCACTATTCATTCTCTAGTGTCAATCTATCAGTGCAAGTGCCAAAGTGGTTGCATGCCCGCAAGAAACCCACGCGGCGGGCTAGCAGAGAGAGGGGGGGTAGCTAATACGACCTTGGACGCAATTATAGCACCGAACGGTGTGTCGTTCACTGAGGTCAATGCGGCATCACCAGGTAAAAGCAGGTAATTCGTACACGCAGATACTTTGCTGCGTCGTTGTTATATGTGGCTTGCAGCAATTTCCCACCGTTCGACTCGAGAACCGGCACCTGCCTCAAGCTCCATCCATATATAAATGCGAACATTATTGAGCGCCGTAGCCAGGATCTTGGGGGGCGTCCGCCATTTGCGGCACGTGGCAGAATCCCCATGTGTCAAAGACAATATACCATTTTTTTTGATGAAATCACATTAGTTACGATAGAGTTTAGGGATTGCGCCCTTGTTCCTGGTTGCAGATCCGGTGCAAGACAAGCCGTCTTTCCAAGCGCGGGCGCTGACCGATGTGGAGGTGTGTCTGTTCTGGCATGATGGGCGGTGGCTATAGCAGGTGAGGTGGGAGATGAAAAACTTTATTATTCTAATGAATATTTTCGCGATGGAGGGGGCTTCTTGGAAATTAGAGGCCGTGAGCTGAGAGGAACCGGATTAGGTAAAGCGAAAGAAGAAAGAAGACGAGAGAGAAGAGCAGGCTCTAGACTTAGCCATTGTTTGGGTAGTTTTCTTGATTGGGGTAGAACGGAGGGCAACAAGTCTCAGACGCCGCTGTCAGCGCCTGCACTGTCAATCAATCCCCTTCCACGAGGCAGAAACACATCCAGGTCCACAAAGTACTACGGACCTTTGGTTGCGCGATACATGATGCCTAGCGACAATTCCAACTGCTGCTTTCGCTGCGTGGCGTTGCCTACTACATCTTCCCCCAGCTGCTCTAATAAAGAAACCACGTCGCGATCTGCTAGAATAAGCCTCATGAACCATGAACAAGTCACGGTCAACTTACCTAGTAGCGCATCCAACGCCTCTAGAGTCGTAGGACACCCCTGTATGATTTCTCCATCCCGTTCACTGTATAGTTGGGCGAGCGGCACACCTCGATGTGTAACCCTGCTATTCAGCATCCGCGCTGTAAAATTTCTATTCCTGCCCCCAAGAAAACTCATGTTAGCATTGCTCTAGTACTTAAGTAGATATTTTCGTAAACTTACATAGCTGTCATTCTCTGGTCCATCGTATCGAATCGTGCTTGGAATTCTGCTCTCATATCTGCGAACCCCTGCCGGGTGGTTTCCTGTAAAATAACGAGGCTTTGCATCATCGCGTCCATCCACTCTAGTATCTGACGACCACCGTCTAGGGCGGGCAAGTGATCCGCTGCTTCTCGGAATTTCGAAGCCACAAGGCCAGAATCGAGTGGCTGAAGGTCACGATCCATCCTAGTTATCTGCTGGTAGGCGTGGTGTAGGATGCTAAAGACAGCTCGTGTCACTGCACCGACTGGTCTCCCTTTTACGCGTGGTCACCTGAGCGTGTTCCCTTAGGTAATATACTCCTCTTCCTTATTCCTACTATTTCTTAACTTCTTTATCTTGTTAATCTTTTTAATCTTTCTAATCTTCTTTATTTTTTTAATCCCTCTTATCTTGCTTATCCTGCTTATTCCCATTTTCAATTCCCCTTATTCCTTTTCCTAGATTTAATAGAGTGACTTTTTTTTATCACCCTCATGGTAAGGTATCATGTACCTCTCAGTGCCTTCAGCGCTCGGCCGCGAGATCAGCACATGGCAGTTTCAGGTGGGAATCGGGCACCCATCCAACTTCTTTTGGCAGTCAGGTGTACTGGCTTTTTTTTCGGTGGCTAGCTGTCATCCCATCTTGGCAACGATGATCTCTAAGCACGAAGGCGTAGATGTTTATTTCGACGAGTTGTAATCATGGGCGTCTTGATTTCGATATATTGACTTGTATGAATAAGAAAATAGAGATATTAAATAATGAATGTAAAAAAAAAAAAAAACAAAAACAAAAGGAGAGTAGAATAACAAATAGGGTATCTAAAGGACTGTGGGCCGCCGACTCCAATATGTGCGACCATGATTGCTAGTTAGAGTGTCGTTCGCGTTCCCTCACATCATAAACATAAAAAAATGGCAGGCATCATCATTCAACAATTCATTTCACCCCTGTTATCGTATACTTCCTATCTTTCAAGGCCTGAAAACAGCATTGGTGAGAAGCGTCTGTGCTTCTTTGAGAAAATCCTTCTTCGGCGCACGCGGCGGAGCGGCCGCGCTGCTGCCCGCGCCGTCCACCACCACCACCGGCGGCGGCGG
>NW_006271971.1:4409927-4463723 GCF_000225605.1 Cordyceps militaris CM01
ACGACGCGCTGCGGCGACGGCGAGGCGCGCGCCGGGCTCTGCAGCTTCGTGGGGCTCCGCGGCGGCGTCGACATGTCGCGGACGGCGACGCAGGACGCGCCGTGCGGCGACGAGGCCGCGGCGACGAGGCCGCAGCTGTCGGGGACCGCGAGGATGGCGGCGGCGGCGACGTGCTCCAGCAGCTTCTGGCGCACCCGCGTCCGCCGGTTCTCGGCCTGCTCCAGCTTGGTCACCCAGTCGTCGATGGAGGCGTCGAGCTCGGCGAGCGCCTCCTCCTGCTTGAGCATCGACTCGTAGCTGAACTTGGCCACGCGCGGGGAGCGCAGGTACTGGCAGATGCGCGAGTGCAGGTTGCGCCGGCCCGCGCGCAGCGAGCTGTACGTGCGGCGCAGATACTCGGTCCTGTCGTCCAGTTGGCGGAGCTCCTGTCTCTAAGTTAGTTGACTGCGGTGGGCAATAATGTTGTCATTCGGATGGCGCACCTTGGAAAGAGCCTCGACGTCCTCCACCTTGAGAACCTCGAATCGCTCTGCCTGCCCGAGGGCCTGCTTGTGCAGCGCCATGTAGTCGTTGGCGTTGAGCTTGCCCATGGCCTCACACGGCCGCCACCCGATCGGCAGCTCTTCAAACGCCCGTCTCTCGGAGCTCTTGGTCTTGCTCGTCTTTTCGTTTCGCTTCGAGGGCCGCCCCCGGTCCATGACGCTGGACGACTCGGACCCGGCCCGTCTGTGGCCGAGCGGGTTGCCGCCTTCCTGGTAGGTCGGGGGAGAGCCGGTGAGTGGGGCCGAGACGGGGGTGGCAAGGGTAGACGCGGTGGCTTCTGTCGCTGTCGCGGAGCGCGGGATGGAGAGGTCTGGAGTGGAGGCCGGTGTCAGGCGCCCGAGGGTAGGCGTGCCCGTCTCGGCTCTGGCTGCGCGCGGGTATTCCGAAGGAGGCGTGCTCCCTGAGCGCAGTTGGGTGCTGGAGTGCTTGGACTGTAGTCTGGGGGCTGGGCCGTCGGTTGGCGGGATGACGAGAGGAGCCAGCTTGCGGGGTGAGACTGATCGTGGCTTTGGGGCAGGGATCTCAAAGGCTTCGTTGATGACTCTGGTCAAGTTGCCTGGCTGCACGGCTGCCTTGAGGATCTGATCAAGAGGGCCAACCAGTCGACTGCTCTCCTCTGGGGCACTAGACGACCGCTCGTGTAGAGGTGGGCGACCAGGTATTGTGGCTATCGACTGATTAGAGACGTTACTAAGTTGCAGGGGATGCTATACATACGCGAGTCCATCGAGACTTCTTGTACTGTGGTCATGGGCCCGAGTTCAGGAACGCTCACTTTGCGGCGTCTGACTAGGTTATTCTGGTTCAAGCGGATTCTGATGCCGGCCAGGGGCGAGGTTCTACCGTTGCTCTCAGCAACTTGCGGGATGGGCAGGGCCTTGCTTGTGTTGAGAGTGGCGGGGGCAGGGAGTGGCTTGTCCTTGGGGAACAGTTGATATCTTTGGGGCTGCTCTGCCTGGGCCGCTTTGAGAGAGGCAAAGGACTTGGCAGAGTGCTTTGGTGGTGAGGAGGACTTTGAAGACGACATGTTAGTGGTGAGATGTTGGGTGTGTGTGTGCATGTGTATGATGCTCACGGAGAACATGGCTCTCGCGGGGGAGGCGGGCTTTGTTATAGAAGTCGGCTCGACAGCAGCCATGCAGGTGGCAATGTGTGCCATGATGGACTGTGCAAGGCCAGCCTATATGCTCAATGTGGCTTGCTATATCCGTCAATGCTTAAACCGAGCTGCCGTGTTCAAGACGGGGAGGGTAGTGAGTGTGGTTTTTATGTTTATGGCACGAACAAGAAGAATGAAGATGCCCAGGTCAAGCAGAAATGAAGCCGTATATGTGACGAAAAGGCAAAGAGGTTTCACGAGAGCCGCACGTTTATGATATATACCATCAATCGAGGGAGGCCCGGTGGAGCGCGGACTGTGGCTCATTGGGAGGGGGGCTTGATAGAGAGCGTGGCTATGGAGTCCGTGGAGTTCCGGTGGTAGCGTCTCAAGACAAGGTGAACCAGGGTCAAGGGCTAGCCGGGATGGTAGGCCCATCGCTCTCGCAACCGGCCATAGCGCGGGACAAGGGGGGAGGGGTGGCAATGACAAGCTGGGAGTCCCCAACTCCGCCAACGAAGAAGGGACACGGATGCCAAGGGGACAGTGTGTAAGGGCCCACGGGTCCCCGTATCAAGAGCGCAATCGTGACGCTGGCATCTGAGACGGGGTGCCGGCGACGAGCAAGGCAGGGCATGGGACGGGCAGGGGTTCTTTTTTTGGTTGGAACAGGTTCAAGTGGCGGCGGGCAGCAAGAGTCTAGTCTATCAAGGAGGGGGGGGGGGGAACGCCGCCGCCTGCTGCCCCCCTCCTCCTCCGTCGTCGTCCCTTTACACGCTCGAGTGAGGTTGCTCTGGCGCGACACACGGAGAAGAGGTTCCCAAAGGGGAATGGAACAGAAACACCATGTGCATGCGGAGGCGTAACAGTCAGACAGCGGTTCCTCGCAAGATGTAGGAGCCCATCGACTAGTTGGTTTGCAAGGCAGAAAGGAGGGGTGAAGGAGGGGAACGTGTGACAGATGACAGGGACAAGAGCTGGCCGAGTAGGTACGGAGTACAGACCAAAACTGGTAAAGTTACCATGGCTGGTACATACAGAACCACCTGTCATGAGGAACCACCAGGAAGAAAGCCAACGGGAAAACGCCACGGCGTGAGGGGAGCAATCCCGGGGCGTGTCCCTGCTGCCACTCCGGCGGCGGCGGTGGGCCGGCGTGTCGTAGCGTCGTAAGGGCTCGTCTCAGTGGCTTTTGACCAAGTTCGTGACACTAGCTGCTGTATGTATTGATCGAGGGCCGTGTGTAGCCCGCTAGTTTGCTGGATCGAAACAATGACAGAACGGTGTAAGAAATTGGACTCTTGATACTACCAGTATAGTCTCGGCGGGTGTTGTCGGTCGGAGAGTTGCCATTTGTCCGATGGGAGAGTTTGGTAACTATGCAGGAAGGTCTGCCTCTTTTTTCGAATTTTACGATTTATTAATGAAAAAAACGAAGAAGAAAAAGGCTTGACGCAGGCCAACAATGGCCATGATGCATGTTCCTCTGCAAATCATGCACACACACACACACGCTACAACCCTGAAAGCACCTGAAATCGAAGCAACTCGCAACGCGGAGAGCCGCCGAAAGCGACGTGCAAAAATACAATAAAATAATAAAAAAACGAATCTGCATCTCCGGCAGAGCGCCACCACTCTCAAAGTGCCAAGACTCGCGTTCCAACTGAAAGATGCAAGCCTTCTTTTCTCCCAACTCACCGCAATGGCTGGCTGGGTTCCTGCCTTGTGATCCCAGTCGTCTTCATGTACATGTACGGAGCAACCGGCTACGCATTTTTTTTTTTCGGTTCCTGTTCAACTTGTCGAGCCCTGTGTGCCCGGCATAATAATTAAAACAGAAAACAAAACGGCGGGATTGTTGCGTGTGGGCATCGAGCCCGTGCGTGCAGAAAACGCCCAAGTTGCCGTCGGCGAGTCGTGACCCAGTTGCTGCTGTCTGCGTCGACCCGGGCAGACCGGTGTTGTATAATTTGTACAGGAACTGGAGTAATGCGTTGGATATTGGATCCAACTGCGGTGTTAGTAAAAAGAACCCCGGGGCGGGCGGATTTGTGTGTGGACATGCAGTTGAAGCCATCGTGCGAGGACGAAATGACTGTCTTGCTCTCATACACATCCCGACAAGACGGCCGTACCGGAACAATGGGCGCACGGTTGGTCGCGACATGATGATATTCACTGCCTTGTCGCAGGGCCCGTCTTTACTTGTCATGTCCCGACATATATGCTGAGTTGAATCTGCCACCCACCTTTTGGTCTCACTAACTAGTTATTAACTAACTAACTAGTCACCCAGTTTCTGTTCCATGGAGGTTCGAGATTCACACATCTGGCGACTCATGAAATCCTCAGACCCCGGCCATGCCCTACCTTGCCCGCCCCCTTGTCAGTGCATCCGTTGACAATGCCTGCATGGAAGAGCGGATACCCGTCACGTAAAACCTGCTGAATCGCGCAGTCTTTGCATTTTTCTCTCGCCCCATGCATCAACATCTCGAACCCTCCAAACATCTACAGTATGATGCAGCGTTTTTCCCACTGTCGTACGAAAATGGCGCCCCTCCTGTTTGCGGGTTGTGCCAGTGCAGTAGCCGTAGGGAGATCGGCAACTGCTGCGCCTTGTCCTTGTCCCCCCCCCCCCTCCCTCCCTTCAATAGCCTTGTCTGCCCATCTCGTTTCCATGATTGTAGTGACGGGATACTTGATCGTTGCATTAGGTAAACACAGCGCTAGTTGTCGTCGCGGGACAAGTTGGCTGCAAGCGCACTGACTGTTGTATGCATGTATATGGGGGTTTTTCTCTAGTTCGTTTGCCAAAACGAGTTTCCAACTCTCTGCCAAATCCAGCATGACCAGTCACAGCTGCAGCAACATCAGGCCAAACAGATTGGCCTGCAGTGCTGGCGGTGAATGGAAACGGCGGCAGGCGTACAGCAAGCAAGCTTTCAACTTGCAGACGACTAGATGATGCGCATCAGCGCATGTGAGCCACGATGACAATGTTTTCTAGTCTGCTTGCACATGCTGCTTGCACATGCTGCTTGCACATGCTGCTTGCACATGCTGCTTGCACATGCTCCTTGAACATGAAGCCAACTGTGGATGTCTGCCAAAAGAGGCAAGAACCAATGGTGCTCTCGTCTTGATCCATTCGTTCCGGGACAGCTTGGAGATTTGTCTTGGGATAGTGGAAACTGGTCTTTGAATATTGAGATTACCGCCTGTGCCCACGGATAATAATCTGAATCTGAGAGCCGTGGCAACTAGTTCAACCACAAACCACTCAGCCTTGCGTCAGTGCGCTCTTGTTTCCTCGATTGCCCTTGGGCCGCGCGATTCTCTCGAGACTCGAAGGAACCAAAAAAGAGGCTTCGTACCCGCCTTTTTCTTTCCCTTCTGTCTTGTGCTCGGACGTTGGGCTTTGCACATCGTGGTATTGCAACTTGTCTCGCCAAAAATGCAAGAGGGGCCCGGGTGTTTTGTGGTGCTTGTTTTTCTTTTTGTTTCTGTCAGATAAAAATACATGAATCACCTTCCGCTTCAGGTAAAGAAGAGCAGCAGACTTGTCATGTCAAGAACGATAGCATCAACCCGTTGAATCCCCATTGTCGAGAAACATCATGTTGGTCCCCGGCAGCGCCGACCAGCATTCTTCATGCGTTCAAACGGTGCGGGCCCCCCTCTGGTCTTTGGCAGGCTGGGTATACGTGGCTACTGCTAACGATGGGCCAGGACAGGCTTTCCTCCTCCAAGATGGGTTGAGACAGGGTAGTTAGTGAGCTGGGCAGAATGTTTCTCCACGAGGCCTGGCTGCGACTGCAACGTTGGTGTTTCTATCAGTCTTCTCGCTCCCGATCCATGATGACGCGAGACAAATCGCCCGTCGATGGCGTCGGGAGCGTTTTGTATGCGATGCGAGCACGGCGCGCTTTGACACCGTTTGTCGTCCACATCCATCGCTAGCACTTGGTAGTCTGGCCCTGCAATGACACGCATCGTGATTGTAATAAGCCCATGTCGGCGTCATGACCTCCGTGCGAGAGCAGCAGACGAGATCTATCAGAAAAAGAGCAACACCAACTGCCACACACTTGCACTCATCCCACGACGCTAGAGGCGTGTGGCTGAGTTGCAATGTAACCAACCCCAATCAAATCACACAAGCAAAAAAACGCCATGCTTAATGTTCCCAGACAGACTTGTGTAAATAGCGCCGATGGCTCAATGCAAGTCCGTTTCTTGCCCAGCGCACCCCTGTCCCCTCCCCCCCCCCCAGCGACTTGTTGTGCGTTGTCCTGGCGTGATCTGGCATAATGGCACCGCATAAATGCATCTCAAATGCAAGGCCACTTTTCGGACCAGTAGCATCTTTCAGTAGTACGGAGTCCATCTCGGCCAATACCTACCAATTCAGCAGCAAGTGCCGTGGCCGCAACGTGGTCTTACATGATTCATATGCATGTAGTCTGTATTTCAACGGCCGCAACCTGACCGAGAGCCGACAACTCCCCCGAAGGGGAAGAGCAAATTGACACGTCTGTTCCGCTTCTTCTATTTTTACGTTATAAAACGGTTGCAACTATGAATCCTCTTTCCCATTTTCCTTCTTCTTGCGCGGGGAGGGGCCCCAAGGCAGGGAGGGGGAACTTGTCTCCATGATGGTCCCCAGTTGTGCCATCCGACGCTACTGCTTCTCAAGCCGGACACGGGTTTCAGCGTACCAAAACAAAAAGAATAATAATTAAAAGGAAGACGGCCGAGATCCTTGCCCACGCTAGTCCTCTTGACGGGTTGCGATTTCGCTACCAAGCCGGGAGCAGAGAGGCCTGTGCTTTTTGCCGTGGCCCTTCTCCCTAACTAGTGGCTGTCGGAACTTGGAAACACGACGAGTTGATTATCAGACACGGATCGTCCGTCGCAGAGCTCTTGCTTCTCATGCACAGAAACCAGTCCTCGTTTTGAATCAAAAGAGTGAGCTCGGCCTTTCCAAGAAACGAGTGACTTGGCTCGCTGCAAAACCTATTCATCGAGTAGTCTACTTGTTGACGTGCGAGTAAGGGCCCTGGTCTGGCGTCTAAGTGGCGCGCTGTCATTCCATCTTTTGCCCCCCACAGAGACAAATCGTGAAACGATACTGCTTGGCGAGTAACTACAGAATCTTTTCCCGGTCATACCCGTACTCTGTTACTTGAGCTGCTTCTCGTAGCCTTTGCTCCGAGCACAAGGCGGGAGAGTCATTGCTCTGGTAGACTTCTGGGCACCATGTAACTAGCAAAGATCACACCATGTCGGCAGACTGCAAGGTTAGTGGCAAATCGAGAGTGTCATATTGCCGCAAAACTGCATTTCTGGGGCCGTATATGGAGACGAATAAAAAGAACGAAAGTACTAGTAAAATGGCAGCGACGAAAAACAGACCCTGCGAGTCGGAGATGGCCTCAAGGGAAGGTGTTACCACATGTGCGTTGCATCTCGTCAGCGAGTCGTGTTGTTGTTGTTGTTGTTTTCTTTTTTTTTACAGAATGATTACTAGACTTCTCATGATGCAACATTTTTGCACGTAATAAGCGGCAGCCTCGTGCATGGGGTGTTTTGGGCAAGAGGCCGTGCCACGCAGCAGCCAATGCAGGAGCCCTCGTTCCCCGGCCGCCTGGAGAGGCACCAACACAGACCTAAATTTTAAAGGTGAGACCTTCTTTGTCAAAGTGTGTGAATACCTGTAACTGAGGGATTGACGCTGCCTGCTCGAGGTAATTTGGTGGCCGAGCGAAACCTGCCAGGAGTCAAGCGGCAAGATTGCGAACAGCGGTCGCATGACCGGATAACGAACTGCATTGGGAAAGATCTTTGCTTTTCGCGGATTCGGGCGACGTGTTAAAAGACGCACAGAAAAGGGTATCTGAGCGCAATACTATATTCTTGACGGTCAAAGAAGAAAATACGGCGTCTGAGAAGCGGCGATCGGCGCCGCTTCGTTGCCCGTTGCATGACAAGGACAACCACGGCGCAGTCGACTTGTCATATGGACAATCAAACACTGCCTAGAGATTGCAGAGTCGTCTCGGATTGCGCGTCCCGATGGGTTTAGATTGAAGCGCCTCGTCAGCCTATAGCTGCCTTTTCCTGGCAGATAGCACGGCGATGTGCTTCAATGCGACGGGAATGCTTCGCAACGGGCATCATTGTCCAGTTTTCCCTCGTCACAGATCGCAGCGAAACTTTAATCTCCGACAAGTACGGTCTGTATCTTGAGGGGGCTCTTTGTGTATCTCGTCGTCATTATCGGCCCCAGATTGTCTGCAGGTCGTCTGTGTCCCTGGCACCACTTCGCCATCAGTGTCCACGTGTATCGGCATGGGTTCCCGGTCGACGCGGCGTTTTTCGGGGGGCAAGAGGCCAACATGGCGGGCGGGGTAACTCGTCTTCACCACCTCCGATCACGGCCGGTGTTGGCGATGCGAAGGCACAATAGGGTAGATGTCTAGACGATGCTGCTGACAATAGAGTTTATGAGCTGTTTCCTGTCGGTTTATAGTTTGGTGAAGCTGTTTCGGCCGCACAGATGGTCAGATCAGGTGTTCTATCAGCATTCAATGACATTGCCTGCTTCGTGCTGTGCAACGGGTATAATTTTTTTTATCAGCTTTTGATTCTATACTTGTAGACACTTCAGTTTGTCTCTCTGCATTGTTTGCTTGCTGTAATAGAGTAACACTGTCCCCCGGCCGTGGCTTTTGGACGCCCGCCCTATACACACACATAGCGTCGGAAACAAGCAACGGCCCGTCGCGGAACGAACGACTGTCGTTGTATCCGAAGAAGGCAAGAACCAAAACCTAATTGTACCTACTGGAAACTAAACAGGTCATAATGCTCGGGGTGCTGATAAACCTTTTGGTCTCGTGAGGAGGTTTAGTGGCCATGATCCCTGTTTCATTTCACTGCAGCGCCAAACCTTAAGTCCAAGGGCCAGCCGTTCCGAAAAGGACCAACAGATTCCGAGAGAATGCGCAGCCGCACAAGAATTACCTCTTTCCTGATTGCTCCGAATTGGATATTGTTGTGAGATATTTTCATGTACGGATCGCCCAGTAGGGCGCAATGCGTCTGCGGGGGAGGGGCCTCCCCCCCCTCCTCTCCGTGGTACGATGAGGAAGAAGATGGTGTGTACCGGCACTCGTTTTCTTCCCCATTGGGACCGTGTTGTGCTTGAACCCTGCGCCATGTACGCTCGGTATCCTGATGCCGGTGATGCCCTCTGGGGTTGATGGGGTGTCTGCCGAGATGATGCGGACGTGGGCGCAGGCAGGACGATATGGCCTGGTGAAACCGGCAACGCGGCGCTGGACTTGAAAGTTTAGCATGAATGCGACAGCAAATGTCGGGGTTACGGGGGGAAACGAAACAAGTCATGCGATGGGATATGTGCGTATATGTGAGTGGGAATTATGACCAGCGAGAGATCTTATCGCGGGAATTCTGTATCTTATTACTACGTACTGATATGACACTATAGAAGGCGAAACACTTGTTTCTTTTGCTAGAGTGGTGCAATTTATATTTCGCCGTTTTTCGAGGATGATGACTCACGGCATTCCAATTTTGTCGACGACTTGGGCGAGATCAACAGTCGGTCACCGCACTCGACCTTTTTCGCCAATATCCCCTCACCCAACATCCAGCCCAGCCAACAGCAGTGTCATGACAGGCGCCACAACTAATAACTACAAGTTCCATCCCATCTGGGCCTTCTATTCTTCGTTTCCAAAAGGCGTGTGGCTCGTGCTCGCGCAGTTTCAGAAGCGCTAGGCCAGGGTACAAGTCCACTAGAACAACTGGGCTGAAAAAAAGCCCGAGTTTTGGGAGGGAGGGGGAAAATGGCCCTCATTGCCCCTCTCCTCTGTAAAAAGGTAGAAATGGTGGCTTTGCTTGTGCTGTTGGAGGGCTGTGGCTTGTGGCGGCTCCTAACCTGCGACGAAGCTCCGTACAAGAGGGCAGGCAAAGCCATGGGCAAGGGGATAGTGCGACGAATGGCAACGAGGAGATGAATACGCCAACGTGCTGGAACGGCTTGAAGACATTCTAGCGGCAGGTGGCTTGTGAGGGCGGGCTTGGTGGTGAGAGCGGAGGCTTGTGGGTGTATGGGTTATGGGTGAAATGGCATTTTTTGCGCGGTAGTTAGGATGTGAGCGTCGAGGCATCTGGATGACAGGATACACCCATCACTGGTCATCCATCATGTTGCAACGGCGCTCGGTGGCTAACGAGCCAGGCGATCGATGCATGTATGCAGGGTTGCGGGAGGAGCTGGGAAGCGCGGCCCGTGACACGAAGAAAGTATCTGAATGCTATTCATGGAAAGCTAAAATAGACAAATAATAAGAATAAGAATAATGTACTCAGGTTTCATGCTGGATCCCCCGCATAGGCCATCTTGAAGCACATGAAGCAAGAACCATCATGGTGCATGCATATCTACTCAAGTCACTGGTTCCCTCCGCGATGGCGCGGCCGAGCGGGTATAGCGTCTTACGGGGGGGCTCCTTTTGCCCTCTCTACCCCCAGCAGGCAAGCCCGTGCTGCGCCGTTCTCTTCCACCGGAAGCCTCCGTTTCACGGACGTTGCCCGCCCCCGGCCCCCCGCCCATAGCAAGCCCGTTGTAAGTTTTGTTGCGGGGAGGCAACAGCGCCGTCATTTCGTCAACGGCCACGCGAGAGCAATTCGCCCGTTTATGGGAACAATGGCGGCTACCCGATGGTGATTTGTTCAAGTAACTTGTGCGACGGGAGCCGGTCGTGTCGACGGGGACAGCCGCGACTCGGGAGGCCCCGTCGGAAGGAATAACATCCCTGCGCCCGCTATGGCGGCGACATTGCCGATGTCGCGCAGGGGAACAAGCGCCAAGAAGCTTGTTGCCGTTTCTCTCCCACGCAGATGCGTCTCGGATGGCGAATAGCTGTCTTGGGTTGGCCTATCAGTCCGGATTGCGTGATGGGATGCCGTGCACAGTAGTGTTTCAAAAATAGTCGTCATGTTGATTAAATTTGTCATTGCATGCAGCGAGATTTGGTTTGCAGCACTTGGGTGCAGAATGCCACCAGGCCGGCTAAGTCATGCACAATGGCATTTCCGACAATGCAAAACAATTTCCAGAGATTGTCCCAGGTTGGAGGCGTTGACGCTATAAAAAGCTATATCGATTCCGACCACTCGGCACGTCTCTTTTGTCCTCGCAGTGTTGATCAAAGCGCGCAGCTCCAAGACGCTGGGGGTCCTGGGGATCGTCGGGACAGTTCAAACGTAGGAGAGGGGGGAGTCACCGCAAAGGGGCCCGGCCGTTGTACAGATCTTGGTTGACAGGTCAGATTTGCAGTGCAAAGTTCCGGCATCGCTATCCAACATGTCTGATGGGTTAATGCGCGCTGCGGGGGGCGATGTTGTGCTTTTGTCGCGAGCAAGGCACCGAGCACGGATTGCGGGGAGGACCAGGATTGCGATTGTTTCAACATTCAGAAGCAGTCTGAATACATTTTACGGTACCATCGTCACCAGGCTTTCTCTTCATGGCCCATCGTGAAGACGAGAAACTACGCCGGGATGATATCTCGGCACTGCGGACAGGTCGCTTCCGGCATGTAGATTGGTGGTGGTCGTCAGGGAGTCGATCGTCGCAGGATCCCTTGGCACGGATTGGTGAAGCCGGTACTGGCTGTATATGTTGTTGATGGCCTGCGGATTTCCTGCGTGCAGTTTCAAGTGTGTCATGCCTGGAGGTATGTACTACCAGTCCAGCAGTGTCTCGCATCATCATCACACCCTCCCGGGGACAAGATACGTGCAGGACAGGTTCCAAGTGGATCTTTTAGCATCTTTTTTACCATAATATCTCCTGCGAATAAATTCATGAAATGTTTCCTGTTTTGTGTGAACCATTTCGATTCCTGCATTATCACCCCAAGTGTATCGTAGTATTCTCGAGTTTCAAAGGCGAGGTTTCCCGACATCTCTTTTAATATAATTCAGTAATTCAACTACTTCATGCATTCATAAAATGTTTCTTTTTTATGTCGAATATGCCGTTTCATTGTTGTAACCTATGAAATGCATCACAGGATTCGAGTTTCAATCCCATTCCTCAATATCTCTTTTCAGATATCTTAATTCATCTACATAATACATCATAAAGTGTTTCATTTTTGTGTTAATTCTTCTCGCCTGTTTTTTGTCACCCATGAAATGCATCGCGGTACGGATATTGTCGGGCTTATTCCGTCCCCCGCGCCGCACCTCCGCTTCCCCGCCCACTAACTTTGCACCAGGCTCCATCTCACCACACAATCCTTCGGCCGGTCAGCGCACAGCAGCGAATCGCGTCCATCTCCGTTGTTAGCCGTTCCCCGAGGGCTTTGTCGAGATTTTCGGAAAAGGCGGGCAGGCTCTGACGACATTGGGGGAACCCGCAGAAAAGTCATCACGCCGACTAACGCCGAGGGCACACATGTCGTGGACAGACTTCATCACCAGCAGCATCGGATCGAGAGTCGCCAGCCGTCTCTTCCCTGCCACCATCACGTCCCGACGGAGCTTTGCCACAGTCCATCCCACAGCAGCAGCAGCAGCAGCAGTCATGGCGGGCACCCAGCGCGATCCCACCACCCTCTCCAACTATGGCCTCTGGCGCACCCGCCACACGGCCGTCGACTTCACGATTGACTTTGACGGCAAGCGCCTGCACGGCGCCGTGACGCTGCGCCTCGAGCGCCAGACGGACGCGCCCAGCCCCGAGGTGGTGCTCGACACGCGCTTCGTGCAGGTGCTGGGCGCGCGCGTCGACGGCGCCGCGGCCCCGTGGGAGCTCAAACCGCACCAGGACCCCCTCGGGGCGCCGCTGCACATCACGCTGCCGGCGGCCGCGGCGGCCGTGGCCAGGGGCAGCACCGTGGACCTGGTGCTCGACGTGGCGACGACGGCGCAGTGCACGGCGCTGCAGTGGCTGACGCCCGCGCAGACGTCCAACAAGAAGCACCCGTACATGTTCTCCCAGTGCCAGGCCATCAACTGCCGCAGCATCTTCCCGTGCCAGGACACGCCCGACGTCAAGTCGACGTTTGCCTTTCGGCTGACGTCGGCGCTGCCCACCGTCGCCAGCGGCGTGCCCGTCGGCGACCACGCCCCGACCCCGGGCGTCGCAAAGGTCTACGAGTTTGCGCAAAAGGTGCCCATCCCGTCGTACCTGTTTGCCGTCGCGTCGGGCGATATCCGCACCAGGCGCATCGGCGCGCGCAGCTCCGTGGCGAGCGGGCCCGAGGAGGTCGAGGGCTGCAAGTGGGAGCTGGAGCGCGACATGGACAAGTTCCTCGAGGTCGCCGAGAAGCTCATCTTTCCGTACCGCTGGGGCGAGTACAATGTCCTGGTTCTGCCTCCTAGCTTTCCATATGGAGGTGCGTATTGCCGAGAGGAATGTGTGTCGAGGACAGGCGCGCTGACAGAGGATAACTAGGCATGGAGAACCCCATTTACACTTTTGCGACGCCTACTATTATCAGTGGCGATCGCCAAAATGTCGACGTCATTGCGCACGAGCTCGCGCACAGCTGGAGCGGCAACCTCGTTTCCAATGCCAGCTGGGAGCACTTGTAAGTGTCCTATGCGTGCAGACGGGCACAACGCTAACTCGGAACAGCTGGCTGAATGAAGGCTGGACCGTCTACCTCGAGCGCCGTATCGGCGCTGGTCTTCACGGCGAGCAGGAATTTGACTTTTCGTCCATCATTGGCTGGAAGTCTCTTGGTAGGTCGACTCCCCTCCCCTGTAGAGCCGTGGTTGTGCTGACATTCTGCAGAGGATGCCGTGGCTCAGTTTGGCCCCGACCACGAGTACACCAAGCTCATCATCAGCCACAAGAATGTCGACCCCGAGGACGTCTACAGCACCGTTGCCTATGAAAAGGGCTTCCACTTCCTTTACTACCTCGACCGTCTCGTCGGCCGCGCCAACTTTGACAAGTTCATCCCGCACTACTTTACCAGGTGGGCCGGCAAGTCGCTCGACTCGTTCGAGTTCAAGACGACATTTATGGACTTTTTCAACAGCCACGGGGACGAGTCTGTCAAGCACAAAATCAGCACCATTGACTGGGACGACAAGCTGTACTCGCCTGGCCTGCCGCCCAAGCCCGACTTTGACACGACCCTGGCGAAGCAGTGCTACGACCTGGCCGACAAGTGGAAGGATAGCGTACGTGTTTCCTTTTTTTGTCGTCCATTCAGAAATGATACAGATAACTAATTACCTCTCTTTCGTTGTGTAGTCGTTTGAGCCCGCGCGCGCTGACATTGACGGCCTGACGGCGAACCAGCTGCAGGTGTTCCTCGGCGCGGTGCAAGAGCGAGGCGGGCTGTCGCCGGGGCGCGCGCAAAAGATGGGCGAAGTGTACGACTTTCTCGCGTCGGAGAATGTCGAGGTGCTGGCGGCGTACTACCACATCGCGCTCGCGGCCAAGGACCCGACGTGCGTGGACGGGGTGGCGGCGCTGCTGGGCCGCGTCGGGCGCATGAAGTTTGTGCGGCCGCTGTACCGCGGGCTCAACGAGGTGGACCGCGACTTGGCGCTCCAGACATTTGCCAAGAACAAGGACTTTTACCACCCCATCTGCAGAGGCATGGTTGAAAAGGACCTCAAGGTCTAAGGTGGTCGGTCATGGACATTTTCGGTCGATGGATAGCAGATAGGACATGCACGGTATATCCACTGCGATGTAGGAGATACATGGATAGTCAAATAGGAAGAGAAAAAAATGCCATGCTAGTCTATTCTATCTGGCTGTGTTCCTGAAGGTTCTATAAAGAGGTGGCCCGGCTCCAACAACTACTCCAGCCAGGAGGAGGCACCCAAGCTATCAGCCCAGGTCTGCGTCTGCTCGCGCTCAAAACGAGACGTCGAGTCTACCTCGAGGGCGCCAAAGTTGCCATAGAGATGGGGGTAGCCATCCTCGAACTTGACAGGATCAGAGAGCTTGGAGAGCTCCAGCTTGATGACCCAGAGCTTGGTGTGCTCAGTGAAGAACAAGCCTGCCGTCTTGGGAACCTATGACCAGTGTTAGAAAACCGCACTGTCCGGTGTTTGTGCTGGGATGAGTTGTTTGGGGATGAGGTGGTTGCGGTGCTTACCTGCTCAGCAGTGCTGAGATGGACGAAGCCGTCATTGGCATCCAGCTCGGACAGGGGCAGCTGGGCGGGCAGGGGCTCCGCCGGTGCCTCGTGCAAGATCTTGTAGACGAATCGCGGAGATTCGGAACCCATTCTTTATAGATGGTGGGCGGAATGACGTGCAGAGGTTATGTTGCAATGGTGGAAGGGAATAAAGAATAATAAGGAATTATGACGTTTTGTTTAGGGTAACGGCGGGAGGGGTACAAGGTGGCACAGGATTGGTGGACCGCTTTGTAATTTAGCGGGATACACACAAGTAGTCGATCAATGTTCTTCTTTAAAGAAGTATATACTATTATAGGTAATACTCAAAGTGTTCCATTACTAAAATACTACTTTAATTCTTTCAAAAAATAGAGTCCACTTCACCTTTAAGGTGGCTGCAGCAATCTTTCGATGCGTGGACAATAAGCCTGTAAGTAACCTTTAGCATAGTACGTACTGTGTCCTCAGTTACTAGGTACTCAGTGCCTATAAACACTGGGCATTGTTGGTCTACATGGCCCTGTATCAGTACACAGTGTCTTTCCATTTCAATCTCCAAACCTTGTGCGAAAACACTTCATCTATATGTGCAACGCTATATTGCATTTGCAGCCTGTGAAAATTTGACGTTATGGATGTGGAACACACAACGGCATAGTTTGTGGCACACGTATAGGGTAAAACACTAGCTGGCTCGGGGTCTTCTTTATTACAGATCGTCCTTGGAATCAGCACACTTCTTGTACTCCGACCTGGACAATACCCATCCCGCCACAGCTCCTCCTGCACCTGGCCGTTGGCGCAATTTCCCTCGGCAACAATCTCCAGGCTGCCAACCTGACAATCCAAGTCGACGCACGCACCATCGGTATCGCACTGGACGCTGTCGTTACCGGCTCTTGACCTTGAAGGCGACCGCGCCGTCCTGCCCGGAGCAGATGCCGCGCGCGGGCGCCGTAGACGTCGAGGCCCGCGTGGCGGCGGCGGTGCACGCCGACGGGGGCTGCGCGTCGTTGCCCTCGAGCACGTTGAAGACGCGCGCGCCGCCGCACGTCTCCGAGGCGTTGCCCGCGCACGGCGCGCCGCAGTCGGACGGCGACGGGCTGCGCGACCCCTCCACGTAGTGCCCGCACCAGCACTCGGTGCCGGCCTTGGCGCCGGCGAACTGGTAGCCGTCGCGCCAGCACCTGCTCTCGCACGCGGCGCGCGTCATGTCAGCGCCGGCTGGCGCGGCCAGCTGCGTCTGGAAGGGATGCACAGAGGCGTCCGCGTAGCACCCGTGGTCCGTCCAGACGGGTGGGGGCGTCGAGGCCGTGGTGGTGGGTGTCGAGGAGGACGAGGTGGTGCGCGAGGAGGAGCGCGTCAGTTCCGCGACGACGCCCACGCAGTAGGAGTGTCTGCCCCAGCCTGTGCAGTCGAGGGAGACGGACGGGTTCCAGCGGGAGAAGGTCTCTGGCGAGATGTTCCAGGTCGCTCTGACGGAGGCGCAGGGTTTGGTTCCGTAGTTGTCGTACCAGAAACTGCAGTCTTTGATGGTGTTGATGTCGTAGCTTAGGAATGGCTCCACGTCGGCCGTGGCCAGATGCACGAGGCTTGCCAGCGCAGCGTAGGAGAGCAGCGTTGATTTCATTGTCAAGTTTCGGAACGAGCGCGAGGGGTAAAATGGGTGTATTCACAGATTCAACTGTCAGGATAGGGATGAGAAGCTCGCTTGTCTCATATGTGGTGGGTGTAAGTCAAGTCCGGCAGCAGAGTCGATACGAATCGTCAAAAAGAAAAACGAGAAGAAAAAGGCAAGCAAAGTGGGCAAGCGGAAGTTGCAAAATACTCATCTCCACAACCTCGCCGACTTGCAATATTTTACCTATTTGCGGCATCTTGCCTTTATAGCTCATGCAATACACCCAGATGTAAAAGCAGCCTTGGAACAGGCGTTTTGCGGGCTCGGGAGGAATGGGGGAACACCCCAGCACCGAAAGTGGCCTTGGTAGGGGTCTCTGGGGCCAAGAAATAGTCACTATTTTTACTTTAGCTGGTTACCCGTGTAAGCCGACTCTGTTCGGGAGTCATCCATCCAGCAGTGTCCTCCTCCTGCCCTCGGGGTGGTCGGCCACATGGTGCACTTCCCATGCGGCTTTTTTTTCTGGTTTCCCAGAAAATTCTCTTGTATATCGCTCTTGCTTCTGTAAGTGGTTATGCCGAGGCTGAAATTCCGGGTTTTTCTATTTATCGGAGTTCGGAGATCGCAGTCAAGGCGGAAGGTTCTTGTTGGTTCAAGTAGTACCATAATACAACTAAATAAATGTATTCACAATTAGACATTGGCTATCCACCAAGTAGATAATGACTTCTCATTTACAACAACCATAAGTCTTCACTATTACAGATATGTCCCCCAGATCCAGTTGTCAAACTGCCTCTGTTCGCGGAGCACAGCCCTCAACCGTCGCCTGCTGCGGAGCGAACGTCTCCCAGAGTTCTGCAACTCTCTTGTGGTTTGCAGCCCTCGTTTCTTTGTAAAGGTCCTCAATTACAGCCCGCAGCTCCGCCAGGGCCTTTTTGGTCCTCTCCTCTGCGTCTGGCTTGCCCTCCCAAGCACTCATGATTCCGCGAATAGTGTCGTCTTCCTTAAAAAGGCGACGGTTACCGGAGACCGACTCAGTGACAAGCGGCCTAATTTTCTTCGCCTCGAGTGCCGGGATGAGATACTCGGACATGTCGCATCTTCGATCAGTAATGACACCACTCATTGCGGCATCGATCCGGTCAAAGAGCCTTTGCGTGTCTTTGATCTGATCCGCAGTCATCGTTTCCTTGAGGGCCGCAAGCCGCTTACCAAGTCTGCTGATGCTCTCTTCGTAGTCCTTGGCGCCGTCCTTTATTTTGCACCAGACTTCCCCGCCTTCG
The DNA here is from genome assembly GCF_000225605.1 of Cordyceps militaris CM01. NCBI lineage: Eukaryota > Fungi > Ascomycota > Sordariomycetes > Hypocreales > Cordycipitaceae > Cordyceps > Cordyceps militaris. Next base: position 4,427,676 of record NW_006271971.1, read on the forward strand.
GCCCCAATGTCGCCAAGGATCATCTGCTTCGCCGCGTAGTCGACGTCAAAGTACAGCGCGTTCTCGCCAACCTCGGCGCCGAGAAGGCGCTCATTCCTGTAATTTTTGGCTTCGCCCGCCAGGGGATCGGTCTTCAGATACTGCTTGCCACCGCTGATGTGGCTCAGGAACTCTCGCAAGCTGCAGGCGTCAGTGATCTTTTGGCCGCCGTAGCCTTTCACCTTGGCCGTGCCCTTGCAAGGCATGTACTTGGGGTTGTGATCCAGGCATTTAACGGTAGTAGGGTCTGCGGCGGCACACTTTACACCGATGATGCGCTGGCTTTCGGGGAGGAGCAGCAGTTCCGCCCTATATCCCAGAAACACAACAATGCTCTCATAGGCATGGCGCAGCTTAGCACTGCCAACGCATACAAGTCCGAAGAGGACAAGCAAAAAGAGAGGGTTTCGCATAATTGAAGAAGATTGTCTAACAGCGTTGGGAGGTAGTCACAAAACAATGGGAAGTACAAAGAGATGGTCTTAACAATGCCAGTCTTTCCTAAGTACATGTAGCTGTCTTCCTCTCCTCCGTTTTCCAACTGCCTGGCTGAATAACTGCATCCGTGTTTATGAGGATACCGAAATGAATAATATGCGGCTCAGCTTACCCCCCTGCGTCTTCATTCATTGCCAGGCTGTCCGGCGACATCTCATGCAATGGATTGTTAGCTGCACTTGGCGTTCCGCTATTAGTTGTGCGGTGCCACCAACGGCGTTCCTGCATAACATAGGCGCCTTTATTATATCTCATTCATTCTCCAAAGTGTTGGTGCCTCTTTAGAAATTCCCCTGGATTCTCCAACTCCTCATCAGCTGCATCTACAATACATCTTGTTCTTTTTCTTTGAATCATTTCTCTCCAATTAGGGACCCTGTAGTGGCGCTGGAAGTGATTCCCCATGACTTGCTTTTCCACACGGAGGTAGTTTTGAGGAGTTAACCACTCTGCTTCGGGTGTGTTCTTCTGGTAGCAAATGACCCGTGCAGAAAAAGATACCGGGTCCCATCTGGCGTGATTGAACCACGTCTCGAATACAGGTAACCACTCTTTTACCCATTGGCCCTCTCCCGAAACGCGAACCATTTGGAAAGTGATGTCTTTTAACGAGCCAAGGTTCCTCTCTAGCCAGCCGTGGTTCTTGTCCTCAAATTCGGGTACATTGTAGCACCGAGACGACAAATATTCATCAGCATCATAAAATATCCGGATCCAGAGATTTTGTGCCTGCTTAAACCAGGGATGGCGAGAAAGGGGAACAAGGTGTCCACGATTGAAGCGGACGGTGTCAATGGCAAGGTCGAACCAACTTGGCAAGCCCCCGTCGGGCTTTACGGGCTCAGCAAAGATGTAGCGGAGGAAGGCACGCGACTCCTTGCACGCGAGGTACGCAGCGGACGGCTCGACAACAAAGAATAGCCTGTAACTACCGTCGGGAAGTGAAACACTACCCACGTATCTGCTCTCCCCCGTCACATGTGGCGGTTGGCCAGGTTGGGAACCGTCCGACCTTTTCGCTGGAGGCGGGCCTGCGTCGGTAAAGGTAAGCATCATGGGGCCGAGAGTGGCAAGCCATATTGCCCGCCGGAGATCCGCTGGAAGCTGAGGAAACAAGGTAAACATGGCTGCCGCCGGCTGTAGGTGTTGAGAAGAAGACAAGTCCGGATAGTTAGTGCAGGGTTCCGAGGTGATGTAGTCTGCAACCCACAACGGCTTAAATAATCGTTCTGTCAGGTTCCGGGGTGGCGTTATGCTCCACCAGATTCGATGCAGAATAGAAAGTATTATTATTATGTACTCAAATTGCTCCTCCCCACCTTACTCTGATGGAAAAAGTAGTTATCGTACAAGTGTGCCACGGCCAAAGTAGTGGACACGCAGACAATCACACCAGATTGACCACCAGCCTAAGAAGAAGTCCAGCTGAAATATTTTCCCTGCATCTTCCTTCAGACCCAGTCGAGCGGATCAGGCTGCAATTCGATAGTTTCAATGCAACATCTAACTAGTCCAAAGCCATAAGATGGAGCTTGCTGATGCAGCTAAATGAGATGTCCATGAGCTTGCTTGCCGGCTTTGCCGCGATTCTCGGGACAGGCCGCTCATGGTCCCGTTCCCATGCCTCGAGGGTTGCTGCTTTTACGGCACCTAGTCAAGCCGATTTTGTAGATGGCCTTTGCGGCATGGGCCTTCAATATGACCAGCTTGCGCGGGCTTATCGTCTTGCATAGTAGCAGCAGCCCAAAATTTGTCTACAGTCAAAATAATGCTGACTGTAGGAATTGCTCTCGTAGAAATTACTGTTCTTACCTTTCCATTCATTCAGCTAGTTTTCGTATTCGTTCTTCATTCGTAACACAGCTTGGGCCCGGGTTCTCCTTCCTTCCTTCTCTCCCTCTTTCGCTCCTTCATGTTTTCTCCGTGACTTCCTTTCCTGTCTCGTGTATTGCCACGATGAGGATTAATGCTCTAGCCTGGTCGGCACTTCTGGTGTTCAGTGCGCAAACAAAGGCATCCGCGCGAGAGGACCATGGAGGTAATGCTGGCTCATCTTCTCTGGCCATGGAGGCCGATTTACAGATGTATATTTACTGATGGCCTGTGGCAGGAATCGATCAGACCTTTGCGGTCATTGATGATTTTGTTGAGGAATGGAAGGTCAAGTACCCTTCCCTTGACAAGGAGAAAATCTCGGACATCCATGCCACAGCTCAGCGGATGAAAGATGGCCTCATCAATCCACCTCCCCCGCCTCCACGGGTCACAGTTCCCGTGAGCAAGCCAACAGATGTACCTCTTCCCGACACGAAACCATTTGGTAGTCTTATGACCAACGGCACAAGCGGTCCCTACTCTGCCAACTCGACCAAGCTTGAGAGGGCCCGTCAGATCGTTCGCCAGGCCCAGCAGGAGGCGGATACTCGCAATCAAGAACGTTTTGCCAATCCGCGCGTGAACAATTATTACCACAGTCACGGTTCAGGCGCAAAACGGGCTCGCGCCCTAGACAATGCATCTCTGCGTATCAATGCGACGGTTACCGCTGCCGCCGCCATTCTTGCCGAAGCAAACGAAGCAAACGCCACGACCGTTGATCATTCCAAGTATGCTCTTCCCCTCGACATTGCGTCCAAGATCTCTCAGCTAGATGGGGATTCATATTTGGCAAAGAGATCACCACCTGGCTCCAAGAGCTTTTGGATGGAAACCATCACGCATGATGGCCTAGTTCCCTTTGGTGGCTCCTCCACCTCTGGGTACAAAGTGTTCAGAAACGTCAAGGACTACGGCGCAGTGGTAAGTAAATTTATATCAACATTCTTTTGTGGCATCTCTGACAGGCGACTCAAAGGCTGATGGTAAAACTGATGATACCGATGCCATCAACAAAGCTATGTCGGATGGAAAGAGGTGTGGCGCGGACTGTGGTTCGTCAACCATCAAGCCTGCAATTGTATACTTCCCTTCTGGGTGCGTATAGAAGTCAAAAGGTTGAAGAACTACCGTATTAATTGCTATTTAGCACATACCGCGTTCGCCAAACTATTCCCATGTTCTACAATACCCAGGTTGTTGGTAATGTAGGTGCGTCTACACCCAAGATTCTATTAGACTGACAAATCCCTCCCAGCCCAATGACATGCCAGTTATATTGGCCGATAGAAACTTTATCGGCTTGGGAGTTTTGTCCTCTGATGAGTACACTGGTGGCAATGGAGGTGCGGATGAGCGGTACATCAACCAGGTAAGACTGACGTCGGCCCTGCTGTATCAGTCCCACAAAGCCCCAGATCGCTGACAAAGTTTCCAAAAAAGAATAATTTCTTTCGCCAAGTTCGCAATTTGATCATTGATACAACCAAGGTCAGGATGAAAGGCGTGGCCGGGCTTCACTGGCAGGTAGCGCAGGCAACGAGCATTTACAACGTCCGCTTCTTTGGCTCCACAGACAGAAGCAAGAAACACATCGGTATATGTGAGTTTTCTGCATTCATTTCAAATCTCTCCGATGAAATGAGACACGTTATTGACCCTTATCCTATTCTAGTTGCGGAGAATGGCAGCGGCGGCTTCATGGGCGACTTGGTTTTCTCTGGTACAACAATTGGTATTCGATGTAAGTCTTGATGTTTTCGCAAAGCATTTCTTCAATATTTCGCTGATACATTGAAAAGGTGGGAATCAGCAATTCTCGTCTCATTCTCTGGCATTTTTTAATGTTGGAACGGCCGTTGACCTCCTCTGGGACTGGGGCTGGACCTGGAAGAACATCTACATTTTCAACTCGGATGTGGGCTTCAACATGAACGGTGACTTCATGGGAGGTTCTATGATGCTCCTAGACAGTCATTTTGAGTTTGTCAACCTCGGAATTTCCATCGGCACTCAGACGGGAAGCACAGACCAACAAGAGTTCTCTATGACGCTGGAGAACATCGCCATGACTGACGTGAAGACAATGGCGGTGCACAAGGCGTCCAACACGTTTCTGACAGGAGGTTCATCGAAAATCAGCTCATGGATGATTGGAAAAGTGTATGACAAGGCCAATGCCGACGGCTCTTTTGTCAAAGGCCAGTACTCTAAAATGGCTAACAGAGATCAATCGCTCGTCATGACGAATGGCGTTGCCTCAAACGGATACTTTATCCGCAGAAAGCCTCAGTACGAAGACAAGCCGGTAGACTATTTCATGACTGCTCATCCTACGGCTAAAGGTGGGTTCAGAAGTTCCATGCAGCCTTCTGGATGGTATGGTTACTAATTCGCAGTAATAGGTGACGGTGCAACCGATGATTCCTTTGCTCTTTCCCTTGTCGCTGCCGTCGCAATGTCCAAGAAGATTGCTCTGTATATTCCTATGGGCTCATACATTGTCTCACAACCAATTCTTGTGAGATTTCCTACGATTTTTTTTTTTCTGTCACTCTTTCCTCTCTGCCAAGCGCCTATATTCCTTGATCAAAAGTATTGACTCGTATGCAGTTCCCCCCTGGCTCCGTCATCGTCGGCGAATGCTGGTCCCAAATTGTAGCCAAAGGAAATGTAAGTCAAGTTTTTGAAACCACATCCGTTGAGATATAAAAGTAATCTTGTCTTTGCAGAAATTTGGGGACTCTTCCAACCCAATGCAAGTCGTCCTTGTGGGAAATCAGGGCGACACCGGCTCCGTGGAAATCCAGGACCTGTTGGTGACAGTGTCAGGACCGACTGCCGGAGCTATCCTAATGGAGTGGAACATTGCGCAAGATAAACAAGGATCAGCAGCAATGTGGGGTAAGTTGATCTTGTTTATTCTCGAATTACTGTTGAGCGACACTGACGGTTCATTTAGACGTCCATTTCCGCATCGGCGGCGCCGCCGGATCAAACTTGGAGGCTCCAATTGCCCAAAGTTGTCCGGTTCTGTAAACAAGAAGTGCATCGCAGGATCCCTAATGCTACACATGACCGCCAAGTCGTCCGGATATCTGGAAAATGTCTGGGCTTGGGTTGCAGACCATGAGCTGGACGGCGGCCCTAGCCAGACGCAAATCGACGTATACGTTGCAAGAGGTAACTCCAATTCATTCCAAACTATATTGTCTCAAGCTAACTATCCTTTGTAGGAATTTTGATAGAGAGCGGGAAAGGCCCTGTTTGGCTGTATGGAACTTCCTCCGAGCATTCCGTCTTGTATCAGTACATGATACATGACGCATCCAACGTCGTCATGTCCATGGTATGTTATACCGGATTCCTTTTTTTATTTAAATTGATTGTTGTCCCAGATACAAACGGAAAGCCCGTACTACTTGCCAGACCCCCGAGCCCCAGAACCATTCAAACAAGTCGCTCGTTTTGGCGGAGACCCTGACTTTTCGGACTGTGCTTCCTCCGGTCCTCACTGTGCAGCAGCCTGGGGCCTTTACATCCTCGGATCTACAAATATACATGTTTATGGTGCTGGATTATATAACTGGTTTCAACGATACACCCAGCCCTGTGTCGATTCCCAGAACTGTCAACAGCGCGTCGTCAACGTCAGGAACAGTGGCCAAGTCTGGCTCTACAACATTTACACAATCGGAACAGTCGAAATGATTAATCACGAAACGGATAAGCCTATTTTGGCTAAGCCTAATACCAACACGAACATACATCCTTTTACCTCGGTCATCAATGCCTGGCTTCGTGCTTCCACAGGCCAGTACGTAGACATCTGCACGCAGTTGCCATCTGATTGGCAGACACTAACACATTTCATAGCGGTTCAAGTGACAGAGACGACGACGATGATGATGACACCAAAGAGTACGTTAGTCCTGTTCTCTGCGATGCCTTATACACCAGCCTTGAGCAGATGGAGGCTTCATATGACCACATCCAAGATCGGTGCATCAGCAAGTATCTGGCCCAAGTTTTCGCCAGGAACCTCACCAGCAGCAGAGAAAAGTACAACAAAGTCATCAACAACGACTATCCTTCAAAGTTCAAAATCTATCACGACGTGGTAAAGGAGCAGTCGATTTACCAGATTAAGAAATACATGCTCGACGACAAGGCGGTCGGGTGGTCCTGTGGCAGGCCACAGCCAAAGAAGTGCTGCAACGAGTGCTCCAATAGCGGCGGCAATTATATGGACCCTGTTTGTTTCCACTTGTCTTGCTTTGGCTCCAATGAGGGATCTCGGACAAAATGCAGCAGCGGCGAGGACAAGAAGGTGGCTTGCCCAACTGTTGTTGGCGATTATCCCGGCCGCTATCATTGGGACCTAGATGATAAGGACAAGTTCTTTGATAATCTTGAAAAACATTACGGTGTTTTGCAGGGCTGGGTCGAGTTTATCGACTATGATGTCCACTACAACTACGGTTGTGTTTGGGGCCAGACAGAATCAGACCCCCGGAACATGGCACAGTGCGCTAAGGATAGCGATGTGTTTTGGACAAACTACCCGGCACTCAAGCACGACTTTGACCTCAAGGACCCGTCCGACATCATGAAGGCAGCGTACGACAGCGTGACGCGCCTAATAGCGGAGACGGAGATTCAAATGACAGCGGCTGCGGATGGGTTCGGCAGCTACGCGGACATTGCCAGCACCCTGATGCTTCCGGCCATGTCCATGAGCTCGGCCGTCAAGAACATGGAGGGTATCGTCAAGATTGCGGACCAGAAGATCGCCCAGGACCGCGAGGAGGGCATCGCGACCATCATCACCTCCATCTTCTTCTTCATCCCATTCGTCGGCGAGGCGGCCGCGGCCGTGGGCGTCGCGGTGCTGCGTACAATCATCGACCTCGCGGGGGCGTTTGCCGACATTGGGTACTCCATCTACGACAGCGTCAAGCACCCCGATGACCTGATGGGAAACCTCTTTGGCATGCTCTTTGACGCGCCCGTCATGGGCGCGGCCTTTAGGCAGATAGGCAAGGAGTGGCGGGCGATGAAGCAGGAGAAGATCGACACGCTGCCTGAGACCTTTATCAACGATGTAAAGAGAACTCGAAAGATGCAGGCCATGTGCAAGTTAGATTAGTTACTCGCCTGGCGTTGACTTGTAATGGAAAAAGAATGTAAGCAATTGTTCACAAGAAGGACGTAAGGTAGAAAGGTGGGGCGCGGCCTATTACGGTTTTTGGAGGGCGAATTAGAAAACGATACGCATACAGCCTCCCATCGACGCCAATCGACGGGATGGAAAAGTTCCAACGACGTGGCAGCCTTTCTACCTACTTATCTGGGCGCGTGACAAACACATCACCAGCTGCATTCAAGAGGGATGAGCAGAGGACCGCTGCCGTCGGAGTTATGTCTACTATCTTCGCTGCCGCGGCGTAAAGTCGACGACAAGGTGCGATTTCTTGGCTGGTGCGTATCCGGTCCCTAGGGATGTGATGTGGTAGTCTAACCGCCTCGTGCAGCGTGACGGCCTACTCGACAAGCACGGCCTGCCTGACGCTAGGCCACCTGTACCCGCGAGGCACCGACGTCTCGGTGCGGGCCAATGTCGAGCTGCTGCTAGAGACGCTGGCGGCCGAGGCGACGCACACCGGTGAATGGGTCAACGTGGTGGGCTACGTGACGAGTGTCGGTGGCGGCACGGCGGCGGTGCAGGCGCTCATGGTGTGGCCGGCCGGACCGATGGACGTTCAGCAGTACGAGGCGGCGCTGGAGGATATATGACAATGTGCGTTGGAATGGGGGCACTGTTGGGCTTGCTCGCGTTTTGGCGTTGGCTGGGTTTTGTTTGGCTGGGCGTGGGCGTGGGCGTGGTCTTGGGCGTGGGCAAGTCAGTGGTTCGATGGCGTCACGACGCCGTTGTGTATTATAATAAAACGTGTTTATTATTTTCGAATATCAACTGCCGCGTGTGTTGACTCGTGTGGTTTCTTTCCCTTGGATCGGCAGGAAAGACGGGTGAAACATGGTTCGCGTTGCATCTTTCGCGGTTGCAGGTAAGGGACAGTCGGGTGTGGATTCGGGTGGAGGGGGCGTGGTGTTTTGCAGTAAAGACGGGTGGCAGATGGTTGGGGAATCGGAGATGGAAGATGGGCCGCATGAATCAGGACAATGGATGGTGTGTTTTTTTCGAGTACTAACAGTAAGAAACACGGTGTGCGCCATTGAGTGGTGGTCGAGTGTTTGCATTATCTTGCTGCCTGTTCCCGCTGCCATGCTAGACACAGGTGCCGTGCCTCGCGCACTTTGTTTAGGGCGGGGCAGCATTCTTGAAGTGCCACGTGCAAAAGTGACTTTAGTGGCTGAGCGCCCTGCAAGGCCCTGAAAGTATCTCATTTGCTGCAATTTAGTGAGAATTATGCGCCATCGATACCATTCTGCAGATGGCTTGGAGTAGGAGGTACATCTCGACTCCTACCAGTTTGAATTGTTTGACCTTTTTCGTTGAGAATAGTTACCATCTGCTACCTACCTCCTACTGGTATAAGTGCACACTAGGTACCTTGGTAATTTTTGCAATTCAGGATATCAATGTCGCTGTAATTATATATTCTTATTCGGTAGCCTCTTCTGTAAACCACCCTGGTACCATTGTACCCTTGCACAGCACCTGTCCAGCGCCACGCCATACGCCATACGTCAACTCTTCATGGTATCCCCAGCCAAGCTCCAGCTGCACCGCGTTCTCGCGTCTCCCATATCTCAACTCCTGTCTCCCTGCTCACCATCAACTCACCACGCAAACCAACCACGACTTAACGACTACACTACATATCGCGATGCCCGATCTGGCATAGCCTCAGCTCACGCATCTTGGACATCCTTTTTTTTCTTTTCTTTTTAAAGCGTCCCGCCCGTCCCTGAATGTACCGCCGAGCATACCCGCACCGCAAATAGGAAGAAACATCCGCCCCTCCGCAATCTCCAACTCGACATCGACACAACTGCGCACTCCAACTCTGCGCTTCCTACCATTCCTCTTGCTCTCAAATCGTCGCTGAGCTTGGCTTGCTATGTCTTGATGGACCCGGATCTCTGAGCCTAATATTTCCGCCAATACCTCCCTTTACCGCATTGCGTCGCGAACCGCCGCCCACAGAACCACATCGATAACCCCTTTCCACGAGCCGCCGCCAGAGCTCACGGCGATCGCGGCGCATCCCTCATAGACCGCCTCATACTGGAACACGGGGACCACGCTCGGTCCCCAGCTGCGCTACCGCCGCCATGGCTCCCGCAGGCGGTGGCAACATCAAGGTCGTCGTCCGAGTTCGTCCCTTCAATGGCAGAGAAATCGACCGCGGCGCAAAATGTATCGTCGAAATGAAAGACAACCAGACCGTCCTGAGCGCCCCCGACGGTCATGGTGGTAAAAGTGCAAAGGCCGAACCCCCCAAGAACTTTGCCTTTGACAGGTCTTACTGGTCCTTTGACAAGCGCGATTCAACTTACGCCGCCCAGTCTCACCTCTTTGACGATCTCGGCAAGCCCTTGCTCGACAATGCCTTTCAGGGCTACAACAACTGTATTTTTGCCTATGGCCAGACCGGCTCCGGAAAGTCCTACTCCATGATGGGTTATGGCAAGGAAGTCGGTATCATTCCCAACATTTGCCAGGACATGTTTAGCCGCATAAACCAGATTCAGGGCGACGCGACCACGAAATGCACAGTCGAGGTGTCCTATCTCGAAATCTACAACGAGCGCGTACGCGATTTGCTCAATCCTTCCACAAAAGGAAATCTCAAAGTCCGAGAGCACCCTTCCACCGGCCCCTACGTCGAAGATCTCGCCAAGCTCGTTGTCGGCAGCTTCCAAGAAATCGAGAACCTCATGGACGAAGGAAACAAAGCCCGTACAGTCGCCGCCACCAACATGAACGAAACCTCGAGTCGATCCCACGCCGTCTTCACCCTCATGCTGACCCAGAAAAAGTACGACGCCGAGACAAAGATGGAAATGGAAAAGGTGGCCAAAATCTCCCTTGTCGATTTGGCCGGTTCTGAACGAGCCACCTCGACCGGTGCTACGGGTGCGCGCCTCAAGGAGGGTGCCGAAATCAACCGATCTCTCTCGACCCTCGGCCGTGTCATTGCTGCCCTGGCCGACCTCTCGACTGGCGCCAAGAAGAAAAAGGGCGTCTCTCAAGTACCATATCGTGATTCAGTCTTGACATGGCTCCTCAAAGATTCCCTCGGTGGCAACAGCATGACTGCCATGATTGCAGCCATCAGTCCGGCCGACATCAACTACGACGAAACCCTCAGCACCCTGCGCTATGCCGACTCTGCCAAGCGCATCAAGAACCATGCCGTCATCAACGAGGATGCAAACGCGCGCATGGTTAGAGAGCTCAAAGAAGAACTGGCCCTGCTCCGCAGCAAGCTTGCCGGGGGCACGGTCGGAGCTGGCGGTATTCCAACACCCGCAGATGAAATATATGACGAAAGCACACCTCTGGAAAAGCAAATGGTTCGCATCACGGGCGCCGATGGCGTGGTTAGGAAAGTTTCCAAAGCAGAAATTGCCGAGCAGCTCAGCCAAAGCGAAAAACTGCTCACCGATCTCAACCAAACCTGGGAGCAGAAGCTTCAAAAGACCGAGGAAATCCACAAAGAACGAGAAGCTGCCCTCGAAGAACTTGGCATCAGCATCGAAAAGGGATTCATCGGTCTGCATACGCCAAAAAAGATGCCCCATTTGGTCAACTTGTCAGACGACCCATTGCTGGCAGAGTGCTTGGTCTACAACCTCAAGCCGGGTACTACCACTGTCGGAAACGTCGACACGAACGCGGATAATCAAGCAAATATTCGACTCAACGGAACCCGAATCTTGCACGACCACTGTACATTTGAGAATGGTGCTGATGGCACTGTCACAGTCATTCCCAGCGAGGGTGCCTCTGTCATGATCAACGGCAAGCGCATTACGGAAGCCACACAGCTGCATTCCGGCTACAGAGTCATTCTCGGCGACTTCCACATTTTCCGCTTCAACCATCCCATGGAAGCCAGAGCGGAGAGAGCAGAGGTCGGCAACAGTCTCCTGCGGCAATCCGTCACAGCAAGCCATATCCAGGCCTGGGAGAAGACATCACCAAGCCCCACGCCTGGATCACGCCCCGGTCATGAGCGCGCGTTCAGCAGAGTATCCGATTTTGGCGACATTTCTAGACCCGAGTCGCCATCTCTGCGCAATAATCGAGACTCTGACTGGTCTGCTGCGCGACGAGAAGCTGCTGGCGCCATCCTTGGATCCGACCAGACAAACTTTACCAGCCTTACGGATGAGGAGCTTAATGCCGTCTTTGAAGAGGTGCAGCGAGCACGAGCTGAACGTGTCAATGTCCGTGAGGATGGCGAGGACACGGAATCAGTCACCTCGTACCAGCTACGCGAGAAATACATGTCCAACGGAACACTCGACAACTTCTCTCTCGACACGGCCTTGACCATGCCTTCGACCCCCAGGCAGGGTGAAGCAGAGGACAGGCTAAAAGAGGTTCGCGAAGAACTCCAGAGCCAGCTCGAACAGCAAAAGGAAGAATTCCAACGTCAGCTTAAGAGTGCCGAGGCCGCCAATGTCGAAGTCGAGGAGATCAAGAAGGAAAAGGTCAAGATGGAGGCTGCTCTCCTGGAACTCAAGGATGACATGGAGCAACAGCTCAAGACCCAGAGGAAGCTCTTTGAAGAAAAGATTGAAAAGATGGACCCGCTCAAGCGACCCAAGGCAAATCCCAGGCTTTCTGAAGAGGAGCTGGGACAAGCAAGAAAAGTGGTTGGCATTTGGAGAGACCGGCACTACGTCAAAATGGCCGAGACGGTGCTACAAAACGCCTCGATCTTGAAAGAGGCGCAAATAATGAGCAACGAGCTCGACGAGAGTGTCGTTTTTCAGTTCACTGTTGTCGATGTCGGGCATGTCATGTGCTCCTCCTACGATATGGTTCTCAATGGCCTCACAAGTGAAGGAGAGGATGTGGCTCTCGAGGAGACACCGAAGCCATGTATTGGCGTCAGAGTTATTGACTACCGAAACCACGTTGTCCGGCTGTGGAGTCTGGAGAAACTACACGACCGCGTACGCCAAATGCGCCAAATGCATCAATATCTTGACCAACCTGAATACACTCAGCATCTCAGTCTGGACAACCCGTTTATCGAGCACTGCATGCCTTCGTACACCTTGATAGGCGAGGTTGACGTGCCTTTAAAGGCCGTCTTTGAAAGCCGTGTCCAAGACTTTGCCCTGGATGTTTTGTCGCCGTACACTTCTCACGCTATTGGCATTGTGAAGCTGTCGCTCGAGCCGTCTCATGCTCGAGCTCCCACAAACACCCTCAAGTTTAATGTCGTCATGCACGAATTCGTCGGGTTTGCCGAACGCGAAGGCACCGACGTTCACGCTCAACTCTTTCTGCCCGGCATTTCAGAAGAAGACGGCGTCACAACGACGCAAATGATTAGCGATTTTGACGAAGGTCCGATTCGCTTTGAGAGCGTGCACAATATGAGCGTTTCCCTCTTCGCTCCTCAGGATGTCGTGCTAAGAGCCTCCATTTTTGCCAAAGTTCAACCAATGCACCTCGATAAACTCCTTAGTTGGGATGATATGAGAGACACAGCCCCTCCGCGCGACGGTGCCAAGGCAAGCCGCATCAACGAGGCACAGTTTTATACACAAGAAAAACACGATTTGCTCTCTAGACTTCAAATTCTTGAACTCAACGAGATGGGAGAGTATACCCCGGTTGAGGTTACCCAGGTGAGCGAGCTGGACACGGGGACATTTCAGCTCCACCAAGGACTGCAAAGGAGAATTGCAATCAACATCGCTCACAGCTCTGGCGATGCCCTGCCTTGGGGCGACGTGACCGCTGTGCGTGTTGGGAAGGTTCGCCTCGTCGACTCTGGCGGTAAGACGCCAGACATGGGTGCGAATGAACCTGACATCCAACTACGATTGGTGTCGCATCCCATCTTCCGCCAAAACCCCAACGGCACTCGCAACATTACCGTCTTTGCGCAATGGGACTCAAGTCTGCACAACTCCCTGCTGCTCGATCGCGTGACGGCCGAAAAGTACAAGGTGCAGATGAGCATTGGCTGGGAGATAAGCTCTGAGAAACTGGCTGAACCCATGAAGTTTTCGCAAAAGGTTTGCCTTCAGGTTCTCTCGCGGACATTTGTGCGCCAAACATCCATGTTCTCGTCGCTCTGGCAAAACATGCGCTTCATCCGCTCCTCGACTGGCATCTTCACAATTACAATGCGGCCAGCACCAATTAAGCGAGTAGGCGACTTGTGGCGGATGAACAGCCAGCATGACTACGTCAAAGGTGAAGAGAACCTGGATAGCTGGAACCCACGAGGAGTGTCCCTGGTCAGTGACTTTATCTTGGCGCGAAAGAAGAGACGGCGCGTCGCAGAGATTGGTGCTGTGCACACAGTGCTCAATGTCCTTGGCATTGATCCTAGTGGGCAACCTCACACGGAAGCGTCTGAACCAGAGCCGGAGCCAGAAATTCAAAAGCCTGTGCTGCCCAACGATGACGATTTGCTGCATGATACCCCAGAAACGTCGCAGGTGCCGTCGCTAGAGGAGGAGGCGGCGAATGCGAAAGCTGCCAGTGGCGAAGCTGGGGAAAAGCCCGAAGCAGAGGCCGAAGCTGACGGCGAGGAGACAATCAAGGTTGAAGATCCAACGCCGCCGGCGAAACCAGAATACGACGAGCCACAAACCGAACTTTTACAAAAGTGTCTATCATTATGGGTCAAGTACCCCGATCCGCTCATCAAGATTCTCAGCCCTGCCAACACGACGGCCCCCACCAACGGTGTGACATCAGAGCCACCGGAACTTCCCAGCCTCATCACGACGGTGGTGCGCGTGCCCAAGAACCCCAAGGTGCTCAAGGGCGGCTACCTGCTGGTGCCCAACAGCGACTCGACACGGTGGGTGAAGCGTTTCGTGGAGCTGCGCCGGCCGTACCTGCACATTCACTCGGCATCAGACGGCGACGAGGTGGCCCTGGTCAGCCTGCGCAACTCGCGCGTTGACAGCCAGCCGGGAGTGCTTGCGCTGCTGAACGGACCCGACGACTATGACGCGGCGCCGGGCCAGAATGGCGGCGCCGACTTTACGCCCGGTCACCGGAGGACGGCTTCGGGGCGTGTAATTTCGACGATTTGGACCGGCAGTGGGGGAAGTAGTAGTGGTGGTGGGGGGCCCGGCTTGCAGCGACTGAGCGAGAGAATGCAGGCGGGCGTGTTTGCCGTCTATGGTACGGATAACACGTGGCTGTTTGCGGCGCGCAGCGAGCGCGACAAGATGGACTGGATCTTTCGCATTGATCAGACATACATGGCAGCCGGCGAGAGTCAGCCCGGCAGTGGCTTTGCCAGCCCGCTGCCAGGAAGCGACTATTAATGTATACAACAAAATCCGGCAAGGAGAAGGATGAAGATTTTCTCTTGGGACGCGGATTTAATGATGTCAACGGAAACTTGGTTCTTCTTGGCTCTTGATCAGGAGCATCTGATTGAGGGAGAAGAACAACATTGTGTCTTGCGTGTTTGGCGGTGTATTGTTCTTTTTTATATATATACCTCAAGGCGGGTTTTCATGGGCTGTTGCTTATTTTTCTTATTTAGGAAGTTGCTCACGACTTTATATATTTTTTCTTTTGTCTTAGATGGCGTGTTTGATTAGGAGAGAGAGAGAGAGAGAGGAAGCAGGATATGGATGGTTGTCGAAGAGAATGAACAAAGAACAAAGAAGCAAGATGGAATTATATACCCCCCTGCCGGCTAGTCGGACTTTTGAACAAGCTTGGTTAATGAACTATATTCTTGGAAGATAATACTTTTGGCTTTGTCATGCGGGCTCTGACTTGGCGTACTTGCTGTCTTGTGCCGGGGCTTTCTGTAGCTCTCACCACTGGCGGAAGATGCCAAGATTTGAGGCAACGCCGGACGGTGACCGAGCGTGCGCCCCCCCCCGCATCCAATATAGGCACACCTATAGGCTCCTCACGAGCTCCTTCCACTTCTTGGTCGGACTAGAAGACCCTACAGGCAAGGCGGCGCGCCTTGTCGCTACCCACGTGGCGAGGCTTTCTCGGTAGGACAAAGCCTGCCAATGGTTGCAGCTTTCACATCGAGTGTGTAGGGTAATACCGTACGATGGGGAAAATCTACCATGTGAGCTCCTAACTGCCGTATAATGACCCCGTGCAAGGGTGTATTATTCGATGAACAGCCAAGGATATGGATATGGATCTGCTTATTAGCCCTGGTATTGGGGAATGGATACCAATTCTTTTTTTTTTCGTTGGCTTCGTGCAACGTAGCATCCTTGAGCGTCAAGTTCAATAAGCTGTGAGCTCGGGGATTTTCTTGCTCCAACATCTGAGAATGGCTGTGAATATGCCGTGTCCAGCCCAACAGCGTGTGGTCACAAGCAAATGCCGAGCCAACCGCGCAAAAAAACATGGCTGTGATGTCACGAAAATGCGGCCGGAGTAACTAGTGAGTTGTCCCGTAGCCCGTCTTACATCTTTTCTTTTTCTCTCAACGTTACTACCCTCTACTTTGCGCCTCTTGGTTTTTGTGGCCGAGTGCATCTCGCTTCGCTTATTAGCCCTGGGTTTCGCTCCGACGGCGAGGAAAGCCTCTTGTGTCAGGTAGCGGGTTGCACATGATCAACAATAGCAAAAAATATCAAACAAACACAGGCGGCTAACGCGCTGGATATGCCTAGCCTTCTCTGACTAGATATCTTTGTAGTCTAGGACACCGTCCGGGCGGGGTATTGAGCACTGTTCTATCAGACGAGTTGTAGTAGTGTCCTGTTTCACCGCAGCTGCAGATCTGCCAAACATCAAACCATCTAGTTACAATCGTGTATGCATGGGATCTGATAAGACTTGCGATGGGACGTAGTTTGCTCCTATTCACGCCTGGGAGGCGCGCCATTCAATAGTTGCATCCTCACCGAGAACCTGAGCAGTGGAGGCAAAACTGTGTCTTTGCCAGCGGCGGACGCCGCCCCAACGATGCGGACGTTTCCGTGCGCGCGCTGCAGAGCCAGCCTATCATGGCACGACCGAGACGACCACGGGTCAGAAGCATGGCAGCCCGCAGCCCCCCCCCTGGCCAGCTTCATGCACTCGCTGGGGCCCGGCCCATGGGGCTGGCCGCTAGAGCGGACCAGCCCAGGTCGCCCGCTGACGATCGTCCCGGTGCAGCGGTTGGGCATTTCAGGTCAACTAGGGGGGACGTGTCTGTGTGACCGGACTGACGGGTTTGCTTTGGAACGCCTCGTCTCATGCGTGCGCGGTGGAAACGTCATCACGCCGGCTTTGAGTCTGCATGCCTGAAGATGAGAGGGTAGGGTGGTGGACTCGCCAAGAACACATGATGGGTTCCATGTCTCTGGATCTTTTGCGGGAAAAGGAAAAAATATATCGACCATGACAAGTTGGTGGATGCAGCGGATGTCCCACCTTGGCTCCGCGATCATCCCTGGCCGAGGGGGGGGACATGAACAAACAAAACGGTCAAGTGATGGGACCATCCAAAGACGAGATGGGTATACCCAAGTCGTGCATGTATAATCTGTACATGCCGTCCCTTTCACGCGCTCTGGGACGTATTCCCGGCGATCGTCGGCCAATATTCTGGGCATGGCAGTGCTTGACTCGACAGACGCAGCCACGGCTCCTTGCGCAAATTACAGGGACTAAAAGTTCAACACTGGTCCGCTCCGGTGTGGGGGTGTCCATCTTTGTTCCTTGACAAGGCTTTTCGTTCTCGCGCCAGAGGCTTCCGTGACTGGTTCTGGGTGGGTGGAGGTTGTCGGCTCGATCTTGCTGCACATTTGTGTACGTTTAGTCCTTCTCGTATAGAGCAGGCTAGAAGATAGTGAGGGTGAGAAGTAGAAAACTAAGAAGAACATGGCGGTTAAGAACTCTCCAAGTCATCATTGGCCAAGTCAAGTGGTGAGGAGGAGGATTGGTCCCCCCCCCCCCCCCGGCCCTCAGCCGTGGAGAGAGGGTCAGTGCTTTCGGCTTCCCATGTGCCAAAAACGCGTTCCCGTAACCAAACCGTCGGGTTCGGGTGCCCAGATATTCGGGACCCGCGTTGCTTCCCCCCTTGTTACCGCCCAGGGGAGGCCCAATTGGTCCCCACTGGTCCAGTCAAGCCCGGAAACGATATTTCTACTCTACTGCGCCCTGTGCGGTCTGAAAACCTCTGCTAAATTTCCGCCTTGAAAAGAGGTCTGGGGAACAAGAACACGCCCGGTGACATCGGCGAGGACTCAAGATAACTCCTGTTCCTCTTGTCGTGGCAAGGTGACAGACATGCCGCACGTCTTCGTCAGTGAGTCAGTGTCATCAATTTGGGCTAAAAGAGAAATCGGGCAAAGGTTGGCGTGTCTGAGACACAGGCTGGCTAACTCACCATTCTTTGCTGGGTTCCGCAATGTTCTTTCCGTGGCTGTGATGACATGACCATGTTCTCCTTTTTGTAGTTCATTGTCTCTTGCGCAGTGACAAGACAACGAATTGACTGAAGTACAGGAAAAGGGGCCTTGAAGAGTCTGCTACGATGAGGAAGAGGCTTATTAGTAGCACTCCATTAGGAAGGGCCGTCTACCCACCAAAATGAATAGTGCGCACCACTCGGACATCAACCCCATTCATCTCATCCTCCTTGTTACTACAAATCAGGCTACTTGGCTTTTGTTGTTTCAAGCGCGCATGGCGCGAGTTGCTGAAAAGACGGTAGAGCAGGGCGGCTCGGTTGGCTCAAGCTAATAAAAGCGAACCTAACTAGGGTATTTGATCGAGGGCACAGCGGAAGAGCACGAATACTCGTATTATTATTAGAAATCGTATGATGCTCTCGAGTAACTTAGTGCGGTATTCCTTTTGAGCATCCTGGCCTGCAATTTGCTCTCCTCTGGTTGCAAAAGCAAAAAAAAAAGCCGTCCTTGGAAACTCGGGGGCTGGAGAGACAAACCTGCAGCCTGCGAGCAGTCTTTATTAATGACTGACCCCTACCCATAGAACCGTCACCCATCGCCTGACGCTGGTGCCATAGTAATGCAGGATACCTGCAGGATACCTGTAATATGTACTCCGTTCTCTACCAGTCAGCGCTGAGAAACCCGTCTCCTGGCACTTTTGTATAATTCCCTCTTGTGCTGGGAAACGAAATCAGCTGCCTAGTCTCGCATTAGTGTCCTGCAAGTGCTCGATGGGTAGGTTTGTTAGCTCGTGGCAGGGTCAGTCAGCCCCAGCGGCCCAAGAGTGTCGGCCAGTTTCAACTTCAAACTGCTGAAAGAAGTGTGCGAGTTTTTGCTTCGTCATCACTTGGCAAAGACAACATCACTTCTACTCTCACAGGTAGGTCTATCAAGGGTGGGAAAAGAAGCTACAGCCTGCAGAATCTGCATATGCAGCGACATCCGTGTAGCCGATCCGATACGCATCGAGCCAGGACAAAGAAATGGCTGCCGAAAAAGCCTCGACCGTCGACCCAGATTACCGGGACGTTGTTCTCGCCCCGTATTGACTAAACAAAAACGAGAGAAGGGAAAAGCGAACATGTTTCTCACCCAGCCCCCCCCTTGTCCCGCGCGAATCCACCAGGCTGGGTTGGTACTTGAATTCATTGCCCCCCCCCCTAACCTAATACTCCGTAGTAAACGGCTGCTGGGGGCGCCACTGCAATTAATCCAGAGGGCGGGAGACCCGGTGGCCTGGAACCTACCCGCTAAGCTAGCCCTTTGGTCTTAGACCTGATGCTGAACCATTTCCCCGGAACTCGGGCAGCCTGTGTGCGTGTGTGTGTGTGTGCCCACGCCGCCACTGCGACAACAACGCAGACTTTCCACAGCCACTTCTCTGCCGTTTTTGTTTTATCGTATAGGCATCCTCTATTTTGTTTCTGGGCCTGAACTTGTTTGTCTGCTCCCCTGGGATCAAGTAGTTCATACTAGACTCTACATTCCACGCTGGCCGATGGATAAGAGATTTTGAATCAAGAGACTTGCGTTAGGGGCAAAAGGTCTTGCTTTCAAGGTGGACCGTACGGGTGGAACCTGCCACGTCTTGGGCCTTTTGCCGTATAAGCCAACGCTCTTGCCGCAGAGCCTCTATGCTCCGCGCTCCTCACAGCTCGTCCGTTCCGCGGTGGTCGGCACATCTTTAGTTCTCGCTCCGGCATCACTCGTCGATCTCTCGCCTCTTTTGCAGTTGGGATATGAATAATCACATTTCGGCTACCGCCCGGTGCTTAAAGCTACGATCATACTGATTCAGCGGCGAAACTGTCCCTTGACCCCCCTCGACTTTGGTTTCGGCTGGGCCAGTTCCCGCCACAGCCGGAGAAAAAGGAGCAAAACGATCCAAACAGAACTTGTTGCAGGGATTGATCTTCCAAGGGACTAAGAGTCCTACTAGGACAAACAGCCCGGAGCGTGGTAGACCAAAGCGTTCTATTTCTTGCCCATAGGGGATCAAACTGCACAAGACTTCCAAGACAGATCTACAAGAGGAACACACGCTGCACATACATAATGTCCGGATCCAACTCTCCCAGTCAAGGAAAAGGAAGTGGACAAAATAACTCCAGAGACTTCAGCCAGTACGAATTCTCCTTCAACTATTCGTTACCCTCTGCCGAAATAGAACCCGATGTAAGCATTTCTCGGGAGATCCAACAACAACGAACGAAATTCTAACCATAATCACTAGCCAGCAATGGACGACATGTGCGTCTATTGAAGAAGACGGAACACCTTTCCAGAAGCTAACAGAGTATCAGTGTCGGATCGTCATGGTCGCTTTCAGAGAGCATCAGAAACTTCCCAACAGAGTTTGGCAGAACATATCACGCATACAAAGCTGGCTGTAAGCTCACAGGGCCCATATGGGACTTGAAGACGTTTTATGATGGAATAGACAAGCTAACGGTTTAAAGCATATGCCTTCCCCAACGACACAATCGAACAAGAACGCCTACTTCTCCAGTTTAACGCCATGACCCGACTTTTTGGAGGAAAGTTATACTTTGCACCCCTATCGGCTCAGAATCCACCACGCCTAGTGCTCGATATAGCAACGGGAACGGGAGACTGGGCTATTCAAATGGGCGACGAGTTTCCACAAGCACAGATTGTGGCTACGGACTTGTCTCCTATACAGCCAGAAGATGTACCGCCCAATGTGTCTTTCTTTGTTGAAGATTCGTAAGTCATTCGCTTTTGGTGGACCAAGGTGTTGTCTGGATCGAAGCGTCAGCGATAATATCTAACAAATCCTGGGTTAGATCCGAACCATGGGAGTACTCTGAAAGTTACGACTACATCCATACCCGAGTCACCTCGGGCTGTTGGTCGTCTTTTGAGGAACAGATTGCCAAGCAGGCGTTCGAAAACCTGCAACCCGGCGGATGGTTCGAATCGCAAGAGTATGATAGCATCATCACTAGCGACGACGGCACACTATCTCCGGACTCGGCACTGGCCCGATGGTTCCACGAACTGGCTACTGCCGGCGACTTGTGTGACCGACCCACTGTCATGGCACACAAACTTCGTGAGGTGTACGAGCGTGTGGGCTTTGTCGACGTACAGGAGCGGATCTTCAAGATGCCGACCAACGCATGGCCAAAGGACGAGAAACTCAAGGAGATCGGATGCATGTGGGAGAGAAACTTCATGTCCGGTCTGGCCGGCTTCTCATTTCGCATGTTTAACAAGGCATTTAGCAGAACGCCGGAAGAGATTGAGGTATGGTTTCCCGACCACAGGCTGTCTCGCTGTACTAACATGGTGATAGGTAGCACTAGTCGATGTCAGACGGGAGTTCTCCGACCCTCGAATACATGCGTATCTGCCTATTTGGGTTGTTTGGGGACGGAAGCCGCACCCAAACGAATAAGAGAAGTTCACGGGCAAATAGATATGGGGAACATGTAGATGCGGGCGATAGAATAGGATATGGAGTTTTCATTGTTCATTTGTATCACACAATTACCATTGCATAACAAGACACTCT
Source organism: Cordyceps militaris CM01 (assembly GCF_000225605.1). Classification (NCBI taxonomy): domain Eukaryota; kingdom Fungi; phylum Ascomycota; class Sordariomycetes; order Hypocreales; family Cordycipitaceae; genus Cordyceps; species Cordyceps militaris. Next base: position 4,449,232 of record NW_006271971.1, read on the forward strand.
CGAGGCTTTCAGCTAGGACTGGGACTTGGATGCTATATTTCGACTCCATTTTGGTAGAGTGATTCCTCTTTTTCGGTAGAATACTTTATAGTAATCTGTTTGTGCTGCCCTGATAGGAAATGAGAGAATTGATGAGCCCCGAATATTACGACAAAACTCGAGGTTGGGTGGACATGAAGCCCTTTTTGGAGGTAGGGATGCCGCTTTTGGAGGCCAAGTTGCGAAGCGCTGGCCGCTAGGCCCACACCCACCATAACAGTTAGGCGCACTCGACTCAGTAGCGCCTATTAATTTTCATAGAGCTGTGTAGGGTACTTGGAGGAAATGTAACTTAATACTCTATATAATATATCTAAGAAAAGGAGAAATCTCTATCTTACTATAATTGTCAAGGGCTGGGCTACGTCCAGCGCGAGTGGTAGGTGCAACCGGACAACAACCAGCCAGTGTTGTACGAATCCGTTTGCCTGCTTCCGTGGCTTTAGTGGATTATGGCTTACGATATATTCACGGCACCAGTGCTGGTTGCCACTGGAGCCCTGCCGGGCCGTTCCGTACCTTCAACAAGCTGGTCGCATATATGACACCACAGTATGTATGACAACCCGTCCGTGTGGGTGGGTACCTGGGCCTTTCAGAGTGAACGTTAGCCTCTTAGATGCTCATGTTAGCCGCTGGCTTTTCACGCACCTGTGAAGTGAAGTGTGGCAACCCGTGTTGATACGTCACGGCCCTGCAGGTCGCACCAGGTCGCACCAGGTTGCAGGTGGTCGACCAGGCAGCAATAGGAAGCAACTGGAAGGAATGCCAGCTCATCCCCGCCAAGCCCTCGGGGCATAAATAGGACCCCTCTCCCTCCCGTCACCGAAGCTGGGAAAAGAAAAACACCACAAAAAAGCAAAGAAAAAAAACCCCCCGAGAATAAAGAACGATTACCACACTCATCTTGCGTTCTCGCCTACGTTCTCACCCACCTGCAACAGAAGCCGTCACTATGCCAGTCAATAAAGAGGCCCTTGAGAAGTCCGCTATTACACCTGATAACGAGGAGTGGGATGCCACATACGACCGACTTGAAGCAAAGAAAAGAGAGGCTGAAGCTGTAATGAATGTCGAACTGGCTACACGTGAAAGTTTGAGCAAGAGTGCGAGTAGCTCGAGGCTGAAACGAGCCAAACCTGAGGTAGCGTCTGTGTCAACGCAGCTGAACGAGGTCGGGCTTGTAAAGTGTGACCTGGACGGAACCTGGGTGCGAACTATGGAAAAGCACAAAGAGGTCTATAATGAAATGACAAAGACGAACGATGGCAAGGATAGCAAGGACGGGAAAAAAAAATACAACTAGATAGTGATGGTATTTTACTTGTCGGATTCGTACATGCCTGAGTCCTTCAGATGCTGGGTCCAGATTATGTTCTTTTCCGCAATCTCCCTCGCTTTTATGGCCATCTCCGGGTTATCTGCAAAAAATGTAGATTCCGCCTTCTCCAGGTTGTCCCCTGGCCTCTTTTTCTCAAAATAGTCGGCGAAGACTTGGGTTATATCGGAAGGATGGCGAATGAGGCGGGCCAGGTAGCAGAGCTCACCGAACCCTGGTTTGCCATACCACTCCTGGTAAAGTCGCTCAAATCGAACATCTTGAAGCGAAGCAGCTTGTAGCTCTGGAACGAACAAGTTGGTCAGCTTCTCCAGTCCCGGGGCTTGATAAATGGCCCATAACGGCGGCGTGAAGAGTCGTAATGGAACAATATTTGCAAATTCCCAATCAATAATGCCTAAAATGTTCAAGTCTTCATCGACGAGAATATTGGCTAAATGTAAGTCGGCATGGTTCAATACAAAAGGCTCGTCAGTCGAGGCATCCACGTCTGAAGCGAACTCGTCAAACGACGTCTTGACCGTGTGGAGAGCGAATAGCTCATAGCGACTGTCTGTCTCTGAGTAGTCTGCGATTGGGATCGTAGCTTGCCGTTGCAATATGTCAAATTGAGAGAGTATATAGTCCTTTGCAGTGGTGAAGGAAGGCAGTTGAAGTCGAAAGCTGTTTGTTGAGAACGACATTAGATTGCCCACCGACGGCGACGCAGTGGTGGCAGGCATCAGTGAGCCCAGCTGTTGAAACTCCAGGCTTCGTAGCTGGGCAAGGTAGTCAAATAGTTGCAGGAAAAATCGCTTTCGTGCAGCGTCATCAGCGTCTGCTAAGCGATCGGAGTAAAGTGGTGTGCCTCCCACGAATTCAGAGATAAGAAACGACTGATGTTGTGTCTTATCATCGGTCAAAGTCGCATCATCTCCAAATGCGCAAACCACAGGCACTGGGATGGACGTCTGTGAGCGGATGTATCTTGGTCTGTTAGCACACTGCCTGGCGTTGGCGTCGTTGTACCTACCTCAGCGTCGCAACCTCACTCAGTATTTTATCCCAAGGCCTGTACAATCGTGGGGTAATAGGAATGCGAACAGTCCACGAGGGCCCCTCTTCAAATACCACAAAATAGCAGACGTTAAAGCTGCCATGCAAGCGAAAGAAGACCCTGCAAGGTTTCCCGTCATTATACCGCGAAGCGAGGGCCTCGATGGCATCCGTCTGGAGCGATTCAAGGAACGCGTCGGCTGCTTCCCTGATGGCCTTGGGAGCTGGTGGAAATTGGTCGGCGCCACGTTCGACGTCAATGACCTTTATTCCATAGATCAGCCTTCGCCAAAACGTGAGCAGAACTGATCTCGCAGACGTCCAGACGGACAGTAAAGCACGAATGAGATCCATGCCGTCCACGGCTTGCTAGGCCCGAGGAGGATACGCGTGCTGTAATTATAGGGGCAGGAGGGAAGGTTCCACAACCGACCCTTTTAGTCAGCCAGCACCAGCCTCAGTCAACCACACTCACCACACTCCACACTGGGACCCGTCCCATTCGATCAGACTTCACCTGGAGAACAATGCTCCATAATTCCTCTCATTCGTCTGCCCGAAATCGGGGACCGCTCCCAACAATCACCACAACCCCCTCCCGCCGAATTGCCGCCGTCGATTTATCCTGCAACCTCCAATTCGATCCGATTCGGAATATCCATGGCCTTCCGACTGGCCCGATCGAATCGGATCGGCCTGTTGCGGGCTCCGTCACAGTCACAGGTGACGGCGGCCAGCGGCTGTCTCGTGTGCGCGCTTCCGACCATCCGCAGAGCCTTGCACAGCTCAAGACAACGACAGGACCGCGGTCCTCTATATTCGAACAAGAAGGAAAATACTCCACAGCACGTCACAGGAACATGGGAGAGACCATCAGACTTTCAGCGGCCGTGGCAGCACAGCCCGCGGGGTGATGAGGGGTACCAGTCCGAGTCTGGCGATGGATCCTGGCGGCCTCCGCGCAAAACGGCGCGCGAAGCAGCATCCGGGCCGCAGTCCAAAGTGGCCGTGGCAGCGGTGATGCTGGCGGCTGTGGTGTTTTACGTGTGGAACTCACAAACGATACCGCTGACGGGACGCTCGCGCTTCAACTTTTTGTCGGACGAGATTGCGGAGCGCATGCACCCGCGAGCGGTGCAGAGCATCCTCAAGCAGGTATACGAGGCTGGCGGGTACATCTTACCAGAGAACGACACGCGGACGCGGATTGTCAAAAATGTCATGCGGCGGCTGATACCCGTGAGCGGACTGGCGGACCTGGAGTGGGAGATATACGTCATTGCAGATGATTGTGAGTTTGGAAGGACGAGGGCCGAAGGATCGAAGCAAGACAGCAAAATGCTAACCATGTTCCTGTAGCCCAGGCCAACGCCTTTGTGCTGCCTGGCGGCAAAGTCTTTGTATTCAGCGGACTGCTCCACGTGTGCGGCAACGAGGACGCCCTGGCGGCGGTGCTGGGCCACGAGGTGGCGCACCAGACGGCGTCGCACACGGCCGAGCGGCTGTCGCAGGCGTGGGTGGGCAACCTGACGACGGGTGCGCTCTTCTTCCTGGTCGGCACGTTGCCCGGGCTGGCGCTCTTTGCGATTTGGACGGCGACGGGCGCGTTTGTGCTGCCAGCGCTCATGTACGAGCTGCCAATGAGCCGCACGCACGAGTACGAGGCGGACCATATTGGACTGATGATGATGGCCGAGGCGTGTTATGATCCGCGCGCGGCGATTCCGTTTTGGCGACGCATGAACCAGCATGGGCAAGAGATGGAGGAGGTGCTGAGCACGCATCCATCGGTAGGTTCTCTCTCTTTTTTTTTTTCGTTTCTTCTTGCCTTTTCTGGCCCTTGTTTTCTCGGATGCCTTGCCTCAATTTTGTTCCGCTGTTTTCTGTTCTGGTTGCGAAGAATGAAGAACTAATTCACATGACTGGCAGAATGACCATCGCGTGGCCAAGCTCACGCAGCTCATGCCAGAGGCCTTGGCGAAGCGGGAGCAGAGCGACTGCAGAGGAACCGACTCGTTTGCGCGACGATTCCGGTTTGCGGTTAAGCAACGACAGTCTGAAATGCCACGGCCTGAGGAAATGGTGTGACGTTGTGGTTTTCGCACGCCATCATAGTTGGTGCAGTGTCACCGTCCTTTTCTTTCAGGAAAATACTAGAATTTAAAGCTATAGAGTAATCAATTGTAAAAAAGAGTTGTCCATTCGCATTTTCAGACAACCGGGGAGTAATTAGAGCCCATACCCTGCGGCTATATGAGGGCTGGTAGGCGAGGTAAGTTGCCTACGGACCACCCCGCAAGAACGGCGACGGGCTGTTACCAATAGCAGGGCGCTCATAGGCCGTAGGCAGAAATGACGTCCGCCGGCCTTTGTTAGCGGGAACTCTGTGCGCTGGTAGTTTGCTGGTGTAATCGCACTGGGAGCGTTGCTTGTGGGGGTGCGCAAGCCGAGCCGAGGTTAATGTGTGCTTCATAACGTTACCAGGCCTTTCCGTTCTTAAGGACAACGGCTGGCCCTCCTTTTCCTCTCCTCCACACTTTTTTTTGAACAATCTATTCTTTTTGACTATTTCGCCAATTAACCACCTCTTCTACGACCCCAATACCTTGCGACAACGCCTATCGATCGTCCACCAAACAAAACACCGCCATCATGTCTCAGTCATACGCCGCCGCCGAGGTCAGCAAGCACAAGGACAAGGACAATGGTCTGTGGCTCATCATCGAGGGCAACGTCTATGACGTGACCAGTAAGTACATCATCGCCTATGCGACAACGTCGGAGAGGAAGAGGGAAGCGGGCGCTGGCTCGCGCGCGCGCGCGCTGCTGTTTTCACAAGCTTCGGCCCCCCCCGCGACCTCGGCAACCGACCGCGAACCCCATTGATCCTGAACAAACAGGCCGTCTTCCTTGTCAAGAATATGATTCTAACTGTCATTTTTTTCTTGTCTAGAGTTTGTCGACGAGCACCCCGGCGGTGCCCGCGTCATCCAGCGCATGGGCGGCAAGGACGCCACCAAGGCCTTCTGGAAGTACCACGGCGAGAGCGTGCTGGCCAAGTACGGCGACCGGTTCAAGATTGGCACCGTCGCCGAGTCGGCCAAGCTATAATCCTATCACGCACGAAACAAGAAAAAAAGATGGCACGCGACACACAACGATGTTTTGCACGCGGGAAGGGAGGAACGGCCGCAACCATACTGCTTGCTGACTCCCCCTCCCATCGCTGAAGCCAACGTCATCAGCAGCCAAACTGGACTGGGTCGGTCGGAAATGGAAGCAAATTTTCCAGAGACTTCGGTCGGGCGCTGCCAGCATATTTGTACAATTTTTTAGAGATTGGAGATGGGTGGGATTTATTGTTGCCTTGGGTGCAGACATGTTGGTGCAATGGGATGTGCCGAATTCGGCTGGCAAACAGAATCATAGACGGCTGAAATCAGATAGCATAACGCAAATACACGGACCAAGAGTATATACCGTGTATCCGGCTGTGCCCTCCATTGGCCATCTTTGGTCATCTGTCATCTCACTACAATTCCTATTTCAGCCAAGGCGCAGAGTCATGATGGTGTAGAATTGGTCAAAAATGCGGCAAATAATCGACCGAGGCGGCATCTCCATCCACGCACATGCCTGCTGTCTCAGCGCAACTGTGGCGCAACCCAGCGACTTGGTCATCACGCTGGCAGGGCTGTCTTGAAGAGCAAGGCTAGCGTCCTACAGTTGTATGTTGCCAGCTGGTAACTTATCCAGTCCGATCAACTCCCCTCCTTGGCGCCCACCCCCGTTATCGGTCAGCCCTTTTCAATCTAGATTCTTCCCGCCTATCGATTTGTACAAGGAAGAGGCAGAAGAAGCACAACAAACCGGAGCTGCGTACCCTTCTGCTCCAGGCCTTGATGCCTATATGGCACCCCATGGCGAACACGATGGACTTGTCAGCAACAGCCGCAGCGACATCAGTAGCAGCGACGGCCATGATTGTGTCGGTACCGAGCTGACCAACAAGGGCACCGTCCGCCAGAAGCGATGGACTACGAGGGGCAGGACGGGCTGCCTGACGTGCCGGTTCGTATTCCTGGGGAGGGTTTCTCTGACGCCCGCATTGGAATGAGTGTTGGTCGCTAACGCTGTCCGTTTGCTAGCACTCGCTACATCAAGTGCGACGAGACAAAGCCCGTCTGCTGGCGCTGTGCCCGGTTACGACTTTGGAGGCAGCCCGGCCACGATGCCGAACACGCGGAGCGCGGAAGAAGAGAACAAGGCAGCGGCCGAGAAGCGCGCCAATGAACTCGTCCAGGAAGCGGCCGCTGTTCGGCGGCGCTTTGTCGTCGAGCCGGAACCCCCTGACTGGGAGTGCATGGAAGCGGCTCGATACTGTACATCTTCTCTTTTACGCCCCCTGTTCCATGCGCGCCTGTACCTCCTACTTATCCTGGCGCCACAGATTCCGTCTTTGTGATGCCCTGCTGTGAAGAGCAGCTCATGACGCCGTTCAAGGGCCTCCCGCCCTGCCATGGCCCGAGCCGCCCCATCTTCCTGCTCGATGTCAGCAGCCACCGCATCGCGGACGCGTCCAAGGCGCGCGGCAAGGTTCTGCGCGCCGCAGAGGACCCGGGCGTCAACGGGGCGTGGGCGAACCACTCGCGCCACATGATTGAGATTCTCTGCTACGTCAACAAGGGCCTGTCGGACAGGCGCGGCCGAATCGCCGACGGCGAGTGCGCCAAACCGGCCGTAAAAGCCATCGTGCGAGACCACTTTAAGAGCATCAGCGCATTCGACGATGCGGCCTGGGTGAAGACGGTAACGTCTGAGCTGCCAGCCAAGGTTCAGACGCTGGGATGCATCTTCCAGGTGGCGGTGCGACTGTTTGGCGTGCTCTCGCTGCCGCCGTCGGCCACGGTGGCCTGGGATGACTGCTTTGACAAACCAGTACCGCCGCTGACATAGGTGAAGAGAAAAGGTGCCGCGCAGGTGAGGACCATGCTATATAAGGGGGGTGTTATATATGTATCCCTATGCTGTCGCTGCGGTGGCCGACGTTATCAGCTCTGTATAAAGGCTATAGCTATCCGTACAATTGATCTGTTCAAAGTCCAACTTGAACGTCTGCCTACGAGATATTGATTCAGATGACCACAAAAGTGAAACAACAGCTGAAAATAACTCCCGTTTCTGTCTCCCGCAAAGGAGCGTATCTGCATGCTTTCGTTTCGAGATGTTGCCGGTCGATCATTCGTTAAACGAACGGTGCGCGCACCACACACACACGCCCACCGCCCGCTAACTAGGTACCTGTAGGTACCTGTAGTCGTGCTCGAGTTGAAGCAGGACAAACCAAACCACACCAAACACCAGCCGCACTCCAACTGCGGCGTCGGAGGGGCCTGTATTAAAGGGCGCCACTTGCCCCGTACATCCCGCCGCACACTCTCCACCGTACCGTTAACTTTATCATAACCCCGTCCCGCAATCTCAGATCCGGGAGCCCATCGCCATGGCCATCAATCATTCCATCATGGCCTGCCAGATTTTGCTCGACTTTTCCCCGCGCACCATCAGTCTGACCCTGAGCGATACGAGCTGTCCTGAAGCGCCGTTGGGCCGCACGCAAACGGGTGCGGTGCGGCGTCGCCGATGGACCCCACGAGCCAGAACAGGTTGCCTTACGTGTCGGTGAGTTGGCCGTTTTTTTTTTCCTTTCCCATCGTCTTATTTATCGACCTCTATCCGCTCAGCCGAGTGGTTTCTGCCGTGCCTCAAACCAGCTTGTGTGGATTGTGCCCTTGCTCTCCCGTATCATTGTCATCTGATGTTGTAGTAGTACCCGTCGGGTCAAGTGCGACGAGGAGAGACCAGTCTGTCGCCGCTGCACATCGAGCCGCGTTACGTGCCATGGCTACCAGCTTCCCTCTTCAGAAAAGACCAAGCCGCGGAAGAGTGCAACCGAGGTCGGTCGTCGTGCGCTGCAGACGCCGCCGGACACGCCGCCGCCTCGCAGCGAGACGACCGCTCTGCAGCCGTTTGGCAGCGTGCACAGTCACAGTATCAATGTCGAGGCGGAGCCTCCAGACTGGGACGTGCAAGAGAGTATCCGTTATTGTAGGTCGTCTTATCGTTGGCTTGGGAACACTTTGACTGATTCCAACGCAGACTTTGAAATTGTCGTGCCGGGGCGCACTGCTGAAGTGCGAACTGGGGGGGATCCTGATTTCCATGCCAAGACGTTCCACTTCTCTAGATTCATCTCCCAAGTGATTGGGGACCAACTTTCCAGAGCGTCCAAAGCACGGGGTGAGCTGATACCGCCTGGCCGGTATCCCGCGTTTACAGGCGTCTGGCTCACCTACGCGCGCTATTTGAGCTCTAGCATAAATGTGGTTAACCGGCATATCCAAGACTCCGACGCGAGCACATCCTGGGATGTATTCTTTGGCATTGACCAGCTTCTTGTGCTTGATCTCTACGTCGAACGATCGCAGTGGCAGGGTCATCTCCGAGGGTTCTTCGAATACATTGGACATCAAGGAGGTATTGCGGCGGTTCTTGAGCGGCCTGAGCCCCCATTCTACTGCCTCAATCATGTACTAGCGTGAGTGGCCTTGATCTTTTGTCGATATCCCGCTGTCTAATTATTGTGATTGGCCGTGCGGTTCCTTGCTGACTCTGTGGACTGCAGCATCGCCATCAACGTAAACACCACTAGCCCTGCGACGCAACAACTCCACGGATTCGACGACTATACGGATGATCAGATAGTATCTGTGCTTGAATGTGCCTACAGCACTTCTATGCAGTGTCCTACAGAGCTTTACCTTGCCCTGGTGCACATTTCCAGGCTACGAGCCAAGCTGGCTCAAAGAGACACGAAACCAGACAAGTCGAGTATCGAGCAAAAGGTACGGCACATCTTGGACTCGGTCTCCCGCTTCGACGCGGACGATTGGGCAACCAAGCCCATGTTCCGAGATCAAATCGACACAGTAGCAATAGCCGGGCGCATCTTTGCCATTGCGGTCCGGCTGTACGGCATCCTGACACTTCCGCCCTCGGCCGTTGCCGCGTGGAGTGTGGCCTCTGAGTTATCGCAGCCGACGAGCGCATCCGCCCCAGCCGCAGTATACGACGCCCTGCGTATCAGCCAGCGGAGGGAGCTGCTGGCGCTTGCGCGGCAGTCGTGGGGCCGGCTCAAGCACACTACGTCACTCTGCTGGCCGCTAGTTGTCGCTGGCGTGGCCTTTGCCGACGGCGCGGCCGCCGACCAGGACTTTATCGAGACGTCGCTGCTGTCCATCTGGAGCCTGCCCAACACGTCGGCATGCTTCATCCTTACGATTCGCGCGCTGCGCCGGTTTTGGACGAGTGGCAAGACGGGGTGGGAAGACTGCTTCGATCAGCCGCTCGCATGTGTGGTGTAAAGCAGAACCCATTCTCAGCTTCACCCGACCTTTGGTGTACGCATGATAGAGAGCACACAAAAGTCTACTTGTTTTTCGCAGCTGCCGCCGAAGCGCTGACTTTCGCTTCACTCGGGTAGGGATTTGCGTAGAAGATGAAACTGGTGTACATGACAGCTACTGCAGGACGCAATTGGCTAGCTACCCAATTTTAAAATTTCGGCTCGTTGATCAGTTCAGCCTTACGCATTTATGCCGCGCCCAAGTGAGCATCCACTCGAAGCCGCGCTCTAGCCTTGCCGGCGTCCGGAGCGGGCTTCCCCGCTCGCCGTATAAAGTGCGACGAAACCAGACCAGTTTGTAGGCGCTGTACCATAAGTTGCATCACTTGTTGAGCATCAAGGGGGTGCGGCGGCGATTATGCGGTTGCTGAAGCCTGAAAATTCACGGTTATCACCGACATTGTCGTACGTTGCATTGGAGGCAGGAGTATCCAATTTACGGGAATGCCACTAGAGGACGTTGTCGCCCAGCTTTACTATGCATAACAACACGCACTGCCTGGCGAAGGAGCAGATTCAGGGCGCCGACAACTTTACCGACGATGAGATTTGGACGCTTATTGACTTTGACCCGAGCAGGGCGAAGCCGTGCCTGGGTGAGCTTCACCTGGCGCGGGTGTGCAGCACGCGGCTGCGCGTCGCCGTCGCCTGCCACGAAACGTGTCCGGAGCACGACCCTGTTGTGGCAGCCAAGATGCGGGTCTTTTCACTGTTCTGTGGACGTTAGATCTGGACAAGGGGGTGGAAGACACGGGACAAGGCGCGCCTTTTGGCACTCGTGTACGCCGTTGCCTATTCAGCTCTACGGTATACTGACGCTGCCGCCGTCTACCGTCCGGACCTGGGCGGCGTCCTCGCCCGACGTGAGCCTCTGCTATCCGGCCACGGACAGAGGCAGTGGCTGGCGTGGCCGCTGACGGTAGCGGGGGACGATGAGGACGCGCAGGCGATGCAGGCGTTTGTGGATGAGTGCCACCTGGCCATCTGGAGGATGCCCGACGTGTCCAACTCGTCCATCACGGCGCTGGACAAGCTAGTCACAGGTGTTTTGCGGCCCGCACTTGACGGAGGATTGCTTTGATGAGGCCATCCCATCGGCGATTTGAAAAAGCAACGACTTGTGAAAGAAGTTGACTGGATTTGAAAAGCAATTAAACAGTTTTGGGTGGAGAATGATGCGAGACGGGCGACTGGCTTTGGAACCCTGCTGGACCCTGGTCGCAAGCGAGAAGTCTTATCCACTTAAATATGCATAAGTACGTGCAGTGCCGTACTCGTGTACATAGTTACTGATACGAGTTGAAGGTCTTGATGCAATCTGATAGGATGATTTGCCGGCCCAAGGTGTCGGTTCACTGGCCGCGCTAACACGATGGAGAATACGCTTCTTTTTACTTTGTAATACAAGAATACAAGCCTCGGAGAAGTTTCACTCAGCAGAGTTCGTGGCTTAATAGCTGGCTTTTCCGCTGCTGCATCGACATGTTGTGACTTGGGGGTAAAAGCCATGAGAAGCCACCAGAAGTTGAGAAATGACGAGTAACATGGCTGTGGAGCCCTGAAGCCTGTCGCGGATAAAATCCATCCTTGAAATCACGCAATTCTGGCATACTAGTGTACTCGGCAATCAAGTGAAAACTCGGTGAAGGAAGTTTGCCTCAACGATTCGTCTGCGATGATACGAGCTAGGCTCTGGGCGACGGCCCGCCACCCCGCGAAATCGGACGCTAGGATGGATCGCTGTAATGATCGCTGTAATGATCCGGACGTGTGAAAGCTTGTCGTTGCGGAGTATTTTGTATGGGTTACTTGCCGTAGTTATTGCACAGGACAGAGTTTTCCATGGGGTGCAAAGGAGATGGATCCGGCGGGTTCCGACACCCAATACGCGCATCCCCGAGTTATGTATTCGGCATTGATCAGCTCAAGCCATGTTTCTGGTATGCTATTGAAGAATGCACCGGATGGACAGTGAAGAACGTAGAGCGCGGAGCGTGACTGAGCACTTACTTAACTACAAGGCTATAGTTATTGCTCTCGTGTCGGTCTTATAGATAGTTACACGACCATGGCGAAAGCCCCATGTAGCAAGTAAATCAACTCAATCTGAGTGCGGGGAGTTTAGTGTTGGCCCAAAGACTTGTTTCAACAGACGAAAGCAGCCGCTCGGTGCGCCAGGGCGACCAGGGTGTCTCTCAGCTGCCCTCAACGAGTCCCCCCCCCCCGTTGGCCGTTGGGATGACAAGCCCTGAAGGATTTGCTGATTGGTGCCGGTGTGACGAACAGCTCCTATTGGCTCAACGAGACGGAGGTCTGTCCGACCCCCATCCATTCCTCCCATTGGGCAGATCGGTACGATCGAGGGCCGGTCACCCTTTGTCTGGGTCGCACTGGAGGAGGATATGGAGGGCCAAGACTATGCTCTTGGTGATTTCTAGCCTTGTCACAAAAAGAGCAGTTGGGCATTGCAGAACACACCCAAGGCCAAACCCAAACCCAGGCCCAGCGTACCACCCGCACGAAACTTGGAACCTGTGCTCACTCCAACGGCCCGGCCTTTGCCATGTTGGACAGCGCGCCGCCGCCGCCACCGCCGCCGTCACGGCCGCTCCAGCCAAAGACGACTCGTGGCCAGGAACGTAGCGCCCCCGAGTATCCCAGCATCAAAAGACGACGAGCAACCGTGATTGCGTGCCACAACTGCCGCCTCAAGAAGATCCGAGTACGATTGGGTTCCCCCGCCCCCCTTTGCCCTTGAAAAAGAATAGCACTTCCTCCGCCTTTGACCACGATTGTGTATTGTGTTTTTTTGCTGACCCTCTGGCTGCTTTGCGCGACGCAAAAAAACAGTGCGACGGCCAGCGCCCGGCCTGCTCGTCGTGCGCGTCCAAGACGGTCCCGTGCACGTACCGGGACGCGGTGCGGGACGCGGTCCCCGGCGTCGTGCGCATGCTCGGCCAGCTGTGCGCGAGCGAGCTCGTGCGTGTCGTCGCCCGCCTCAAGGACGAGGAGGACGCAGAGACTATCCTGGCCACCATCAAGGCTTGCCTGGCGCGGCAGGCGAGACGCCGCTACGACGAGGAAACGCCGTCGACGGCCGGCAGCGAGGAGTGCGCCCCGAGAACGCCGCTGGCCGGCGGAGACGTCGACTGGTACTGGCCGGCGAGCTGCCACCCGACGACGACGACAACGACGACGATGACGACGACGACGACGGCCGAGTTTGCGGTGCACACGGACGTGGTCGGTCCCGTGGTGGATTATTGGCCGAATGGCTGGCCGAGAACGTGGGCTCGGCTTCCAAACGACATCTGAAGCGCCTGCTTCTGGTTACAGATTGGGCAGTTTGCGGGGAACGAAGCGTGGCAATACATGCGCTTCCTTGGCTTGGATGCACTGTCTACTCTGTTTGGACGGTACTAAGCTTGAAATTCACGGACAACTTTGGCGGCATACAGAATAGCATCTGGCGGTTCCCACCATGAGACAGACCATCGAAACCTCGTCCACTTGCTATTTCGCCGGCGACAGAGACGTTGCAATGATATTCTTCCACGTTGGAGACGAGAGACGGAGAGGCACGGCATCCGGGTGGTTCACATTCTCTACAAACACCCCCCTCTCCATCATTGGCGACCTTACACATCTCTTCCGAAGGGTACATGAATCAACAAGTTGTCCCGCCTGGTGATACAGGACCATGAGTGAGGACGGCTGGTTTGGCCGGAAAGCTATTGCTACCACTGAGGACTCAAAAGACGAAACAGAGAGGCTGTCCGGAATATCGGCTTGGGAAGGCCGGTCCAACAACGGGAGCCACAGCAACAGACCAGTCAATAAGAGACTGACTGACGAGAATAGAATTAAACTACATCCAGAACTACACAATACACCATTTTGCTTCCTCGCATATCCGCATGATATCCTTCCCATCTACTGAACTGGTCTAGTGTCGGCCGGCCGGTGTTCCGCAGTGGGGTCCTCCGGGACCCCTCCATGTAAGCCGCAAGGCGCACAAGACGCGTTGCGATAAAACGCTCAGCCGGCTCCGCCCTCCCCTCTCATCCTCCCACCACCAATTCACCCCCCCAAAACCCAGTACGTACCATGGACCGTCTGCTCGATATTCCCTCGCACGAGGCGCGCTTCGCCCAGCGCCACGCCGCCTCCTCCTCCGCGCCGACGCTGCCGTCCGCCGCCGCCCTCCGCACGGCCGCCTCCTCGCTGCCCTCCCCGTCCTCGCCGGCGTACCTCACCGGGGCGCCGGCCAGCGCCGTCGCCGCGCACATTGCGCGCGACATCGTGCCCGCACTCACCGGCCAGAACGCATCCGCGCGCTACTTTGGCTTCGTCACCGGCGGCGTGCTGCCGCTCGCCGAGTGGGCCGACAACGTCGTCTCGGCGCTGGACCAGAACGTGCAGGTGCACCTGCCGACGCAGACAGCGGCGACGGGCGTCGAGGACGCGGCGCTCGAGATGCTCGTGCATGCGCTGCGGCTGGAGCGCGGCGGCTGGCGCGGGAGGACCTGCACGACGGGCGCCACGGCGAGCAACATCCTGGGCCTGGCGTGCGGCCGCGAGCACGTCCTGGCGGGGGCCAGTGGCGAGGTCGGG
>NW_006271971.1:4463823-4525619 GCF_000225605.1 Cordyceps militaris CM01
GCTCACGAGCATGGGCCACAGCTCGCTCAGCAAGGCGGCGAGCGTGGTCGGGCTCGGCCGGCGCGCGGTGCGCGAGCTGCGGCTATCGGACGCGGAGCCGTGGCGGTTCGACCTGGACGCGGCCGAAGCGGCCATGCAGCGGCCCGGCGTGGCGACCATTCTGGCGGTGAGCGCGGGAGAGGTGAATACGGGACGGTACGCGCTGCAGGGCGTCGACGAGTGGCGGCGGCTGCGCGCGCTGGCGGACCGGTACGGCGCGTGGGTTCACGTGGATGGAGGTGAGTGCGGATATGGGATGGGTTGAGGAAAGGGGGCTAATGGGGACAGCGTTTGGGGTGTTTGCGAGGGCGCTGGAACAGACGGAGGAGTATAAGCTCTTGCATGAGCGAGTCGAGGGCATTGAGCTCGCGGACAGCATCACCATTGACGGCCATAAACTCCTAAATGTGGTATGTATTTCCGACCTTCGTGTCTCGTCCTTTCTCATCTAACCAGGCAAGCCCTACGACTGCGGCATGTTCTTCTGCAAGTCCCCCGCCATCATGCAAGCCGTCTTCACCAACCCCAACGCCTCCTACCTCGCCTCCTCCACTTCCGCCACCATCCCGTCGCCGCTCAACATGGGGCTCGAAAACTCGCGCCGCTTCCGCGCGCTGCCCGTGTACGCGGTGCTGCTCTCTGAGGGCCGGCCCGGCCTCGCGGGTATGCTGGGTGCCATGGCGCAGCTGTCCCGCACCATTGCCGCCTTTCTGCGCGATTCGCTACACTACGAGCTGCTGCCGGAGAGCAGCAACGCCGCCGAGGAAATTTTCGTGTCGGTGCTGTTCAGGGCCAAGGATGCGGCGCTGAACGAGACGCTGGTGGCGCGCATCAACGAGACGCGGCAGATGTACGTGAGCGGCACAATGTGGCGGGGAAAGACGGCGGTGCGCATTGCCGTGTCCAACTGGCGGGTGAATGTCGAGAGAGATGCGGCGGTTGTGCGGGAGATTTTGACCTGTGTTGCCGAGGGCCGGGTGTTTGATCTCGGGAACTGCTGAGATGCCGGACAGAGTTGTAGAGGTCGATGGAGGTTGTCGTGGCAGAGAGGTCATTCCCGAGGTGAGAAGGTTGTTGCAATAAAAAATGTGCAAAAAGTAGAAAAGTCATCTTTGTGAATAGAATGCCCAAAAAACGCCATGCCCCATGCCAAAACCAAAACCAACCAAAAAAAGTCCAGCCCTAACCAAACCGCTTGGAGCCGCCCTTAACTGTCAGCTTCTTGCCCTTTTTTCCCTTGCCAATCAGCTCGAGGTGGCCGGCGCGCTCGCCCAGCATGGCCTCGGTCTTTCCAATAAGGCCCGACGTAAACTTTTTGTTGAGCGTGTCCTTGGCCTGCTTGTTGCCCGCCTTGGTAATCTTGGAGGCCTGGCGCTTGGTGTGGACGACCTTGGCCGCCTTGGGCTTGCCGGACATTTTGATATTGCCCTGCGCCATTGTGATGAGGTATTGTGTGAGGAGGGTGTTTGTGGTTTTAAGAGGTCGTTTGTGCGAATCGGGGCTGGATGAGGTTGCTGAAGAAACTACAAAAATGGAAAAAAAAATATCGCCTCTTTGGCCTCGATGTTTTTGCGGGGCAACTTCTCCCACGCCCCCACCTATCAGACCGCATCGTCAAGAACGGGCCCAACCATACGACGACAACATTCACGCCAGGGGAAAAAAATAAAAAATTGGATTGGAAGAGAATAAACAGATCGTTATATGGATAGACATGCCCGAATCCTAGTCAGTTAAAGCATCATCTCCGACGATACGCATTGATCTCGCCTGAAGCCCGTGTTCTGTTATATTCCAACGGTGTGCTGCCACGACCGATTCAAACTCGCCCGAATTGTGTGAAACAAGGACCCAAGAGAAAAAAAAGGAGAAATTGCGCCAAGTCCCGTTGCAACTCGGCCAGAAATGCGACATACTGTCGCATAGAATGCCCACTGCACCTTCTGGTCGACGTTGATCCATCACCCGCCCACCATACATCAGCATAACCCATAACAATACCCTAAGAAACGCCCCATTGAGAACTATTTCATCCCCTACACCGAGTAATCGCCCATCAACCCTACGAAGCCCGAATCATCTCTTCCATCGACATCACGTCGGAAGCGACGACCCGGGCGAGGATCCGCTCCGGCCAGTCGGGGCACGGCGTCTCCACTATGCAAATGGCACCATCGGCCGGCCCGTCGTCGCCATCCCGAGCACGACATGACAGCGCTCAGATGGCGCCAGCCCAGGCCTGCATACCCTGCATACCCATGTCGTCCGCGGCCTCGTCGATGATGGGATCCCCCATGTCGCGGATCCCGTACATGTCCCACGACAGGAAATTCTGCAAGTCGTCGAGGTCGAGCGCCTCGTACATGGGCGCCGCCGCGGGCGCGGGTCGTCGCGGCACCGGGATTAGCTGCTGCGTCGCCACGGGGCGCTCGTGCTGGAGGCCTGACCGCGCCACGTTGGGCGTCGCGTCCTGGTGGCTCAGGCCCGCGAGCTGGTGCGCGGCGCTCATGTGGTCCCACGAGCTCGCGCTCGCCGGCGTCGACGGCACCGTCGTCGCGCTCCAGCTGATGCCGGGCGTGGCCAGGCTGATGTTGGGCGTGCTGATGCTGGGCGTAGACACGGAGGAGCGCTCGGCGGCCCGGCGTGCGCCAACGCCGGTGCGCGCGAGCGAGTGCAGAGAAATGGACGGCAGCGTCAAATCGCTGTTATCTTGGGGGCTGTTGGGAGGACTGTTGGGCCTTGGCGGTGAGAGGTGGTTAGCGGGTGCGTCATGGCGCCATTTATTCAGCTCACTCACAATACAGCGCCGGGAATGTCGGCGCGCGTTTCTGACTGCAGTCTGTGAAGGAGGTCTTCCCTGTTTGTCGCCTGTTTCAGTTTAAACAACCATCGCTCAATGGTGATGGACTAGGACCCCTGGTTAGCTGGATATAGTCTCACTTTATGGACAAGGGGGGGACCGACTAGCGATTGCGCAATGGGAAAGAGAGCGACCATGATGCGCAAGACGCGATTGTTGCTCTCCACTGCGTGGATGGCATCGCGCACCTTGTCCTGGGCGTCGAGCCGGTTGGGGTCGAGCAGCCGCGCAACGTAGTAGAGCATGACGCGGCTGCTGTCGTAGACAAAGTACGGGAGCAGGCTGTCTGAGAGCAGGCGGGCGCCGTGGTCGGCAGCCTCGGCCAGGATGTCGGCGATTTGCTGCGCGTGGTGGTAGCAGTTGGCCTGCGCGGCCTGGAAGAACTCCTGGTGCTCGGGCGGGATGGACAGCGGCTTGGACAGCTTGAAGAGGTCGGGCATGGAGAGCTTGTACAGCTCGAGGTAGTTGTGGTGGTAGGTGCAGTGAATGAGGACCAGCGCCCCGAGCTGATTGGAGTCGAGACGCGCATAGATGGTCTCGGCCGAGTACTCGACAAAGTCGGGCAGCTCCCGGCGCCACAGCCGCAGATCGGCATCCAGGGCGGCAAAGTCGGACTCGGGCAGCCACGGTGGCGAGGTGCCATCGAGGCTCGTATCCAGACGATTGACGTATCTGTGAAATGCAATGAGTGTCATGGTTCTCGCCAAAGTACGGAAGCAAGCTGTCTGAGAGCGGCAGGCAGCGTCACAACGTACCGAACAATCTTTTTCCAAAGCGTAACGATGCGAATGTAATAGGCCATGATGCCCATGTTCTCAGCCGGCCGGCGCGGCACCACCGAGGGCGGGAGAAACTGCAGCACGTGGCCGACGCCGAGCGTCTCGGTGACGGAGGCGATGCGGAGGCCAAAGTTCCGCTCGTTGCAGGGCAGCTGAATCTTGATGTCGTTTTCGCGCAGCAGCGTTAGCTGGTCGATGCCGCTGCCCGCCCAGGCGTCGAGGATGTAGCACGCCCACATCAGGCGGCGGCGGCTCTCGCGGGAGACGACCGACGGCGCCGCCTCGTCGACGTCGGAGCACATGATGTCGGGGGAGTGCTCCGAGTTGATTTTGAGAGCGTGGGCCATGCGCACGGCCAGGCCGCTCATCATCAGAGCCTGCGAGTACTCGCCGTGACGAAAGTGGAATTCGTGTAATAGAATGGCAGTCTACGAAGGTTAGCCGCGCTACAAGGGTTCACGTTTAGGGCCTGCTTCTTTTGCATGCGTACCATTAATCGCTGGACGGAAATCTTGCCAAAGTTGGCCAGGAGCAGATACTCGGCGCGCTTGGCCCACTGACTTCCCGCTGCCGTGATGAGGCCGGTGTTGCTGGAACGGCTGCCGACAAGGCTGAGAGCATAGAATCTAAGGCCGGGGTTAGTGTCTTGTCATGTCCTTTGGCTATTCGCGTGGTTCGTACTTGGCGCCGTGGGCGCACACAATGTGCAGCAGGGCAGACTCATCGTCTGTCGTCAGTCCCTTGTCCAGCTGCCGCATAAACGTAGGTTTGTGGACAAAGGCAAAGCAGCGCAGGGGATGTAGATTTGTAAAGTACTGCTCAACAACGCGGCGCAGATTGCGTCCGTTGGGTAGACTGGGCGAGACGAGCCTGTTTTCCAGGTCAGTGATTTTTGCTTTCCAAAGTCATGCGCACAAAGGACTTACCAAGACTGTCCCTCCGGGATCGACACTCCCTCACGGCCGCTCTGCGATCCCTCGCCGCCTGTGTCCGAGTTGGCAGGTGTGTCGTCCTGCCTGGGCGGCAAGCGCCTCTCGCCGGCGAGAAACGCCGAACGCTCCTTTTCGACGGTCGGCAGCAGACCGCCGTCGCCGGCCGCCTCGGCAGCACCGGACACCAGCGCGGGACGGTCGAGGTTGCGCGTCCAGCGCGGGGCCGAACCGCCATCGTAGACGCAGTCGACCTTTTTGACGGTGCAGCGGCCGCACTTGGGGCGGTCGCCGTCGCACTTGGTCTTGGACAGCCGGCAGGCGTTGCAGGAGCGGTAGGTGCGGATCTTCTTGAGGGCGGCGGCCGAGGCCGACGAGGAGCGTTTGACGGTGCTGGCCGCGGCGGCGGACGAGGCGGCCGAGGCGGGCGTGCCGTCGTCGGCGACGCAGTCGAGCTGCAGACGCTCACAGTTGCGGCAGCCGTTGGGCCGGCCGTCACATTTGACCTGAAGGGTTGGGATCGAATGATTAGCTGTGTGTGTGTGTGTGTGTAGTATTTTAGTTGGGGTGTGGTGGTTTGGGGCGTACCTTGCGCGCGCGACAGACTCGACAGCCCATGATGAGCGACAAGAAGGCGGCAACGAAACGTCGAAAAAATGATCAAGTAAAGACGTATCGAGATGCGAGATGTAAGGATCAGAGATGGTCTGGGTTTGAGATGCAAAACGGCTTTCCGGCCCGCCTGGGTTGGCCAGGCCATTTCCGCGCGACTGACGGCATCAACGGACAAAGTGTGACAATTGGCGTGTTTGCAAAGCAAGTGGTGATTCTGGGGGTCCAACGCCCTGGGAGCCCTGGGAGCGACAGTGGACTCTAGCGGATACTGACTCGAGTTACAGGCCGCTACAGGTGGGCGCGCCCGCTGGAAGCCATTGGTGCCATTGGCATCACAGGCGGTTGTTGTAGGGAACTCAGCGCGCGCCAGAATAGGCCCCCGTCTACATCCAGCCAGTCACGGAGCGCCACCAGCGGGAAGCGAGGGTCCGATCCACCGCGCTAGACCTGCGGCCGGTGACGTGCTCGCGTCCTGTGAAGACGCAAAAAGCCCGTTGGAGACTACAAATAATAATACGTGATCGACGGCCCGCCACACGTCTTGCAACGCCATCGCCAGTCTGAATGAGCTCAGCCTGGGGTTGGGAATTGTGCTCCTGCCCTGCTATGGCAACTCTACCCTGATTGCCGGCCCTACCGTACTGGTATCCTGCAAGCGAGATTGCCACCACCCGCAAGAGAGAGTCCCCGACTTCCCACGAACCAGCCAGCGAGTTCCCGATAAGTCCACTACGGGCCGGTCGCCCGATCCTGCCGCGGCCTTGTCTCAGATTGACATGTTGTAGAAGCTGACGAGGCGTGGCGGAGCGCAAGACCACCGACAACACTGCATAATCAAGTAGATGATATACAGAACTTGACCAGTCAATCGCGACAAGTCGTTGTCGCGAGCGGTTGCTACACTGGTGCTCGCAATGCTGGATGGGCTCTAACTGATCGGAAGCCCATGATCGCGTGCTTTGAACGAGACACCCCGGGTGCCCCGCAAGACGACTCTATAATACCAGTAGTCACCACTGAATGGACCGAGCATGGTCAGCACAGAATCATCTATCTAACCTGCCAAGCAAGCCATGGCCGCATCTCCCAAACTCTATCCTTCTCCATGGGCTTGTAAGCCCACGATGGCCCGTAAACGTAAACCCCGGTTCCCGATAAACATCCATTTCAGGTGCCCCTGTCCAGATTTGACATTTCCGTCTTGCGCTGGGCTCGCCATTGTGCAAGAGACAATACAAGGCGTCATGACATCTAGCGCCAGACGGCTTCCATCACCACTTTTGCGCCGACGGCATGGCAGGGTTTGACGACGACCCGACCGGCCCCACAGTATCGCTTGAGCCGCATTGCTTGTTTAGGCAACGCCGTGGTTACCCTGTACCCTGAACAATGTAATTCATCAGAACGGCAAGGGGGGGGGGTCCATTGTTCACGTACATTTGTTCAGTCGTAGATCCCGGTCATCTTTCTTCTAAGGCAAAGAAGCCGTCATTTTTCTGTGCCCGTTGTGCAAGGCGGAATATGTATCGTTGCATCATACCAAGCATAGCTGGGAATAGCCTACGCCCACCATCTTCAAGTCTGCAACATCGCTTTCAACATACCGACACCAATACCAATAGATAGTCGTGTAGTACTATTCAAGCTCATCGAGCAACATACTTTTCCTACCCATAAAGAACTGCTATGAAACAAAGACAAAAGTAAAACCAGCAAGAAACAATCATGTACACCAGTGAATGCCATCCTACTCCTCCATGTCCTCGTCCGCCGCCGCCGCAGCGTCCGCCTCCTTGCGGGCCTTGAACGCCGCCGCCCACTCGCGCGCCCTGGCCGTCACCCGGTCCTTGCCCTTGGGATCCACGCCCTCCTCAAACGCTGTCCACCGCCGGAACCACTTCTCCGCCTGCTGCGGCTTGAGCCCCCGCACCCGCGTGCGCCGCTCAAACACGTCCCGCACCGCCGTCACGTCGCCGCCCTCGACACCCA
Organism: Cordyceps militaris CM01; assembly: GCF_000225605.1. Taxonomy (NCBI): domain Eukaryota; kingdom Fungi; phylum Ascomycota; class Sordariomycetes; order Hypocreales; family Cordycipitaceae; genus Cordyceps; species Cordyceps militaris. The sequence continues at coordinate 4,471,035 of NW_006271971.1, forward strand.
TCTCGAGGTCCAGCAGCTGGTTCCACAAGTCGCCCTTTTTCGGCCACGTGTCGAGCAGCCCCGTAAACATGGTCCGCCCCCGCTCCGGCTCGCCGTGCTCCGAATGGAACTCGAGCGCCGCGAACCGCGCCACAATCGTCGCCGCGTGCGCACTCCCGAGTTGCTGCGATGCCCGTGGTAGCAGCGCCCGCGCCCGCGCCGGCTCACCCTTCGTGACGTGCAGAAAGTGCGCATAGTTGGTCCACACATTCGGTGTCTTGGCCCCAAACTTCTTCACCATGGCTTCAAATAGCGCTTCGGCCTCCTTGAGCTTCTCCGACTGGATGTAGATGCTGGCCAGCCGCTCGTGCACCTCCTGCGGGTCATTGTACTGGCACGCCCGCCTAAACACCTCTTCGATGGTAGCCTTGGTGCCGTACGCCACCTCCAGGTTCAGATACGCCACCCACACGTTGAGCTTCTCCGTCTCTTCGCGCATGTTGATGGTGCGTGTTGCCCGCTCCGCCACCTCGCGCGCCTTGGGCAGCTCGCTGACCTGCATCTGGAAGGCCATATAGGCGATCCAAAGCTCCGACGAGTCGGGCTGGCCCAGGAGCAGACGCTCGTAGTCGCTCGACGTCTGAGGGCCGTTGCTGTCGAGCTCGGCAGTCTTGTCCACCTCAATCTCGTTCTTCTTGCGCTTCTTGGTCTTGTCCATCTTCTTGCTCGGCGCTTCGCCCTCGGATTCCGACCCTGATTCGGCAAAAGGATCCGCCGTCCACGCAGACTTGCCACCACCCAAGCCCACGCCTGTAGGGGCATCCTCCATCTCCGAGTCTCCATCACCATCAACTTCATCATCCTCACCCTCGTCCTCCTCGTCATCTTCATCTTCGTCATCGTCATCTTCGACTTCGTCATCGTCGTCGTTGACTTGAGCTTGAATGAGTTTGAGAAGTGCGCCCTCAGTTTCATCATCAACATCGTCTTCATCAACAAGAGGAGCACCTTGCTCAGAGTCCGAGTCCATATCTGTGTCCTCGTCCTCAAACAGCGTAGGCTTCAAGCCAAAGCTGATTTTGCGCTTCTCGACATCCACCTCTAGGACCTTGGCCTTGACGACATCGCCCTCCTTGTAGAGTTTGGTAGCATCCTGCACGCGGTTCTCGGCCATTTGGCTGCGATGGCACAGGCCACTGACGTTGGCCGAGTTGTCGATCAGGATGAAAGCACCAAAATCCGCTACCTTGCGCACCTTGCCGGTAACAATCTGGCCAACCGAGATATCCCTGTACGTCATGGGCGGTGTGTAGTCTTCGTCGACGACGGAGGACTTGAGGCTCATTTCTATCTGCTTAGCGGCATTATCAATAAAAATAATGCGACCCTTGACCATTTGGTCAACCTGAAACTCATCTTTCCACTCCTTCAAGTAGCGGTCCGACAGGTTAGAGATCTTGACCAGGGCAGAAACCTGTCCGCCCAGCAGAACGAAGAGACCCTTGTCGGCTACATTCTTGACGAATCCTCGAACAATGTCACCAGAAGAGAGTTGCGCAATATCGCTAATCTCCTTGTCCTTGACGGGCAGAGTAGAGCTCATGATACGGGACGGACGCGTGGAAAGGCGGAGTCGCTTGTTGCTCTTGTCCACGTCAACTACTGCGACGCGGACAATCTCACCTTTGCGGTACTGGGTAGTGTTGACCCCGTCAAAGTTGTCGGCCATGTCGGGCAGGTGGACGGGCCCAGAAACTGATTCGCTGAGCTTGACAAGAATCTGCCGCTCATTGACCTTGGTAATCTTTCCGGGAAGAATCATATTGGCTTTGATAGAATCCCAGCTTACGATATCATTGGAGGATGCAGAGCGCGCAGAGAGATCAAGATGGTTATTTTCGGCATTGATCGATACGACGCGGACCTTGAGAGCAGAGCCAGGGGGGAAGTTGCCCTCCAAGTCGTTCAGTTGAGACAAATCATCGGAAGCTTCCATGGCAGAGATGCGGCCACGGACAGAGGGCGACAAGTTGACCCAGAGATATTGTTGCGTCAAGTTGTTCACAAAGGCGACGTGGGTCTGTCCAACCTTGAGGGATTCAAAGGTGAGCTCATTGGGCGTGGTGTCATCCAGGTCAGTTTGGCGCGTGGTGAGCTCCAAGATGGAATGGGCAGATCTGTGGGAAATGGGCAGGAAGCGGTGGTCCTTAGCATCGTGTACGCCCACAACCTTGACGCGCAACACTTGGCCTTTGTGGAACGTGGCGAGGGGGTGCTTCGGGTCTGGAATGTCGTCCCAGCTGCCAAACACGTTGGCAACATCGATTCGGCCCTGCACACCAGAATCGACAATCTGGACGTTCAGCTGTGTTTCCTTGATCGAGGTAACCTTGGCTTGGGTGATGGAGCCAAAGGCAAGACCATCAGCGGGAGCAGCCTTTGCAGATTCGCTCTTGCCAGCGATATCCTGATCAGCAGGCGCGGAGGCTGGGGCGACCATGATGCGGTTGAGATCGGGAATGGTCGATACAATGCGGACTTCGATAGAGTCGTTCTTGTGCAGACCAAAATCGGGTTTGGCTTGAGCCTCGGGGGCAAGACGTGCCTTGGGAAGCAGTGCGTTGAGTGACCCTGCAAATTGAACAAACACCGCAGTAGCTGTGATATTTTTGACAAAGCCAGCAAAAAGTTTGCCCGGCCTGGCCTGCTCAAAAGACTTGAGTAGCCTTCCTTCCGCGGCAGCATGGACTAGGCTGGGCTTTTGCGTTAGGGTAATTGAGCGGCGGCTGTCGTTCTTATCAATAACAACGAGATTTGACAGAGTCTGACCAGCAGAAACCCTCTTGAGCGCAAATTGATTCTTGGACGCAGATTTGTCGGTGAGATGGCTGACCGGGAGGATGGCCTTGAGGAGGCTGCCCTCGAGCTCGACAAATACTTGATCTTCCGACTTTTGCGTAACCTTGGCAGAAACAATGTCTCCAAGTGAAATGTTCTTTAGCGCGTTCTGTTTCTCTAGGCCGAACGCGCCAGGATCCTTGCAAGAGACAACCAGGCGCCTTCGCTCAGGATCAACGTCGAGCACATGAACGCTGACAACTTGGCCAACGCGGAAGTGTTCTGAGGGGTCACGAATGTAGGCCTCGCTCATTTCGGAAATGGGCAGGAATCCGCGTAGCTCATCGTAGAACTGGATTCGGGCACCACTGCTCTCAAGCTTAATGATTGTGCCGAGAGCCTGGCTACCGACCTTGACATCGTCGTAGCTTCGAATAATAGGGGTTTCAGAGTTTACAAGAGTCTTCTTGAGCGTAAGTCTGATTCTCTTCTTGATCAGGTCATTACTCAGTACGCGAGCCTTGATCTTCATGCCCTGGCGAAATTTCTTCTCGGGATGTTGCAGCTTGACGTCGGAGAGGTGGCGTTCAGGCACAAATCCAGTGATTCCTTCGGCAATCTGGAGAGTAAGACCATTGACACCGTCTTCGTTGATAATAAGCTTTTCAATGTCGCATGTCAAGACGGCTCCAACAGGCACATCTTCTTGGCGGATATACTTTTGCTCGAGGACAGTTTTTTGGAATGAAAGCTGAAAGACGCCGTCGATTTCACTGTAGCCAACAACGCGACCCTTGTGTGTTGAGCCAGCCTTGTAAGGGCCACTGGATTCGTAGAGGGCATCGACCTTGCCGTCCTTGACACGGGAGATATGAACGAAACCACACAAGCCAGGAACGCCTACGTCAACAAACAAGCCCATGTCGGCTTCCACATGACGGACAGTGCACTGCTCGACAATCGAAGCAATAGGGATGACTTGTAGGGGAAGACTGGAGCGCTTCGGGCCCTCGGGGCGCTTCTTGGTAAGAGCCATCAAGTGCGGAAGCAGTGTGATGCCCAGCTTGGGGTCTTTTGATGTAGGAAAGTTGCAGATGATTCTGGCCTTGACCTTGGAGCCAATTTTGTATTTCGATTCGACATCGGTACCAAAGGGCCCGATACCGGAGTGGATGAGGTCGGCTGTTGCGTCGACGTGTCCCATGATTTTTCCAGTCACACCACTGCTGCTGTTTCCGGTAATGAGAACGTTGACGGCGGTACCAGGGAGGAATGTGTTGATGGTTGTCGCCTCGGCCGGGTGGTTGCTGACTTTGCCGATTTTGTCCTGCTTGAGGGTGAGCTGAGCGACCTTCCCGCTGCCCTGGTTGGCGGTGACTTGAGAGAGAAATACGGCGCCTTCCTGCAGGCGTTCGCGTTTGAAAGTGGCATCGATTTCGGCGTTGGGGAGGAATCCGCTCAGGCCGTCAATTCCAAGATCCATGATGCATCCGTGGTCCTCGACACTGGCGACAGCGGCGGCGACCGTGCAATGGGGTACGGCATCGTCTTTCGTGAGGCCTGTATTGGCTTCGGTAGGTCGCAGAGAGAGCTCAATCTTGCGCTTGCTTTTGCCGGAAACAGCGCCGTCCACTGTAGAGAGAACATAGGCGCGAAGGAATTGGCCAACCTCGAAAATGGACTTTAGGTCAACGTCCTCGCCTTCGCCGTCGGATTCGTCTTCCTTTTCGTCGACATCCTCATCTTTGGCGCCGCTTTGCAGTCGATTCGTAAGCTGTTCAGATATGGCCACAATGGAGACGTGGCCGGTCAGGTTATTGGGCAGAGCGACTTCGAGAGCGAGGTTGTTGATGCGTGTGATTTGACCGAGAACGATGGAGCCCTTGACCAATTTCTGCGCGAGTTAGTGGGGGTAGTTGTACGGCAGCACAACTGTGGGAAGTACCTTGAAGTTGAGACTCTCAATCTTTACAGAGTCGTCGTCGGACTTGGTCTCGGTTTTCTTGTCCGATTTTTTGGAGGCGCCGACTCGCTTCTGTTTCTTCTGGGGTTTTCCACCGGTGGAAAATTCGTCATCGTGCGCAGCGTCAGCCTTGGCCTCCAATTGGATCTGCTTCTGTTCGAGAGGTGTGAGAACGCTGGCGCCGCCTCGGGGAAAGAGAGGCTCCTCGTCTTTGAGGCGGGAAACGACGGCGTTTTTCGGGGCGTCGGTGGGCTTGGGCGTGTCGGTCTTGGATGGGTTCGCCTCTTTGGACTGCTTGGCGGATTTAGCAGGAGGATGACCGCCAGGGGCATCCTTTCGCTTAAGATTGCTCATGGCGGCGGATGTGTACAAAAGCGAAGACAGACTTGTCTTTGCGCATTTGCAGGTCAGCCTGGACCATGAACTTTGCGCTACCAGCTACCAGCGTCCCTCGAATTTTTTTTTCTGCGGGTGCGATAAGCCAGACCGCCGAGCGATAAGAGCAGTGGTTGATCCGAGGTTGATCCGCTTGATCCAAGTCCTTGGGTAACTATGTACCTAGTTATCTACTAATACAAATTATTATTTTATTATTACTCAATCAAAGACTTGATAGTTCCTGCTTCACTTTTCTTTTCTGCTCCCGTGTGTGATGAGTGTTGAGATGGCCAAATTCCCGACGCCGCCATTGCCCAATCCTTCCAGCCTGGCATCGGCAGTGTTTGGTCGCCTGCTTTGTTTCCCCGGATAATCAAGATACACGGGACTGCAAAACACTTTACGGCGAGTTCTGCTGTTCGTTGGTGCATGCCACAGCACTAACAGCCGCCGATCGTGGTCAAGTGTTCGAGTGCTGGCGTTGCCGGAGGTAGTAGGGGAAAGATGGACGGGGATCCACGTTTAGTGAATGTCTTGAACGGCCTAAGGATGGATTCGGCGATTCAAAATGTATGAACTGTGACATCGGTGGCATGTTGATATGTGGGCTTGACGACCGCTCTTTGCAGTGTGTGGGCTGTCACCTAGGTAGTTAGCGACTTATAGACAAAGAAAAGGGGGTAGAATAGTTACAGAGGTAGAAATAATAAAGAACATAATTATAATAGAACAATACTAACGATAATAATACGGAGATATAGGTAGTTACGAGATCAGTTATTCTATCGCGCTGCTGGCAGCCTGGCATTCACCAACGTTAGCGTGGTGCTGCAGCCTTGCTGATCCCTTGGCGGGGCACGGGAACTCATTTCCAGCGCATCTACAGCACCTCGAGTACCTGAGCCAGGAACGGGGCGACAATAAGCTTGCATGCCAATCGCCACGCTTCTCAACAATACAGCTTCTGCACCATACGCGGCATCTCGGCCAACTTTTGACCCTATTTTGATCGCAGATAACATCGTATTGGACCATTATCTCATCCCGCAGGCCATGCCGTAGCCGTCAGCATGGCACCGCGAAAACGGCACCGTCCAAACCCCAACGACGTCACGGCAAAGCTGCCCTCGGCCACGCAATCACAAGATGGTCTCTCACGGCCCGCTCGCGCAGCCGCCTCGGAAGATGCATCACACTCCAGCCGACCCATGCCCCGACATCTCCCGGCGAACAACGACGCGCACGAGGGCGCCTCTCTTCTCTCGCCTCAAAAAACAGTACGTTCTCTTCAACACTAGCCTTAGAACCGCCCTAGCCCGTCTGACACCACCTAGGTACGCAAAGCCCAGAGCTGGTACGGTTCCTGGCCACGGCCGCCCAGAGCAACAGCATCCATCTCGGTGGCGAGGGAAAACATCCACGGAGACACATTCCGCTCCAGAAACACCGACCTGGCACGCTTCGAATCGAAGAGCATCGAAGACACGGCTAGCATCCGCAGCAAGCTAAGCGAATCCGCCGTTGCCTCGGACCAGGCAACAGTTTCCATGTCCCAGCCCGACTCGAAAGCACCAAAGAATGAGCTCGCACAAGAAATAGCACCGAATACATCAAATAATATAAATGCAACACCCACCAAGCCCGACGACAATAAACACACACCAGAACTCACCGCTGCAAGCACCGCTGCGAGCACCACTGCGACCCAAGCTGAGACGGCAAGCCCTCCCCAAGACATCCCACCAACGACGCCTGCACAACCACAACCCGGCTGGCTAGGTTGGCTTACAAGGACTCCCGCGAATCCAGTAGAAGCCATACTGGAAGAGCAGCCGGAACCCCCCCGGCCTACCACGCCGCCTGAACAAATCATCATCGCCCCGCCGACTGCCCAGTCGGAACCTCGGCAACCGCCTACATCGTGGTTTGGACTGTGGACAACTCCGACGCCACAAGCCATGGCATCCGAATCGGAGAAGCAGACGACTAATGATGGCCAAAATACTGACACTGATGTGGTCATGGAGGACGTGCCTACACTAGCACCTGCAGAGCAAACACAAGAGCCACCACCTAAAGCCGGCTCAACATGGGCGTTCTGGTCAAAAGCTACCCCAAGTCAAAATGACAAAACCATAACCCAAGAATCCGGCGAGATTGCAGTAATCGGGCAAGGATCAGAGGCCCATCCGCTTCCCATAACGGAGAATAGCGTTTCGGCGGAGCCTGAGAATAAAGACAAGGGCAAGGCCAAGGACTCAAAGTCGACCTGGCGGAAGAGTAAGCGTCCGAGGCCAGCTTCTCTAGACGAGTCGGCATCAGCGTCGCCCGCTGGCAGTCAAGTCCATCTTCCGGAACCGAGCGCTGGCAAAGTCGACCAATCTGACGCGGAGAGCCGTAAGTCTGCCACCAAGACAGAGATAGCCTCCACGTCGACGGCGGAAAGCGAAACCTCGGTCAAGCAATCGCCAAACCTCTTGCTGCCATCCTTTACAAGCACGTATCGCATGAGAGACAACCCCTCTGTTATGCAGCAAATCACAAATTTACTATTACGAACGTCGCAACCCCAGCCCAACCACGTCTTTCGCGTGCAGGAAACACCCAAGATCAAGCGTGCGCTGGCCATCGGCGTCCATGGCCTCTTCCCTGCCACCTACCTCCGGCCCATGATGGGGCAACCGACCGGCACGTCGCTGCGTTTTGCAAGCCTGTGCGCCGACAGCATCCAGCGCTGGGCCGACGCGCACGGCTGCTCGGACTGCGAGATTGAAAAGGTCGCGCTCGAGGGCGAGGGCCGCATCGGTGACCGCGTCGAGAACCTGTGGAAGCTCCTGCTCAACTGGATCGATCAGATCCGCAAGGCAGACCTCATCATCATGGCCTCCCATTCACAGGGCGTGCCTGTCGGCCTGATACTCCTGGATAAGCTCATCGACTTGGGCATCATTACCCACGCCAAGATTGGCGTCTGCGCCATGGCCGGCGTCGCACTCGGGCCATTCCCCGACTACAAGGCGAGCTTTCTAATGGGCTCGGCAGCGGAGCTGTGGGACTTTGGCAACCCCAAGAGTACCAACTCGCAGCGGTTCGAAACCGCACTGAAGCGGGTGCTGGATTATGGCGCTCGAGTGACATTCATCGGGAGCATCGATGACCAAGTGGTCCCCATGGAGGTAAGTTTTGCCGTCTGTCGTTGTTCCAATAAAGACTCCGCTAACCAGCCAGTCTGCCGTGTACTCTCCCGCCTCCCATCCGTACATATACCGCGCCGTCTTCATCGACGGGCGCATCCATGCGCCCGACTTCATCGCGCATCTGGTCGGCTTCGCGCTCAAGCTGCGCAACCTGGGCGTTACCGATCACGGGTTAGTGCGGGAGCTGTCTGTGGCGCTCGCTGGCTCGCTCTACTCGGGCCAGGGCCACTCGCGGCTCTATTACGATGACGCTGTCTACGACCTGGCTGTTACGCACGCCCTGGAGACGACCTCGGTCGCGCAGCCGACGCCGTGCCACGTCGCGCACCGCACCGTGCCGACAGCCACGCCCACCGGTGCGGCCCCGGCGCTGGCGTCGGCGAACCCGTATGTGCTGCCGTGGATCATGCGCGGGCTGCTCGAGGAAGACTATGTCAAGACGGAGTTGAGTGCCGAAACGGAGGAGCTACTGCGGCAGTTTGACGACTGGAAACCGAGCAACAAGGCGTTGAAGGATGTCAAGTATAGACTGGAGGCTGTGCGATCAAGGTTGTAAAGGATACATATATACGCAATGGATGGGCGAGTCACGGCATGACAGGGATAGATGGAAAAGAAACAGGATGATATCACAGTATACGCAGTATAGGTGCGTCTTTCGATGGTTGTTTTTAGCGTCAGACGGAGTTTTCCTGAATATGGGTTGAGACAATGCACTCATTCGCTTTTGTTCTTGTTTGTCAGGTTTACATTCCTAATAAGAGTTGATTGCAAATATTACTCTAGATTCATATACATGTGTGTTTCCTTTGCTCTATGCCCATTTTTAATCGTACACGATGCGCACAGCACCCCCCCCCTTTTGCTTTCTATCATACACAAAAAAGTCTCTCCCCGGTTGCCGCCAGGCTTTTCACTGCTTGCGGCCGAGCTTCCACCCGTCGATGCGGTCCTGGATCTGGTCCCAGGTCATGGTGTGGCTGGTGAGCCCGTAGGCCTGGGCCTCCTGCAGCACGACGGTGGGAGCGCCGCTGCCGCCGCCGGCGCTGGCGACGTGGCCGCCGAGCACCATGCGGGCGACCCTGCGCAGGTCCTGGACGGTGAGGGCCTCAATCTTGGCGCACATTTCGCGGACGGGCACCTTCTTCCCGTGGACCTGGACGCTGCGGCCGAGGTCCTCGAGCTCGACCATGCGGCTCTCGAGGTTCATGAGGAGGCTGGAGCGCAGCTGGTTCTTGGCGCGGGCGACCTCGACGGCGCCGAGGCGCGAGAAGCCGGCCTCGAGCGTGAGCGCGCGCAGCTCCTGGCACAGGACGTCGAGCATGGCCGACGTGTGTCCGGGGAGGCACGACGCCGAGATGCCAAACAGGCCCGAGTCGGTGTAGGAGTGGTTGAAGGCGACGCACGACTCGACCCAGCCGTGCTGGTTGAGCACGTTGGTGTACAGCCGCGAGTACATGCCCTTGCCGGGCCCGCCGGCGGAGAAGGACCCGCCGCCGCCGAGCAGCGTCTGGAGCGTGGCGAGCGCGTAAATGTCGTCGGACGCGACGGGGAGGCCCTCAAACGCGAGGTGCACGTGCGTGAAGTTGGTCTTGTGCAGCGACGGCGGCTGCGCGGGGAGGGTGAGGAAACCGCCCGTGTACTGCGCGGGCGGGTAGGCAGGGAGGCTGAGGGCGGATGTGGTGGGCGTGGCGTGGGCGCGCGAGGCGGATGTGGAAAAGGACGCGGCGGCGCTGCTGCTGGCGGAGGAGGAAGAGGTGGATGTTGATGTGGCGATGCTGGACTCGGAGCCGCGCCGGGAGGAGACGGAGGCGCTCGACATGTCGCCGAAAAACTGCTTGGCGAGGTCGACGGCGACATTGTGCTCGACGCCGGCAAACGCCAGCACCATGCGCTCCGGCCTGTAGAAGCGCTCCCGATAGCGCAGCACCGTGTCCTGGCTAATCTCGGCGAGCCGCTCTTCGGGGCACAGCAGGGGGTTGCCGAGCGTGTTGTCCCTGTACGCGGCCGTGTGGACGAGCTCGGGCAGGATGAGCTCGGGCTTGGCCCAAATCTCGGCAATCTCGTAGCGGGCCGTCTCGATCTGCTCGGCGACCTCGCCCGGCGTGAGGGAGGGCGCGCGGATCGTCTCGGCCAGCAGCTCGACCGCCTGCGGCACGGCGGCGTTGAACGTGGCCGCCTGGTACATCATGCTCTCGCGCGACGACGCGCACTGGAAGTTGCCGCCGAGCGCCTCGACGCGCTCCAGCATGGCGTCGGCGGAGCGCCCGGCGGTGGACTTGAAGGCGAGACGGTCCATGATGTGCGAGACGCCCCGGAGCGAGGCGTCCTCGAAGCGCGAGCCGCCCTCGACGTAGACGCCGACGCCGGCAAAGGAGCCGGGGAGCGCTTCGGAGGCGACGCGCAGGCCGTTGGGGAGCGTGGTGATACGGTCGAGGTCGGTGGGTTCCTGTATGTGTGAAAGTGGTGATTAGTGGCGGGGACGGGGGTGGAAGATTCGGAGGCAGGAAGGGTTACGGACTTGGGGGATGCCCTCAACGGCAATGGTCGCCATGGAGCGTTGGGGGAGGTTGAGGCCGGCGGGGGTAGCCCAGCGCAGAATGGTGCTGCTTCTGCTGGGGATGGCAGAGGCCCGACGGCCGAGGGGCAGCCGCGCTGCTAGTTGTCGCAACATGGTCGTGTGTGATGATGCGCGACGAGATGTAGCGTGGTCCGTTGTGCGAGGGCGATGGTTGTGACTATTACAGCGTGCATGGGGTTGGCTGATTATGTGGTGTGGTTCTGGAAATTTGGTTCGTCTGGGGGCTCGGCGATATATCGGATCAATTGGCGGCTGCTCCGGTCCGGAGACGTCACCGTGGGGAAAGGGTCTTGTTGCAAAATGGGGCTCTAGAAATGAGTCTGTAAATTGCAGCCAATTACCAATCAAACTCGTGACGAAAAAGCTCATCAAAAAAATAATGTATAGTCAATGTAAACATGTTCGAATCATCACAGTATTACAACTGGCGGAATAAGTTCTTCATTCATATATTAGGAGCAGCCCCACTACCGGGCGACTGCTGCACTGCCGCCAACCCGCCGGCAAATGCTTGGAATTACACTGCCACTACAACACCTCGCTGGCTCCGTGTCATGTACAAAGTTGGTGAAAGAAATGCCTCCAGAAATGCACAGATGCTCCCAAAAAGAATCAACGCCGAGAATTTTGGCAACACCACAAAAAAATGACAGTAAACAGTCCTTCCAGGTTCCCAAGAGGTAGTGATGTGTAGAAAATGAGCAATGAGAAACAATAAAAGAGACATGGTAAAGAGGCAATCTATGAGGTCATAAGCAAGGCCACTCGTGGCCGTCGCTGTGCGGTAATGAGTGGGGGGATGAAACCCTTGGGTATATATCTAATGTGCAGAATCGTTGGGTGCGTGGATAGTAAGGTCCATTTCTGTGGCTGCGGCGTCGAGGCTTGTCATTTGCACGCCATGCGGCGCGTCACGCCCAGCGCGACCGTCGAGAACCCAGGGCCCAATGTCATTTCGCGGGGTGATGGGGCCTTCGGCGCCGGCACGGGGTGGCGATGGCGTGCCGCGGCGAGCACCGTACGCGCTTCGAATGGGCAATGGTGAGGATATTGCGTGCGTGGCGGGATTGGACGGCTCGGGCGCATCGGTGGGCTCGCTTATTGTTATGTCCATGCGGTCAGAGTCGGAAACCTCATGCTCGGCCGGGGTGGCTGGGGTGGGTGAGGGCGAAGTCTCGGCGATGGCGTCGAGCTTGTCGTCCTTTTCCTGCTCGTCGAACAGTTCCCACTCGTCCTCGGGTTCCTCGACATCGGCCTCGAGGTCGGCACCGGCACGGCAGTTGGGGCAGATGAAGACGGGGTACTGAGGCGACGTGAGGAGCGACTTGACGCATTTGAAGTGCCACGTATGTGAGCATGGAGCTACAAAGAGTGATTGGCAAGGCTGGGTCAGATTAGCAGCCATTTAGGCAGTCATGGGAGCAATCGGGTATGAAACGTACAGCGATGGAGTTTAGGCAGATGGAACAGTCTTGGGATGAATTACTGGCGGCTGTACCAGGAGGTGCGTTGGCCGAGGCCATGGTACGCAGGCGCTTGTGAGCAGCAACACTACAAGGTGTTAGAGAAGTCAGGGCCATGGACAAAGGAAGCACATACTTGAAGGAATTGGGCTTGTTCTGCCAGCCACGGTTGAGCTCGAGCCTCATCTTGACACAGCGGAAAATCATTTCCTCGCCGCCTTTGAAATCGATACCGAGCTGAACAATGTCGCCGTCGTTGACGGCAAAGGCCTTGCTCTCCTGTGATGGAGGACTGAGGCGGATGTGGTTCAGAAAGGTGCCAGATGAACTCTTGACATCCTTGATGTACCACTTGCCGTTTTCATGCCAAAACTCGCAGTGGCGGCGGCTGACAACCTTGCTCTTGAAGCCAACATTGGCGGCCGAGGGCTGGTTGCCAGTGACGCTGGCAAGAGGTTGAGCGTCGCGTTCGGAATAGCGGCCGACGCGGATGACCTCGGTGCCGGTGGGCAGGGTGCGGGTGATGGGGGAGAAGGTGAGCGAGGGCCGTGATGCGCGCTGGTCAAAGTACGAGGAGAGGCGGATCGAAGGCGCGGCGTCGGGTGCCGAGCTGGGGCCGGCGGCTGAGGAGGGGCCGTCGGCAACAGGTGTTCGCATGGCAGCAGCAGCAGTAGTAGGATCGTCACTGTCCGAGGCCGTCGCAGCAGGGTCGAATTCGTGTTGAAGAAACTGGGATTGTGTCGCCGACTCGGGCATGGGACCAGCGGGAGGGTTTTGACGTTCTGGTCTGCTATCGGGGGTCGAACTGATGAGGGACAGGCGATTCGTGGTGGCTGAGGCGGGCTGTGGGTTCGTCAAGGCGCCGGGGGTGTACGAGGCTGATCGAATGAGGCCGGCAGACTGCCTCGAGGCGGTGGCAGCGGCGGTGGCGGTCGTGGTGCTTGTGTTGCTGTTGCTGTTGGCAGCGGCGGGGGAGGCACTGGCGGTCGAGGAGGGGTCGCGCGAGAGGATGTGGTTGTGGGTGTAGTTGCGCAGGTAGGTCAGGCTTCGGAGGCGGGAGGTGCGTGAGGGTGACACTGTGTTGGACGGCTGGGGCGCGGCAGCGGGCGGCTGCACAGGCTGGGTGAACATGATGGGCGGCGGGATGCGGGCGGCGACAATCAAAACAATAAACAATGCAGTGCAGAGGAGACGGCGGGCGGTTCTGTCGGGCGCAATGAGACGTAACTACAACCAACGCAGGCCAAGATGCGGGTTGAAGCGAGTTGGGAGAGGTGGAAGGAGAGTTCGATCTGGTCTGGCCGTCCGAGGTTCGGTTAGGTGGACAGTGGATTTGGCCAAGCCAGTGGTCGGTCGCCGCTCGTTCGGTTGGTAGTCGCAGGTTTAGCTTGGGAGCGACGAGACTGCTTGCCAGGCAGGCGGCGGGTCGAGAAAAGGAGCAAATGGGAGAGGGGAATCAATGGACATGAAGCGCAAGGGAGAAGAGGGAGACAAGATGATAGTTATTGATATGCTGTTGTTGGTTGAAAGGGCAAAAGCAGTGATGCAGTTGAAGGGAAACGGGATCGAAGGTAGGTTCAGCGCAAGGGACAAAGGAGCCGGTGAGGACAAAGGGGGTGTAAGAGGGCGTTCAGAGGGACAGGTCAGAGGGTGTTTAGTTCCATGGGATGCTGGTAATGTGCTAGGCTGCGAGCGCTACTCAAGTGCTGGAACTATTAAAAGTGACCTCCCCAAGGGCTCCAATGGGTGGTGGTTGGTGCTTCCTGCGCGCGACTGCCCGGATGCAGCAGGTGCAGGTACCTACCTGTGATAGTTAGAGCAGGCACCTGCAATACTAGAGGGTACAGCGGCTAGCAGCAGATCCAGCAGACGACCTTTGCACCACAAAGGTGGCGAGTGGACCGGGTTCAGCCGTTCAGCGGGCATGACTAGCGCTAGAAAGAAAAAAAAGCCAAACTTGTCCAACAACTTTGCTCCATGGGTGGACGGGCTGTCCGTTTTGGCGGTGGCGTCGGGCCTCGTCATTTGACTTGGAACCACGAAGGCGCTGCAAGTGGTGCTCATCTGATACGGCCCCAGGCCACCTCATGCAATAATGTGCCCATTATGCAACCCGCATTGGGCGAACCCGCAGCAGGAATTGGCGAGAAAAAAAATCAACAGCATTTCTTCCGAGACTAGGTAAGTACCGACGTACATTGCCTGCCTACTCCTGCCGCTAGGTACCTGCTAGGCATTCAGCTGCAGCACCCTATCTCGGCGCCGCCGCTCCCAGCCGAGACAACTCGCTACGCTATGCCTGCATGTGCATTACTTACTAAACTAGTAGGCGCCTACTAAACTATCTACCTAGGTAGTAATTGGTAGGCTTCCGTAACTTGTAACTTGCGTGGCTATCGGCCGGTCCATGTACATACAGGTGAATGAATACACCGTACATGTGAGCGAACCTCGCCGCGTGGCTTGTCCAGCCCTGTCTTGCATCCCATCACACGCGTTACGGCATTTTCACAACGCCCGCCATTGATGACCCTTTTTACACTTACATGTCCCCCTCTCATCAATCGCCTTGCTTACCTACCTCTCCTGCTTTCTTGGCAGCCGTCCTTTTTTTACCAACGGTGTGCCTAGGGTCCAGGGTCCCGCCGTCTCACATAATTGTCTTGGCCCTTGGCTGGCCCGAGAAACGTGACAGGTCAACATGTTCCACTGGAAGAGACTTCTTCTGTTGGTTTGACAGAGACACAACGTGGTCGTGCCACACGCCCGCCTGCCACAGACATCTGACTTGGCAACCACCACCACCCGCGTCGGCACAAGGCCGCCTGGCCCCGACGAGATAGAAGCGTGCCGCGCCCGCATGGGAACACGGCCGAGTGTTCGCTGACTCGGTGTCACTACCGCATGTCCTGTGTGCCAAGCTGGGCCAGGCAGGGCAGGGCGTATCAGAGTGTCACTTGGTACAGACAGACGCCACCACGATCCTGCACGACACCAGGTAATCGAACCCCATCCATCTGCCGCCGCATATTAAACTCCCTCCTCTTGTTCGCTTTCTTTGGCGATGAACAGACAAGAATAAGAAACATAAGAAGCAATTTCCCCCACTTGTGTACTTCCCCCTCCTTCTATTCCATAACCCCGCCTGCATTCCAGTCTTCCCCGAGACATCTCACTAGCGCTTCACGCAAACAGCCTTCCACTACTACTCTCTCACTAGCACCATCTCAAATAGAAATCCGGGCCTCGACAAACAATAGATTGAAAGGACCAGTCCCCCTTTGGACTAACTACTCCGTACGCCCTGCGGTCCCCTTCAGACTCACCGCAGCCGCGCAGAAGCCATGTCTGACAGCCCCATCTACAAATAGCATCAATTTTCGCCTCAGGTAGCGTGCAAGCATCAATTTGCGACAAAATACAACGTACTCTTTCTGCAATTCCCATGTGAATGAGAGGGGGGGATGCGCCGCACCCCTCGTCCTGCTCTACATTAGCCAACACGCCCGATAACCATGTAACCAAGCTGTCTCTGCACCATGATACATCTGCCATCGTCGCTAGAACCACCAGCGATAAAATGATTCGGTACGGGCGGTGTAGCATAACAGAGAGCATAGTACGCGTTGTTGTTTTATGAGCATGACAAGAAATAAACCCTATTCAATAAGTGACGGGAGCTCTTTTGCAGGCTCGATCGACATGCTTTCACTGCTTGACAACATCAAGCGTATGTATGAATTCCTAATGCTACCAACCATGCAATACAACCGGCTACGCAGGCATACTCTTGCATCACCTGCACCGGCTTCTTGTTACCGATTCCTAGCTTCTACTTGTAAAAACTTTTGGCCTACCAACTGTTTCCCCGTCAGGTTGTCCATCGGTGTGGGCCGTCTCTTCTATAGCTTCATAACATCGTAATAAAGCACAACGTGATCTTGGGCACAACCAGCACCGTACTATTTACTCCTGCCTGCACACCACCTTGGCCTTGCAAATCATGTTGCGGTACTGCAGCTGCGTGCCGTGCTCGTCCCCATGCTTCACCACACCCGGAAACACTACACATGCCACCTCGCGCGTTGGCCCCAGACCGTCCTCGTCGTCGTCCTCGAGGCCGCCCACGTCCTCCATCGTGCTCGGGTCAAACAGCACACGCTGGTGTGGCTGCACCTTCGGCATGTACACGCGCAGCACCGCCTTTTGCACCACCAGGAGCCGCGCAAGCTCCACAGCGTTGTTGACGAGCACCCGCAGCGCCGCGTCCCGGGCGCTGCTGCCCTCGCTGCCCGTCAGCCGGTCGAGCACGTGGTTGGTACGGGAGACGACGTGCTCGGCAAAGACGGCCGTGTCGTCTTGAAGGTGCGCTTGAGGCGCCGCTTCCCGCCGCAGGAGCGTGAGCGTGGCGGCGCGCCACTGGTTCACGGGCTCGTGCTGCGTTGGCCCGCAAAGCGAGGCGAGTACCTCTTCCATCTGCCGGAAAAGCCGAGTCTGGCTGTCGGAGAGGCCGACAAAGTACGAATCAAAAATCATGTCGACAAAGATGCGCGACACAATCGACTGCAAAAGATGCACCTTGGCCGTCTTGGCCAGCTCTTCGTACATGGGCACCAGCTCACTGATTTCCGCCGTAGTCTCCTCATCTAAACTTGGCAAATCTGCAGCATGATTAGCATCACTGTCAAATCCCCAACCACTCGCACGAACGAACCTAGCCTCGCTTTTCGGAAATGCGAAATCACCCAGTTCTGCAGCCCGTTCCCCAGCCGCGCCATGCCGTCGCCAAAGACCTCGTCGCTCGTCTGCCCGTCGGCGCGCGTACTCGTGCTCACAAACTCTTTAAGGCCCCTCACCTGCCCCCGCAACCCGCGCATCTCTTCATCTCGCTCCATGAGCTCTCGTCGGAGCACCTCCCAGCCCTGGCGCAGCTCGGCGCGCTCGGCCTCGCGGACGTCGACTTCGGCCCGCAGCAGCCGCAGCTCCGTGTCGGTCCGTAAGTACTGCTGGTTCAGTGCGCTGTGCTTAGCCTGCCAAAAGGTGGCCGTCTCGCTCTCGTTGGCGCTGAGCTTATCGAGCTGGTGCTGGAACTCGCGCTCCATCGTGTCCATTTCGCGCTCAAGGTATGCGATACGCTCGTCCTTTTGGCGGACCTGCGCCGCGAGGCTCGCCGACTCGCGCTCGCGGTCCCGCTCCCGCTGCTTTTCCTTAGCCGTGCGCGATGAGGCGGTGCGGGTGACGGGTGTGCTGGCGCCACTCGTCGTCGTCGTCGTCCCTGGACTCATGTCTTTTTCCTTGTCCTTGTCCTTGTTGGTGTCGTCAGTGTCGTCGCTGAGGGCGCTGGCGTTAACCACGGCCACGCGCTGGGGCACGGCGGGCAAGTGGCTGCTGCCTGGGCCGCTGCCTGCGTGGGCGCTGATGGGGGAGCCCGCCCCGGCAGAGCTGCTGGAGCTGTGGTAGGCATGCCGCGCGGACGAGGCCGTCCGCAGGACGTGGGTTCCAGTGACGCCGTGTACGCGGCGTTTGTCAGAGGCGCTCATGGCGAATTGTCGGGGGGGTTGATCTCGTGTGCCCTGGATCGCTGCTAGAGGTCGTCACGCATGGCCGCGTTGATGTTGGGGAGCCGGGCTCGGGCTCTTGGAGCCTTTTTTTTCGTCGGATAATGATTAAGGATGGCGAGTCGAATGGCCAATTTGGATGCCTAGAGGGCGAGGAGCGTGATGTGCGACGTAGAATGACAAGTTGAACCTGGTGGGGAGAGGTCAGCGCGGGGCGGTGGCTGGAGCGTCAAGCCTAGAGACTGCCTGCCACCTTGATGTGCTTTGCTTGAAGTCATGTAAGTGTGGGAAACAGTCCAGTAAAACGACATGGAGATATTACAATAGAAAAGTACTCCATACTAGCTTGTGTAGCCATTACATAGTAGAATCATCTATGCCCTTGTATTGCCAATCCTCAGTAATTCTAAGCACCTTGTCTTGGTACACGCTACCCGGGCCTCTATCGCAGGCTTGGCCAACAAGGGCTCGGAATCAAGTAACAAGAAGCGGTGCTCAAGCGTGTTGAACAATGGGATTCATTTCTTCATTAATACCAGTCTATACTACCGAACCACGCTACAAGTCTTGCCAACCCGGGACTCTCCTACTCTTCGGCCTTTGAGATCCATTTTCTCAAACTCCGATCAATCTCTCTTACTATTTCACCGGCACATTGATGCATGCCAATCGTCCACTTTAACTGCGCCAATTCAACAAGATATTTCTCTTTTGTGTCCGGCTCCATCAGAAACTCTAGTACCTGCCGACGCGCCTCAAGGGTTGACCATGCGCTGTCAAGACCGAGAGCCGTGAGCTCCAGTTGGGTTGACACCGCGCAAAGTTCTGCCGTGGGAAACGGTAATTTGATGTGCCTTAAACTGTCGGCTCTGATCATCCATTAGCCTCTGCCGTCCGGGTGGACTGTTCGACAGTTGTGTCCTTATTCTTTCACTTACAGAGGGCTGTAGTTGGCACCGAGGCGGAACACTTCGCAACAGAGAGTAATCTGCAGTGCCACCAGTGTCAGGTATAATTCGCTCCACCGTCCATACTCTTGGCCGTGCGGCCGCCAATACAGACGGTCGTCTTCCGGGTCAATCCGGTCAAGGTCGGTCCACTGCTGGAACTTCGTTGCGAGCTGGCCAACACACGTCTTGCACACATTCAGCATGCGATCATACAACTGGAGAGTCGATGGGGCAAGCGCCATTCCTTTTAATTTCAGCAGCAAAGAAAAATCATAGATTGCTCTTTTGAATGACCGGAGGCAGCCAATTAGCATCGAAACGGATGGAGGAAGGTCGCCGGTGGCCTCCATATTCCGCCGCAGAAACCACAGTTGCTGGTGAAGTTGCCTTTGCGACCGCGCAAACGCCACGGTGGTAGTAGTAATACGGTGCATTTTCAGAGCGTCAGGAGAGGCGAGTCCGGAACTTGTCGTCTCTGCAGGAGACGAGGACTCGGATATTGTCGTCCAGCTTGAGCTGGATCCGCCCCTCTCCGGGACAGCAAGAGGCGCGTCGCCCATGATGCTCGTGGACGTTGCCGACCGTAAAAATGCCACCCCGATACGGGCTATGATAATGGAGACACATTTACTGATAGCACATGCACCCTCGAAGTTCTTATCTCGGGCCCAGTGCATCAACAAGTCCATGTCATTCGCACCGTTCCTTCCTCGCCATGCTCCTCGTCGGTCGCAGTCGCTACCAGGGCAGCCTAGACAACCACCTCCTCCACCACCTCGTACGCCGCGTCGCCGCGCATCCCCTTTGGTTTCGCGCCCATTTTACAAATGGCCAGCGTCCGGACCTCGTGGCGGTCCAACCAAACATGCTCCGCATACTCGTCCAACAGCGCCTGCGCATCCAGCAGCAGCCTCTCCCGCGGCCGTGCCTGCTTGACGTGCGTCGTATTGACGACCGTCGCGTGCAGCAAAAACGGCCTCCTCTCTGCCTCCATCAGGCCCGCGTCGATGAACCTCTGCCGCACCGCCTGGCAGAAGGCATACAACAGCCCCGCGCCTTGCCCGGCAGCATCCAGCGGCTGCGCGTACAGTACACCCGTGCTGACAGGGCTCTGCATGGCATAAAGTCCCTTGAGGGTCAGCCACACATTTCTCTCCTGCGACGCTGCCGGGCCGGCCAACCCCCAGGATCGCCGCCGCAGTGCTGCCCTCGTCTCAACGAGGATGTCCCGTGGGCGGAGCCCCCGCAGCAGCGCCGTTGCCCGCTCCAGCTGCGCCGGTTGCGGCAAACTCATGACGCCGAGCGTAATGTGCATGGTGCCCGGTGGCCGTACCGCGTCGGGCGGCAAGGGTTCGGCGGCGTTGATGTTGGTCACGTCGGCGCGAAAGGCGGTCATGTTGCGCGCAAGCTGGCGCCGTCCAAGAGGGATACAGAGGAAGTGCGTGGGATTGGTGCTCTGACGCGCAGGCCCAGCTTGACGAGCTGCCATTTTGCGCGCGGGGAAAAAAAGAAAAAAAAAAAAAAAAGAAGGGGTAATGACGAGGAGATTGGCAAAGAAGAGGTAAAATAAAACGTATTGGGCGGGACTGGCTGACCAAGTTGTGGTGGAGAGAGCATGGTTTGTTCGTTTGGTGGGTGGCCGTGAAACGTGTGGGTTATTTAACTAGTAGGTAGTTAGCCGTAAGTGGGCTGCACGGCATCGATCTCGCTTGAGATCGACAGCACAGCCACGGCCATTTCTGGACATTTATTACATAGGAAAGATTAAATTGGCGCCGTTTTCGAGACTAAGCTATAGGTAAGAAGTCTGCTTGGTAAACATCTCCCCTGTTCATCCGCACTGTACCCGTGCTGGCCGAGCGTGAAGCTTGGTCAATACCCTGTTTCACGCACTATCCTTCTCAAAGACCTCTCTATTAGCACGAGGTTTAGAGTCAAATTTCACGGTCAATCAAGCCTTGGGAATATCTTGGCAAAGCTTACACTTACGGCTGTTCTCGTCCTACGGTCTCTGTAGTGGCAAGTCTAGGTGAGCTGGCTCCAAAGCAGCGGAGCACGAAGGGTCAAAATGTTTTGATTCGTAAAAAGCAGTGTCCTCGTGGGTATACTGCCGATGCAAACGTGGTATTCAAAATAGCGCCCCCAATGTCATGCAGCGAATCACGCTGAGTAGTCATGTCCAACCGATCCTCCCCAATGTCAATCGTCCGTATAATCTGTACAAGCGTCTGGCATGGCGCATACTGCATACATTTAGATGCAATACTCTGGGAGTCTATCCTGCCATAGACGACCAACGCTGTCAGTGCATCTGTGCTGATGCGTCTGCAGCCCTCGTTGCATTACCGCTCGCCAACGAATCTATTTTCGGGCATGGAATCCGCACCCGGCTCCAGGGTATAAGGCGTGCATGTAGCGAGATTAGGCTTCTTCGCGATTCTCCTCTGCCTTGTAAAATTCGCGGAGTCGTATTTCGGCGGCCTGGTAGTCCATCTTTACGGTAGCGAGTGCCTCCTTGAGGCGCTCGAGGCACAGGTCGGCGTCGGGTTCTGATGAGCCGTCCTCGTTCTCCAGCTTGCCAAAGCGCTGAATCTTTTCGCAGCCGTCACGTACTCGCACAAGACCAAGGGTAGCCGAGGACCCTTTGAGGAAATGGCCGAGCGAGGAGAGCTCTTCCAAGTTCTTCTCCGCGCTGCAACCAGTGTTAGTGCGCCCATCGCCAAGGGTTGGAGCCAGTGGGCAGCGACTCACACAGCCTTGTCCATCGAGGCGAAAGTCTCCTCAACCTGATCGAAGAAGCCAAAGACGATGGACGCAGAGAACTCGCGGTCGCCAGGCTCGTCCATTTCAAGGATCTGACTAAAAGTCGGCATGTCGATCGTGTCGCCGAGGTCAATCTCCATTTCGTCGTCAGTGTACTACAGAACCAAGAGTCAGTTATGTTGCTTGGTACAGGCAGCAGATCCCGACGGGCCGCTGTTTCGAGAACCAACATCATCTTCAGCGCCCGCGGCTGGCATGTTGGCGCAGGAACAGTTTTCACTGCAGGTGTATGTGGGTGGGTAGGAAGACGAGGAGCGCGAGACGGCTGGGCGTTGGGGGGGGAGGGAAAGCATGGAAAGCATGAATAGCGCCGGCGGATGGATTAGGAGAGGGAGAAAATGAACAAGTGGACAGCAAGGATGAGAAGGAAGCAGGGTATGGAGGAAGCATGAAGTAGGAGGGCGGGAGCGGGAGCGGCAGGGGAAGGAAGTGGTGTATATGTATAGCAGGGGTCTTCCGCCACTGGGGTCGATGCCGCGGGGGAAGAGAGAGACGAGGCGAGGCCAGACGACGGAGCCGGAGCCTGAGGAACGGATTGTGACCCTTGACGCTTGTGACGGATGGTACGGTTGGGCGTGGAGGACAACGCTGCAGCCATATCTGCATCGGTACGCCAGGCCAGGCCTACATGCGTAGCTCCATGCGTCTAGGTATTGTGTTGAGGTACGAATATGCCGTGCTGGTACTCCGTACCTATAGCAGTAGCTTATCCAGAGGACCAGAGGGCAAGGTCGGTGTCAGCTCGCTGGAGCTAAGCTGGGTTGGTGGCAGGCCGCGGGGTCATCGCATCGCGGGCGGTTAGGTGATGGCGAGGCGGAAAGCGAGCGGGCGCACGACAGAGAGAGGGCCGTGAGACGGGCGCAACCAAGGCCAGCGAGCCATGGCAGGGACATGGCGCATCGCACAACATGTCGACGGCAAAGCCCTGAGCGAGGGCGCACCAAAAAGCGAGACAGAGGACAAGCACGGCAGAGTAGACGAGGAGCCAGTGCTTGGGGAGGGGCGAGCAGAATGACGAAGGGGCATGGCAGGGGAGTTGTGGGTGACATTTGGCGTGGTGCTTGTCATTTTGGAGAATTCTTACCGATGGTGAGTCCGATTGTATGCTATGTGTGTACGAAAATGCCCGGAAGCGTTCCGGGAGGGCGGGCGGATCCTTGCTGGTCAACCAGGGGAGTCGAAGACAGACAGGTTGGATGCAGCAGCAATGTGTACGGAGTACGGAGTGTGCGTATGCCAATGCGGTACGCGACGTTTGCTTGGTGGTTGAGTTTGGACAACCAGGTGCGGGACGGCGAGAGCGGCTGAAGCAGGAAAAAAGAAGGTGCAGCGGCACTAGTCGGCTTTAACGAGAGGCGTTGAGCGAGGAAGCAAGCGAGACCAGGTTGGAGATTGGTTCGGAGAAAGGATGGCTCGCAGGACGAGGATGGCAATCGCAGCGCGAATTTGCTTTTGCGACGAACGTGGCGGGGAAGCTCTTTTTTGGCGAGAGGCGTACGAGGGTTGGAGGGTGGAACGGTGCGGCGGCAAGAGGGCGAGATGAGAGAAGAACAGGCACCCTTGCAGGGAACAGCGGTACTAGTGAGGTGGACAATGTGGACAGACGGAGATGGCTTGCGGATGGACGAATGGACAGGAATTGGGTGGAGGGCGACTGGGTGATGGAATAACGTGGTGGTTGCGTGAGGACGAGAGGAACAGGTACGTTGAAAGGCGAGGGCGGCGCTTTTTTGGTCACAACTGAAAGAGGGGGGGGTTTTTGGCGGGTTTTCCTTACCTGCCTCATTACGCCTTACAGTGATTACAGTGGACAATTCGGACACCCTATAGAGGCAATTTAGGCCATTTAGTGGAAAATCTGGAGTTTTTGAGCGAACAATCTGGGCCTTTTAGTGGACAACCCCGAGGCCCTTGCACTCAGGTACCTCAATGTAGGCTGTTCAGCGCACGTTGCTACTGGCTGATTCCCCCCAAACCACAGGTATCTACCGGTGGGCGCACAGTGGACTCGGTGGATCGAGGCCCTTAAAACCTCCACTGAGGCTGCAGGTCAGCATCAGAAACTATTTCCATCAATCCACCGACCCGTGAAGAAAAAAAAAAGAAAGAAAAGAAAGGGTGTTAGAGAAAGCAGGAAGCACAAGTGAATAACAACAAACATTTAGCATTCCCTAAAAACACGGGGCTGCACTCTGGACGCGGCCCCCGTTCACAGCGTCCGGCGAGCCAAACACTTACACGACAGTCACTGGTAGGTGATAGGTGACTGGAGTGACTGGAGGTACTTGTGTACCTACTTGTAGGTACCGTACCTCCAAGCTCGTGGCTCAGTTGGCATCACCACCACCAACCATCACCACCAAACCCACTCCAATACAACCAACTGCATCATCGCAGCAAACAACAATCCATTCACAACCTCGTGCCATCGCCACCCCTTCTCACCACCCCCAAACACCCCTCTTAGGTCGGTCCGATATACACCATTTCAACTTGTCGGCCCTAGCCATTTTTTTTTTCACATTTCGCCCTCTCTGCTATAGCTCCTGGTGCTGTTGCCATCTCAGGTCCGTCACGCACAACACTCCTTCTAGCGTCAAAGCTAATCTGCACATACGTACAGGCAAAACGACGTCACAGGCCCGTCTTTCTCGTGCCACACCTCATGCGCGCGCCAAAATCTCTCAGATCAAAGCCCCCATTTGCCAGTCCGAGCATCAACATCAATGCTTCGCCCGCTCATCGGGCCAGTGGTCCAGTCTCGATGCCAGGCCACCCTCCAGCGACTCGGCCGATGCACCCCTTCGATTTCAGTCACACTTTCCATCGAGCCTATTCCCGTACTCTTGGCTTGACCAGCATCGTCGGGCGACTAGCTGCATTCGCAAGTCATGGTTACAGATCTGCCCCTCCCTTGCTGCCAAACCAAAGAGGGGCGTGACGACTCTCCAGCCAGCAACGACGTTCCCAACAGGTTACAACCAACAAGTCTGACAAATAATCGAGACAATCCTCGCGCATAATCAGCAGAGCCGAGGGCAATCACTCTGTCGCCATACCTTGTCGTTCAAACAGCATCCTTCTCCAACCACCCTACACCCAGCCAGCCCTTTGGATTCTACTCGCAACCTTTGCCCCTCATCAACACGCACTCTAGCGTCTTCCATCTCAGCCATGCCCCTCCACACCACACCCACATGGCATTGTCTGGACTCGGTCGACCTCCAAAATGGGGGTTTCTTCCTCCTCACACAAAGCATCGACCAAGATGAAAGAAAACTCGAGCTGCCCAGGTGGCTCCGCGACGTAATGAACTGGCCCACACTCGCTGCCGCTTATTAGTTCGTGCTTGGCATTCTGCATCCACCAAGGGAAAAATCCATTATACTGCATCATCCGCGAATTTGCTTGCTCTTCGCGGCAATTCTTGACCCAGGACGGAATACTCACAATAACAAATGCATACCTAACCCTATGGCCGGCCATAGTTACTCCATACCGCCTCTCCAAGTCGGCAACTAGCCAACTGCAAACCAAAGCACGCATGCTCTTCAAGACGGCGGGAGCCGGGGCCGACTCGCGCCAGCAGGGGTCCGCCACCGCCAGCAAGCACTTAACTATTACATCATCGGACCCTAGATACGTCTCTCCCTCCCAGGCTCCCCCATTCCAGAGTTCCAACTCTGTGGCCTCTCGCCATTTTTCTCCATGGCCAGCTCAGAACTGCCCAAGCCAATTTCGAGCGCCATTCATCTCAGCCCAACTCACGCAACAGCTCCTCTCCACACCAACCTTTTCAATAGCCCCGTCGTCTCGGCCTTGTCTCGAATTATTGGTAAACATGTCACCCACAAGGATAACCCTGCTGCGCAGCTTTGTCTGATGATGGACATGTTCGACGCTGTTATCTCGACAAGCGACCTGTTGGGCAGTCGTCTCCCGACTGAGCAATGTGCAACCGATGACGCATCTTGTGCTGCTGCGACCACCAGCTCACGATAAGCCCTCTCGTATGGGCGGTTGTATCACACGACAGCTGACTTCGCGCCTCCAGACTCGTTTGCACCTTGCTCGCAGGATTCACTGCAAACTGCCGACGCTTCTGTATTCGCTCAGTTGCATCGTCTTGTTGACTGGTCGTTACACAGCGCCCTCACGCCTGCATCAGACTGCCCTTCCGGGGCGTGTTCTAGACTCTTGCTCCTACGTCACCGCGCATACCCTGGCCGCGTCTCCAAAGTGCGGGAACGCTGTCTCCCACCACCCACCACACACAACCTGACCGTTGCTCGCGCTCTAATACATAGTTAGTTGGCATGAGATCGACACACCGCACTTCATCCAGCTCGTGCACCAACCCCGTGTCCACGTCGACGGTCGAACAGACCATGTTGCCATGCCGGCCACATATGTAATTTCCGGCTGCCCAACAGCTCTAAAAACGCCCTGCTCGGTCTGTTAACGTCGTCAGCCCCTCTGTGGATAAGACGATCGTGGACATTGCTCTTAACTTTTGACTACCTACCTAACTAAGTTTGTTACTCAACAACGCTAGCTGCTTCAACGGCCGCGGTCTTGACGGCTCGTCGATGGACATTTGCGACACCGACACTTGGTATTTGCATTGGGTCGGCCCATAGCGCCAGCGCCGTAAGAAGCTATCCTCTGTTGGCCAAGGACATCTCCCTGCAGCAATCATGTCAGCCCGCACTTTTTTCCCAGTCAATATCTGCGACGGGACCCTGCGCATAAGAATAGGTGAGCCCCAACGACAGGGTCAATATATTCTATACCGCCGGACAGAAGACCGGGAATACCACAAAGGGGCATAGGCTGGACCCATATCACATTATCCCCTGTATTACAATTGCTCGTGCGTTGGTATATTACATGTAATTCGGTTTGGCCCATTAGACCCTGGCGGCAAATATTCTACTTCTGTGCGGAAATGTAGCGAGTGCAGGAAAACGCTTCGCCACGCAAAATTGGCCCTGTCCCGTTGTCTGTTAGTTTCTCAACTGAAGATGAGCCCTCGGCGCGTACGAAACCCCCCCGCGGCATGGTGTTGAGGAGCCTGATCGACATACTGCTAGCATGTGCAATTCTCCTGCTGGGATAAGAGAAGCGACAAGACTAGTGCCTCGGCGTGTGCCTGGTGTGAATGTGAGGGGAACGGCCGTCTGCCGCCGAGGTTCGGGAAGACTTTTTTTTTTCCAGGGGTGGATTGATAGAATCTTGTGGTTTACATAAACAAAAATTGTAATGCGGCCGGCTCGCTTCCTGTATCTGTACGAATTGCCAGCCACTACTTACTGCCTCTGATTTTGCCTTGCCAAGATATCTTGTCCTCGACTCTTTGCTTGATGAAGCTTGCTGAGTGCTGTGGGAATGCCACAAGTTCCCTGACAAAGGGATGTCTGTATCACTAGAGTGTCGTGACTTTTGCTAGTTAGAGAAAGTGGTGGCGTTTGTCTATAGGAGAAGCGGTCTGCCTGGTTTCCATTGAGAGTTGTCTTCTTCCGTGATGTTTCGTGATGCGGACATGGTTCCGAAGCACGACCAGGCTATTCATCATCCATTTTATTTTGCGTCGCAGGACGTATTCTTGAAATAGCTTCAGTGATCACTCTGAATTTCTTGGTGTGAGCGAGATTGACCAGCTCAACCGGACATGCTTTATTCAACAACGTACAGGTCTCAAGACATCTCAGATCGACGAGTCATATGACCTGGTACACATATTAGGCGCGCTGTTCGTCTCCGTTGCCACAGGTTAGATTTCACTGCGGTGCGCTGACCTCTATACGTCGTTTCCTGCTCAAGTTTCCAGTCAGTTGTAGTCCTGGCACTCGACGTGGTTTGGAGGCTTGTGGCATCGCCCCCAGTCTGGGTTTAAGATATACTGTTCAGTGGGTTGTTTCTGTGCTATCTATTATAAATGCGAGGCTAATTCTATACGACATGTGAAGCTAATATACAGAAAATGTAAAGTCTATACCCCCTAGACCCAGCTTGTCTTGGTTTTCTAGAATAACAGTGAAAAGGTGACGCTGATGGTAAGAGAGATGGCAACCATGACATAAATGACAAGGATGACAATGCTGAGAGTGTGAATAGTGAGGATTGCGAGGAATATAAGCAGTACATCAAGCTAAAAAAATAAAATAGCAGAGGTCATCAAAAGACATGTAGCTTCGACTATTGCGTAGGCGGCAAAGCCCGCTTATCACCCTTGGCGAAGGCCTTTTGCCTGTCGGAGTAGTCCTTGATGACCAAGGCGCACGTGGTATCAGCGCAGAGGCGCTTGCGGCGCTGGGCGGGTAGCTTGGAGGCGAATTCGAGGCCGCTGGCGCGCTCGACGGCCTCAACGGGGACCTCAAAGTCGGTAATAGGCTTGTTGTTGTCGATGGGAGCGTTGGGGAGGACAAAGGCGCCGAGGGCGACATTGCCACCAGCCTTGCCATCCTCGGCAAAGATGACCTTGTAGAAGTGCGTAGGCACGGCGACGGAGGGCGGGCTGCCAATCATCTCGTACTTGACATACCACTTGTTGTCCGCCGGATCCTTGCGGGGGAGGTAGAGCGGGCCGGTGACGATGCGGACCGAGGGGTAGCGGACGGTCAGGCGGCGGCAAAAGTCCTCAAAGTGGGCCCAGTAGTCGCGGTTGAAGCCCTCGCCGACCTGGGGGCACATGTTGGTGAGGTAAAAGGTGTCGTCCATGGCCTGCTGAGACCACTTGGCGTCGGCGGCGGGTACCTGGTGGCCGCGGTCGTAGCCGCTGCGGTAGTAGTCCTTGAGGCCGGCGCGGAACTGCGGCGGGACGGCCGTGTCCTCGAGAAAGGTGCTGTGTTTGCGGTCGGCGTCGCGGCGCGCGAGGGACGCGGGCGTGATGTGTTCAGCCACCCAGTGCGGGTTGCGCGTGCGGCGGTCGTAGCTGGAGACGAGGGCGGAGCGCGCGGCGACGTCGGCGACGGGGCCGGGGAAGCCGTACTCAAAGAGGCCGGACGGGTTGACGGGCGAGGGGGCGGCGGCCACGCCGGTAGAAAGAGGCGTGCCGAGGGCGGCGGTTAGGGGGGTTTGCTGCGGCGGTGATGGGTACGCGCCGGGGAGCGTGGGTGTCGGTTGTTGTTGCTGTTGTTGGTCGGGTTTGGAGCGCAAGGAGTAGACGGCGGCCGTGAGGGCGGCGCCGCCTCCAGCACTGAGAGCAGCAATCATGGCGATGGATTGTTTGGACATGGTGGGTGGCTTTGGCTCCGCGGCGACGAGGAGAGCTGCTGGATGGTCCGAGAATTTATAGGAAAACACCGTAGCTGCCTGGGAGCGGGAACAAGTCAGCCGGGAGGTTTGTGGTAGGGCTTTGGGGTCCTTCGCTCACGGGGGCCTTCCTACTGAACACCCGTGTTCATGTGGCTTGTTTTCCGAGTCTGGCTTTTGCGAGGTTGAAGAAACGAAGCTGGGCCACATGGAGAAAAGACGGCGCGCGTATTGGTGGAGACAGACACCGTATCACTTTGGCAGTGAAATGGTGAATTCTCTCGAATTTTCTGACTTTCTAGTTGTATTTATCTACGTAACTTCTGCTATTTTATTTGATAATACCCCATTTTACACAAAGTGAGCTTACACATTATACTTTAGCCTCATCCTAACATTAACATTATTGGGGCCTGAAATCGCTCGCTCTGCGACTGGCGCTGTCGTGAAGTGGGGTCAGTTATTTATGGCCATCGCCGCACAGCAGGCCGTTCTTTCACCTAACTTTCTAAATCCATCATCATTCAGCTGCGGCTTATCAACTTCCATGTTACGAACAACTAGTCAGTCATCTTGTCTGCACATCTGTATTTGCTGTCATAAATCACTCATGCCTGTACGCACCGCAGCCTGTCGCCTGCCTATACCATCACGACCCGTGACCACCTGTCCGTGACTCGACAACCACCACAGACACCACCACCCTCGCGCGTGTATGCAGCACCAGCTGAGATTCCTCTCTGCTGACATCATGACATCTCCATTCGTCATGTCTCCCCTGATGAGGCTCACGGCCTCGTCCGGCATAGCTCCCGCGACCGTCGACTCAGCGTCACAGCCGGCATGATCCGCTGCACAACTTCGCACCGCATCGCATCGTGCATGAAATCGGCACGACCTTGTCTGGTTGAGAGCCGGTCGCACCGTGTATACTACACCACGGCCGTTGCACGCTTACTGAAAAGGGGGTCGAGTGACTTGTTTTTCGTATTCTGCTATTGTCATGTCTATTGATACACAGCCATGTACATATTATCCGCCACCCTTTTCCATGTGATTATGATAGCACCATCTGCCTTTGGAATCGATCTTTGAACATCTCGACTTCTGTACACTGTCTCCGCCGCGGCAGAGTTTACAGGAAAAGAGCGCCGAGCAAGAGGCCGCCGCCGACAACGACGGAAAGGCCGAGGGGTCCAACACGGCCGGCAGCACCAGCGACGGGGGTGGCCGAAGGGGTCGCACTGGCTGAGGCACGGCTGGTGGTAGCACCGCTGGACGAGGCGGGCGGCGTGTATCCGGGAGGAGGGGTGGTGGGCTTGGCGACGCCCGACGGGCAGTGCCAGTGGTCGCCGTGCGGCGTGCAGCCGTTGGGGCCGGTGGCGACGGTGGTGGTGGCCGAGGCCGAGGCGCTGCCGCTGGCTGTGCCAGTCGCCGTGGTGTCGTGATCGTGGTCGTGGTCGTGATCATCATGGCTGCTGCTGCTCTGCGACGCGCTCGCGCCCTGCGACGCGCTCGGGGTTGCCTTGGTGTTGACGGAGCCGTCCGGGTTGAGCGACGGCTGGACCACACCCGACGGGCAGTGCCAGTGGTCCTCGTGCGGCTCGCACGTCGCGACCGCCGATGGGGCCGTGGTGGTGGCTGACTGCGCGGCGACCAGAGCCGACTGGCCGAGCAGCACGTAAGCGAGCGACTTGAACTGCATCTTGAACTAGCAACAAAGGGGTATTTGATGGACGTGTAGAGGAAAAGGACAAAAGATGTGGTCAGCAAAGGGCGGAGGTGGGCTGCTTTTATACCCGGCTGCCGCAAGGACCAAGACTTTCGACTTCGCTTTGGCTAGGGCTTGACTAACAGTCAACCACGCCACCAAGGTCGTCTACAATCTGTGGCTAGGGGGTCGCTAAGGTAAACACTCAATAGATACAGGCACCAACTAGGCAATTTTGGCTCTCCTAATAGATGTAGCTCCCGTTGAGCCACAGTTCTTTGTATGGAAACTACAACCTGCAGCACACCTTGGCTGCGCTGCCAAGACGCCTCGTGAGAACCTCTGTGGTGTTGTGCCCCAGTATCGACTCATGCAGGTCACCGGCTGGCGGCGGACGGAAAATAACCAACTAAATTGCAGTCCTATAAGAGGAGAGCATATTGCACAGGCATAAACTTGCGACGGCATCGATTCTCCTCTATTAAGACAGTAGCCAACGAGGACGAGCATCATGTCCTCCCCTCTCGCGCCTCAATCAGAGACATGGTATAATACCACGGTATTTTCGGCGATGGAGCTGAAGTCTTGGCATAGATGGATGGCTGAATTACATACATGTTATTACCAGTAAATCCACTCCGCCGCATCGCACATCCAACAAAGACGACCTGACTTTCGCTTCCTGTGAGCTAGCCTGGGAAGCATTGTTAGAGTTTTATTTTCTGCTTGCTCGGTCGGAGCCGAGTTTCTCTACTCCTGAACCAGGTAGTTATACATGAACGACTATTATGTAAAAAAAAAAATCTGCAGAGCGGAGCTATGTCTCGAGACAGGAAAATTTAAGCTTAAATTCAGAGCTGCCTGTCGTGACGGAGCAAGCAACCTTGATGGCCGTGGCTGACGCCAAGAACTGCAGCTTGATTGCTCAACGCTCCATCATCCAATGTTTCTTTCAGCTATAGCCTATCAAAGTGTCCTTATTCCTGCCGCCCATACCATGCTTCGGCGGCCTTCGGAACTCGTATTCAATTGGAAAGCTGAAAGTGCAGCTACCGGCCGACGGATGCAACATCCCTGCTGCTTGACGCGCGATGGGCACGCTGTTCCAAGATTTTTTGCTCGAGCTTGATTACATATCGTTTTTCTTCCCAAAGAAGCAGGTAATCTTACATTCTCCGGGGCAGGCCGCGGATTCCAAGTCTAACGGCTGCAACCTCAGCTACCTCACCGACACGTATCCGCGAGACTGTCCTCCGGCCTGCATCAGACAAAGATGTCATAGAATCAACTACACCGCGCGGAAACAGGCTTTCTGCAGCTTTCTTGAAACTACCAAACATCCAGAGATTTACCTATCCAGTAGACTAGCTTTTCCTACAGAAGCTCATTCGCAAACTATACAGCAATTCAAGCTGTGCTGGTTTTACACGTGTTGGAGCAAGGTTTTGTGAAATTTGAAAAGAACCCAAAAAGTGGCAGCTGAGAAGGGCTTCTTTTCAGAGAAAAAAGCCACGGTATTCCCTTTTTCGTCCTTGCTTCTTCCATTTTCGGCACACCTGACATGGCCGCGTCGACGGAGGTGCGGCAGCCCTCGACAGCGTAGACAAGCTGCCAAGGCAAGGCGGCCACGCGGCGAATCGGGAGGGGAGCCACTGTCCGAAGTTACGTGCATGCGGCTCTTGTCCCTTTCGTAAGACCAGACGTATCACACGTTGAGGCAGATACGGGCTAAGGAGTCCTCCGCGGGCGGAGGCAGTAGCCAGCCAGGACGCCAACATCGACGGGAGAGCAACTTCAAGTAACGGACTAACCAAATACTTCTTGTCTCGAGTTGCGTTCAAGAAACCAAGACTCTCGGTGGCATTTTGAGCAAAGTTCACAGTGAGTCAACGGTATGAGCAACATTGATCTAATTAGGTGGTGAAGCCTTGAAGCGTTGGCAGCGGGCGAGCTTCGTCTATTTACTCCCTCGCATGTCTTTATAAGCCATAACGACTAGCTTCAGGAGGTAACTTGCATATTGCGCCATATTGAAAGCATTTAAGGCTTCTTCTATATTACACGCCTTGTCTAAGGCCACCACTGAAGTACGATCAAATACATTACGCCGGAACTGATGATGACCCGAAAAAAACCTTAGCCGCCACTTTTCCAAATTGCATCGTCCCTACCGTATCCGCTTGTAGTGTCCGTGTCGTTGCTCTTCCCGCAGGCTGTCCTCCTGGCTCGGCAAAGGGGCTCGTCGACGGCCGTTGTCACTGTTCTTATCCAAGCCCATGGGAATAGGAGGCGGGGGAATCGGCAAGCCGCCCGCCCCGGGCGGCGGTATGAGACCTGGCGGTAGCTGGCCCGGGAGCGGGAGGGGCATGCCCGCCTTCTTCATCATTTCGAGCAGCTGCATCGGGTTCGGGGGGTTGTTGGAGTCGAAGCCCGGCAGAGGCGGCGGGGGAGCGCCGTTCATGCCTGGCATGGGGAAAAGAGGCGGCGGGAACTGGCCGGGCGGGGGGACAAGGCCGTTTGCGCCGACACCTGGGATCAGAGGAGGCGGCGGCACGGCCGACCCTATTCCAGGCACCATGCTGCCGCCGCCAAGCGGGAGACCGGGAATGCCAGGCAAGGAAAGCCCGCCAGCGCCGTTGGCAGGCCGTTGCGCATCCTGGTCGACGAGCGCGTCCATCTCATCTTCAATCTCTTGCTGCTCTTCTTCTTGCCGCTGCCGACGGTAGCCGCGGCGGTCCCATGTGCCTTGCACCTCCGCCGCCGCTTCACCGATGTGGTAGCGATCTTGGAAGACGTCCGTGTCGCCGGGGCGCGCACGTGTCCAAAAGCGCGTGATTCTGTCGTTGGAGCCGGATGCCAAGACATGGCCTAGCGGGTGCCAATCGAGCGACCAGATCGCGTAGTCATGCGCAAACGAGAGTTTGTGAGTTGGCCAGATGGACTGTGCCGGAGTTGTCGTCGGGTCCGGGCTGTCGTAGGGCGCCACGGTGAGCTGCTGGCCTGCTGGCGTGTTGGGTGAGTCGAGCAGGTAGTGGAACAGTGAGCCATCCATGCCGCCAGTAGATAGCAAATTGGCGTGAACAGGATGCCATGCGACAGTGGAAATGTCTTTTTCATGGCCTTTGAGCAAACAAATGTCGCGCATCATGCGCAGGTCAAAAACACGCGCCGTCTGGTCTCGTGCAGAAGTGGCCAAGCAGCTACCCCGTACTCTTTCAAACAGAACTTTGGTAATCGTACTCTTGTGTCCATGTAGAGTGGTCAAACAACGACCTGTCCTCGGATCCCATAGCTTAACTAGATGGTCCTTGGAACCCGAAACCAGGAGACCCTTTGTCGGATGCCAGTCGACTGACTTGGCATCCCAGCCGTGTCCTTCCAGCTTTGTCTCCATCGATCCCAAAGCGAAGTCAAACACTTTCAAGGTAGAGTCGTCGGACGCTGTGACAAACTTGGCGTCGTTGGGGCTGAATGCCAGATCGCGAATCGGATCCGAGTGAGCATTGATGCTCTGGACGTTGTTGAAATTGGGCTGCCAGTATTTGATGAGTCCATCGTGGTCACCAGACACGAGCCAGTCATCACTGTGAGAGTATTCTAGCGCGCGAATTGCCGAGTCGTGTGCCTGCATGATCGTCTCAAAGTTGAAGCCGGTGCCGTTCCATAGTGTAAATTCACCACTGGTCGAGGCGGTGAGAAGTCGACGGCCTTCTGGCGTCCATCGAACCACGTTGACAGGATGTTTGATCTTGTTCAGGGACGAGTGTAGATGTTTGGCTGGAATGGTGTCTGCCGGATTCGTCGGCCTTGCGACAGGTGGCAGCATCTGGCCCTCGGTTAGCGCAGCGCCCAGTATATATCCCAGACCGTTTACAAACATCAATAATGTAGCTTGGGCTAGGTCTCTCAGCTTCGCCAATGTATGAGCCCTTATAGTTGGGTACTCTATTGCGCTGCCAGTGAATTATGGTTGAGCTGAAGTCGGTCACAGGTCCTGCGAGGTGTCAGCTGGAGCTCATAGTCAGTCCCCGCCATGGGTCTGGCCTTCTGCCATAGACGGCAGATTATGACGCAACTATGCACATACGTCGACCTCTAACTTTGACGAATCCTCCATCCTGTCCTTGACCGCCGCCGCCGCGATCATTGTAGTCTCCGCGAGGCTCGTAGGCCATGCTGCCAGGTTCAGGGCCCGCCTGGTCGTGCGATTAGCGCTGGAGGCTGTGACACATGCGCCTATGATGTAGCCGAGTGATGTGAAGCGGAAAAGCTTTATAGAACCGGACGATTTTGTTTGAGTATTAAACGGCCCAGGTTTATCTTTAATAAGATGGTTTGAGGTGTTGTTTGATGTCTCCCGGCGCGCTGAAGCTCGCTGCGCATTGCCTACGCTAATTTGGCGGGCTCCAGGTTTTTGGCGCTGAATCACATGATGGGAGATGCTTAGTCATACCAAATGGTACCAACCGGGACTTGCCTCGGAGCGTTTTCAATCGTATGAAATTTGGCTAAAATTTGGGAAAATGAAAGTAAGAGAATGAATGTGCCTGAGAAAATCCAGGCGAAAGGTTTGGCTCCCTTTGCCGGGTAGGTTTTACAGTTTTTACCAGGTTAACAAGCCTTGAAAGGCAATCAGATTACTGTTCAACACTGGGGGAAAC
The DNA here is from genome assembly GCF_000225605.1 of Cordyceps militaris CM01. Classification (NCBI taxonomy): domain Eukaryota; kingdom Fungi; phylum Ascomycota; class Sordariomycetes; order Hypocreales; family Cordycipitaceae; genus Cordyceps; species Cordyceps militaris. The sequence goes on from NW_006271971.1 coordinate 4,506,391, forward strand.
AATAAATAGGTAGGGCAAACGTTCGAATGAGGCAGCAGGGTTAAGTATGTCACGACATAAAATTCCCGAGCGGGTGACAAACTTTGGTTCAATTCTGGTTTAGGTTATAATTTTTTGGTATGTTTCAATTAATAATTATTCAGTTATACATGACGTATTAAGGTTATCAGGTCAACGCAAACAAGTTTGAACACTGAGCGGTACCACTTAAGAAGAGATCTCGATGATGGCAGGGCCAGCAGCGATGGTGTCGTCGTTGACAGCGTCCTTGCAGCTGGTAAGAACAGCGTAAGTCTGGCCGGCGAAGCCTGCGGGGATGGTGACCTGGAAGCCACCGTCAACTGGCGTGGCGTCGGCGAAGACGGGGCCGGTGACGGCAATGAAGGCAGCGTAGATCTTGGTGTCGCTGCTGGCGCCCTGGAGCAGGTAGCCGGGGGTCTGTAGCACAATCGTGTCGCCAGACTTAATCGGCTGCGCGGTGTCGGCGGCGACGGCAACGGCAGGGAAGGCCTTGACGGGCAGCTTCGCGTTGGTATCGGGGCAGGACGTGATAAAAGCCGAAGCCAGGGAGTAGACCTCGTTGAAGGAGAGAGGGGTATCAAAAGGCTGGGGGAAGGGCTTCTGGTCGAGGCTGGCGCGGATGTACGCCGAGTGGCGCGACTCGATGGTCAGGATGGAGCCAGCTGCCGTGAGGTACGACTTGGACATGATGTCGGCGGCGGCGCCGAGGTAGGCGGACACACCAACACCCTCAAGGATGGAAGCGGTGGCAACAAAAGTCTTGACATCCTTGTAGCCAAACTCGTACGTGCAAGCAGCAACAGGGCTGGCGCCAGCGGCTGAGGAGGGTTAGTTAGTGGGTGTAGGTAGGGAAAAGGTCAAAGTAGATGCTTACCAGTGAGGCCCTTGGTCAGGAAGTCGACATGGGCAGCCTCATCGCTGGAGATGGTCTTGAAGTTGGCGTAAACCTTGGGGTCGAATCCGGCGTTCTGGAAGTCGGCCTCGGAGTACTTGGCGAGACCATCACGATAGAAGGTATCCTCGAGATGCTCCAGGGTCAGGGCATACTGGAGAATGTCGGCTGCTTCATGTTAGATCTCGCTTCTGAGTTTTCCACCTCGTGCAAAGTTTCTTACCATCAGTGATGCCAGCACGCTTCTCAATGGTAGGAGCGGCAGAGACAAAGCCGGCAGCAACAACGGCCGCAATGGTAGCTTGAGAGAAATGCATTGTGATAGGTGCTGATGACTGTACAATGATATCAAATGGCTGTGTGTATAGGAGTGAGAGGAGGAGAAGGAAGGCGCGTTACAAGCCGGCTGGCAGCATGCTTTTATTGTTCCGTCTGTCGCGTCCGGCTGCCACAAGCTGGCACCAAGCCGCATCTGGGACGGAAAGAATGCTCCAGAGCACAGGACTAGTCTTACATCGGCATGTTTCTCAACCGGCCATGACTCCATGACATTGACCAGTACAAGGAGAAGAACACATTGGCCCGTTTTAGCGTTGGTGCCTCCAGGCCATGTTCCGAAGCTTTCGTCATGGAGGGCAGCTCAGCACGCACTAACAACAACAAGCTTGTTACTAATAGCAACAAGCTTGTTCACTAAAAGGCAATTTCCGCCATGTATACCGAGAACTTTGATTCCAAAACAAACCCTGGCGTGCTGCCCAGGTCGCACGGATGCACGGCGTGCCGGTCAAGCGTGTCATTCTTTGGGGTTGGCACGTTGGTAGTTTACGTTTATCTGATGGTAACTAACTGCCTAACTCTTAGTATCCGGCTAGCCTTGCGGTGGCGGCCTCGCTCGGCACCTCGACCAGCCGGCGACGCCCATTTCCCAAAGCGGTAACTAGCCTGATCGATCGCGCTGAACCTCCTCCCCAAATAGTAATCCTGTCCGTCGGCAGAATCTATGACAGGACGGAAGAATCTGATCTCATACATAACTAACTAGTTTACCTTGGAGAGACAGGCGATGCCATGTTTGTTTCATCGCCGAAACGAAGCATCCATACCGGCTCAATGCTTCAGCACTTGTTACCAGCAACCAGTGGATCGCCCTGCGACGCGGGACGCATGCGCCTCTAGCCAGGCACATTGATATAGCGTAGGATTTTCAAGATGTGTCTAATTAAACGAAACGAAACACGGCTAGCTAGCTGTAGTTGCAGGGCGTGCCGTGCAGCAACAGATCTCGCTAAGAATGGTGGCAACCGCTAGCCTGCCTCGCGCCCCATTGTTGCCAGCTCGGAACCGCGGGCATCCGGGGAAGGAATAAAATAGCCCAGAGACGACGTATAGTATTTGATACACTATTATGGGGGAAAGGTTGTTGTCGGATTTGCGTTCGGGTTTGGGAACGTCCGCGCGGGGCGAAGCGAGCGACATTTGCTTTGCTCACACGGACAGTCGCCAACGGAAGGCATGTATCCCTGGCTAGCCTCAACACCATTTCATATATGCCGGACAAACAGACGGAGCTAGTACCCCATTCTAACCCGAGGTTACTTTGTCCATGACGAGCGGCGACTGACTCGATGCGGACCAAGCTGGTTGCTGTAAACTACTACTACCCTTATGCCCGCTGTTTTCCTCTTCCAAAGGTTCACATACCGCTCATTATTACATCCTTACGCAGTGTTTATCCTCATTTTTCAGTCCTCCTCCGTTGAACTATTCTTGAACACCGTCACTATGAAGTTCATTGCTATCGTTGCCTCCCTGGCCTGTAAGTTGGCTCCCTTGCTTGGCCAGTCAATCAGTCTTTCCGAATTGCTCTTACTTACACAATGAACTTGAACAGCCGTCTCCGTTGCCGCCAACGTGTCTACAACTGTGACATGCCCTGACTGCAAGACGCCCTCCTCAACCAACGACGTTGTCACTCGCTCGCCTCTCCCTACCACCAGCTGCGATTCGCCCTCCCTCACCGTTGTTAAGACCGGCAGTGCTCAGAGCACCGGCGGCGTGAGCACCGGCGGCAACAACCCCGGCGGCAACAATCCCGGTACGTCTGGTAGCCAGACCAACCCTACTAGTGTCCCCGTCACTGGCGGTGCAGCCCGTATTGCCGGCAGCGCCGTGGCCGCTGTCGTGGCTTTTGCTGTTCTGCTGTAAATAGCGGCACCCTTGACGATCACCGTACCCGACGGATCTCTCTGTGTATTATGGTCAATACTTGAGTTGGAGGCCTTGGAAATAGAGCTATAATACATAATAACCAATACACTATCCACATTTTCAAGTGAATACCAGTTCAACTTGAACATTCGAGAATTGGTGCGATGTGATTGTGAGAATAACAGCGGTTTGGTGAATTGCTACTGACTTCACCATGACTCAAAACGTAAACCACCTTTATTCCATTTAGTTTTGAGGCTTAATACACTTGGTACATTCACCCAGCCAAATATATATTAAATCTACGAGTCGTAAAAATGATTGGTCGCATGAGAAGTGTTGCTGACATGGCGAAACACGCACCCCAGGGTAGCTGACCACACTAGCTAGCTGCCACCAACCATATATCCCAATTACTTCAATTGTCTCTGTTAGATTCCGGTTGTTGGTAATGGTCGGTGGCGCAGCCAAAAGAGACATGTTGGCTAGACGGCAGAGCTTTTAAAGAGACCTGCAACTACTTTTTTGACGTTTCAAGTAAAGCAATACGGCTATAGAAGACAGTGATGGGCAACCGCTTGGAGTGTTGCTTGATCTGACAGTCTTAAATACATGACTTCGCATGCAAGAGATGAAAGAGAATAATTATTCCACAGAATTCTATTTTGAGCCGTGGTGGTCAATACCCTCGTCAAGACACCCCCAGCTGCGTCATAAATCACGTGGATCCAATCACTCCCAACGACGGAGCCAATTTGCACCACGTCACCGCTTGACGATGAACCCAACCAGTTCTCGTGAAAAGGGGCAAAAAAGCCTGCAGCCGGCCGCCATTCCCCAAATACGCGCCTTTGCAAAATGGAGTGGCTGAGGGCAGCGGCGGCGTACCTGTGGAATTTCCGCTACCTCCCTCTGAAATACAGATGGCCACTGATCAAGCTCCGACGCCGCCTGCTGCCATCCCAGTCGCCGCTCGGCCTGCGCCGCTCCCTCCGCTACGCGCGCGCCCTTCAGTATCCTGCACCCGCGAGCCCGGCCCTCTTCGTCCTCGGCCTCTTGTGGCCGTTTCCAACGTGGCAGTTTGCTGCCACGCTTCCGCTGCCACCGCGGCGCATCGCCGCGGACCCGAAATCGGTGGACCGACGCGCGCACGACCTACAGCTCCTACGCATCATGCCTCTGTGGCGCCACCGCGACACGCCGCTGCGGGCACTGTACCGCATCTACGAGGCCGTCTGCGCGCGGGACGGAGATCTCATCGCGTCCGAGACGCAGTACTTTTGGGGTCAAACGAATTGGGCAACAGCCGACATCCCAGATCCCAGGTGCGCAGACGAGGAGCAATACGCCGTCCTGGCGGCCACGGCGGAAACTCTTGTCGAATGCTTCAACTGGAGAATACAGCTGGGACTGCGGCGCGACGACCCTCTATTTATAAAACTTTACAAGGAGCCACTTCCCGCTTCTCCTGAAGCGTATCCATCATGGACATCGACGGCAGGACCACTCCCGAAGAAATTGTTACTTGGTGCAAGAAGTGCTTATGTGGAAAGTCCATTTCACCGGCGCAACATTTTCATAGCTACCGGCGACTTTTACTCTGTATAATTGTACCTTGCCCGACAGCAATATCCGTATCACTAACGGCGACTCACTTTTGTTTGACTAGATAGCAGATAGTTGTTCTTTTAATATTTCGTGGTCCGTTGTGCGATTCCCGCTTGTTTACTTCTCCGTTATGCCAACATTTCCGTACGTTTCTTCATAGAATTTCGCGACCTCCCGGATAGCACCATCCGTGGGCGCAACGTCAAAGCCATTGTAATTCAACCCCCGCAGGAACTCAAACGTCAGCGGCGTAGCGTACTCATCTCGGCTTGCCATCAGCTTGATGATGGCGGCTGCATCTGGCGTGTCGACATTCTTCTCCCTTTGACGGTCTGTTGCATGGGCGACTCGCCGAATCTTGCGCTCCAGTGCCCAGTTAAGAAGTCCTGCGTATATGATCAGGTGATCCCCTTCGTAAATTGTAATGCCTTGCTGGATGGATTCTAGGAAGAGCGTTCGGCGCTTGTCCCGGCGGATGAATATGGCCAGCTGCTGGTTAAGCCAGCCCTGGTAGAAGTTGACTGCAACGGCAGTGTCGGCAACAACTTTGGTCCATTCTGCCGCATATTCTTCATTTTCGGCCACTTGAGGGTCAAGTATGCAGTCAATATCCGTAGACGAATTTCGGTTGCCGCAAAGCAGGACCGCCAGGGAGCCGCCAACGGAAATGAGCCGAATGGGGGCCACGCTCATAAGCAATTCACTCTTTCCAATCTCTTCGTTCAGAGCATCAAGGCCTGCTTTGGAGGAACAGGTGAGAGCACATCAGTCATTCCTGTGCATACTGCATTGAGGTTGTTGCTCGTACCTTTTCGCATGCCCTCGCTCGTGAGGAGCCGCGTCGCCGACTCTCCATGTTCCATTATTACTTCCGGTTTTATTTGGAACAAACCTATCCGACTGGGCTCAGGATTTACTGGACAAACCACCCAGGTGAAGTGATGTTGATAGTCAGGACGAAGTGAGCGGGGAAACCCAACTTTAGGCATCACCGTGGCGCAACGATTCGTCCGAGGTGGGCAAGTCACGTTATCTCTCAGACTATTCGCACCTACTGTCAGGGTCAATAAGTTGTTTCGTGCTAACACCACTGACTACTCTCTCATAATTAAGGGATAACGGGATAGCCCGCGGCTATTCCAAGTCGTAGAAAGGCAAATTGGCTCTCCCGAGTCTCATACTTGGCTTTGGGAATTTTAATAGAAATGGCCGGAGATACCGACTTGGACACCGCTTCATCACGCAGTGAGCGAGGGAAGTGTTCTATGAAAATTTGTGCGATGCCGACAGTGCAGTGTTTATTGACGATCGAATCAGAGCCAAATCATCCATAGAATTGGGCTTTGTGTGGAAGTTGTTGGCTGAAAGGGCAATCAACTTGGACAACACTGAACGGAATTTATGTTGCTGTCGACAAAAAAGTGACGCTTTCGCGACATACAACCATGCCCCCTCCCTCTCTATTGGGCAGGCACATACACATATTGGGCACGTCTATTAACACTATTGGTAGGAAACAACATTTCCGCAGCTAAACACGGCTTACCACCAACGTCTGCTATTCTGGCTTGGGGGATCACTTCGTACGTTCTAATAGAGGGGCTAACTATACCGAAGTACTAAAGTAGTGCGCATAAGCGCTGTTGAGGGCGACATCTCGTAGATTTCGGCCCCTAGTATCCGTCCTTGAGTGGTTCGCACAATGCTGGCTAACCAGGCAACATTGCAATGGGAATTACTAAGCCTGACCAATGAGAAGAATCTATCGGGTTATGCATAAAGTTGCTAACTACATGTTTGCGAGTCGATTTTTGGGATACATCGATCTTGCTCTTGCCAAGCGCTGCAGCTGTGCGCGTGCGGAAACACGGAAGACACGCTCCGAAGACGACGTGATTTGAGAAGAAAATTTGTTGATGTGGTCGCCGTAGCCAGTTAGTAGTTGCCACGAAGCGGTCATCCCACTGCTCGGAATTGACAAATGGGTGCTATATGATTGAGCAATCGCGATTGTCTGCATGGCAACCAGGACATCAGCTTGCGAATACGCTGCCGGTCACTTGGCAAGACACGGTCGCATGCAAGAGAGTGTGCTACAGGACAAGGATTTTAGGGCGTTTAAATTGCTAGACACACGTATTGACAGCGAAAATCAAGGTGGCGACGAACAAGTGGTTGGCAATTGAGGGTGAGAGGGTGTGGATGGGATGGCGACGGTCGGCTTGGCCATCCGCATCCAACCAACTTAATAATAAGCAGACAAATCAATTGACGACCGAAAAAGCACAGCAGAGAAGACGTTACGGGTATGTACCGCCGAAGTCCCACCTGTTGTACATCGGAGGCACCGAGTCAGAGTCTTCCAGGGAGGGAGGAAAAGAAAGATTTTGAGTTTTGTCGCGAGTGGAGCGTAGCGCAAAAGGTTCCTGGGCATGCTGGGCTTTCTTGGCCATGATAGTCAGGCACTCAGGCTCCCCATTTTACTTAAAAAAAAACGCCGGCCGATGCGTGTCTGAGCCATTGAGTTTGCAGAGCGGCTAGTGGCGGGGGGGTTTCTTTTTGGTTGGGACTGCAGTTGAAGCAGGTGGCGTGGTGAGAAATCCTTCCCGTGGCCGGGCGGCTGTACCTTGCAGTAGAAGGGGGCGCCACCGTCCAACGTTGACAAGAGAGTATCTCGCGTGCTGCTGCATTTGTCCTGATCTTGATATTTCAAGGGGGCGGGGGCGGGAAACAAGTTTTTGACCAAGCCACAAGAAGCAGAAAAACCGGGCGACTCGTGCGCGCCATTGTTACAGACTGAGAGGATCGCGGGGGCCATTTACCCTTTGGAGATGACGATCGCGAGCGATGAACGGTCCATGACGAACCGTACACGTACCACCATTGGCTGGGCACTGGGCGCCGCCAAACATTCGACTTGGTTGAAGTGGGAGTGGGATGACCCACGGCCCTCCCTCATCCCCTCCGGCGGCTCAGCGGCATGTTGCATGCCGATCAAGTTTCGACGTGTGGCTAGTCGTGCCCATCCGCTACCAACATCTTATCTTGTCTTTTTGCTTTGTGTGCTTTGTCACTCTTGTTTGGTCTGCGTGGAGCGCGAAGGGGGGGTCGGGTCGCCTTGACGGTCCCTTCGCTACGTCCATTGATTGGACTTGACATGACAAGACGTGCGCCGATGCTCTTCTCCTTTTAATACCCAGTTTATTTGCAAAGTGTATATAGCCTGCTCCCTCGTCTGTGTTCCTTGCTCTTTCTCTGTTCCCTTCTTCCCCTCTTGATCCAAATCACACTCGTTCACACAGCCCCGTCAAAATGAAGTTCTTCACCATCGCTACCGCTCTGGCCAGTAAGCAGCCGTCAGCCGCCCCTTGCTACTGGACTCACTCAGTGCTAACATCAAATTCTCCTAGCTGTTGCCCTTGCTGCCGAGGTCGGCGCCCCTGTCTCGCAGATTGCCGACGGTCAGGTCCAGGTCGGCACCCAGCCCGCCGCCCAGCCTACTACCGCTCAGCCCCAGCCGTCGGTCCCTGCTGTGCCCTCCGTGCAGCCCTCCGTCCCCTCGGTCCAGTCCTCCGTCCAGCCTGAGCCGTCTGTTCAGCCCCAGACCTCCGCCCAGCCGGAGCATGCCAGCACCGTCAGCTGTGAGCCCGCGCCCGAGCCGGCATCGTCTAACCCGCTCCCCTCCGGCACCCCCATCAACCCCGGCGGCGGTGGCGTCGTCCCTGTCCCCAGCAGCGGCAGCACTGCGGTCCCCGTGCCCGGCCCCAGCAGCACCGGCACCGCCGTTCCTGTTCCCGCCCCCAGCGGTACTGCCCCCGTTCCCAGCGTGAGCAGCGGCGTGGCCACCGGCACTGGTGTCGTCCCCTCCGTCACCAGCACCGCTAGCGCCAACCCGACCACCAGCCAGCCCGTCACCGCTGGTGCCGGTCGTGTCGCTGGTGGCGCTGTCGCAGCTGTTGCCGTCGCTGTTGCTCTGCTGTAAATACCCTTGCGTCGATTGCGAAAAAGTCGGTCATTTCTAAGTAGCGGTGTTAAACCGCCTAGGATAGTGACTGGTTGTCTGCTGGGACGCTGTGCCCAGGGCAGGCTTTAATGATAATCAACGTGTACAAATATTTTTTCCCTTGACCACGGTGTATGCAGCGTGAAACCTTTGTGTAGTCCTCGTGATATTGCTAGATATGATAAGGTCTACTAGTCGTTGAACTACTATTTCCCAAACCTGTTGATACTCTAATACCATCTACCTACTGTTGTAGTCGCAGTGAGGACAAAGCATACCGACTGATCAGAGATACCCGCCAGACAGGACAAAGCCGGGTGTACCCGGTGCGCACCTGCTTCTTGCCCGATTTTCACATGTGCCTTGAGATGAAATTTTTTTCCGTGGACAATGATCGGTGACTCTATTTCAGCCTCGAGGAGATCGAGCTGTGGCGCGCCCGCCGAGGAGCCGCTAACGAGTGAAGGGACTAATAAAACAACTGGGATAGGAAGAAGACGCAAGGAAGGGCAAGGAAGAGACCCGCAGCTCCGGCGGTGCCAGATTGAGGTCGAGGGCCGTTGTGGCGGACGAGGCTGCAGGAGAGTGCATTGGAGCAGCAAGGAACGATAGAATGTGCAGACAAACACCTCATAGCAAGATCTAGAAATAGATTTTAAAAAAAAATAGCAGGATCAGGAATCACGATTAGTTAGCGATTCGCTTTGTTAATGGAAAATGTTTCACAATGCCTGCTCCAATCCGTCTGGAGATGCCCCCCCCTGTGTGTTCGGGGGGAGCGGGCCCAGGCCGGCGAGCGGGTCGTGGCGCGGGCTTTGGCGTGGCTGGGGTTGGCGTTTGGTGTGGTGAAGGCCAGTGACATGTCAGTGACGCGGCACACGCATCCAGGTGTCAAAGACGTTTTGTGGATTGGCGCAATGAGGGAGATAACAGATCAAGTACAAACTCATGAAGAATCAAAGATGCCTGTCACTACGAACAGAATCCTTTTCACGGCACCGCTACCATACTACAATGCATTGGGCGTCGCCGCCATCGCCATAGCGTCGTGCATACTAAGGCTCTACATAGTGGGTAGTGATAGCGATAGCTTCCAGCTTCCTGTCTGCACCAAAGAGCTTTTAGCTGCAGCACATTCTTTGCTAGCGCCGACAACCGACCGTTGTTCCCCTCCAAGCTTCCTTTGGTGGCCGCCACCAACGTTGCCGTCTCTTCCTTTTTCTCTCCCTTCAATTTTCCCTCTTCTTTTCTCCTTGCCATCGCCAAAGTCCTCCCTTCATCAATTCGTATCACCTTGACCCCCTCCGCCAAGTCATGTCCGACCGCACGACGACAGGTGTCGCCACGTCGCCGGCCACGACCAAGAAGCGCCGATCGAATAGCAAGGCCGCAAAGAAGACGCAGACGCAGACGCAGCAACTCCACGAGCAGCAGGAGCAGGAGCTGCCCGAGGCGCCGCCGCCCGCGACGCGCTCGCGCAAACCGACGTCCAAGTATCGCCATGTTGAGGCTACGCACTCGCTTGTCCGCCCATCCTGCTTGAGCCACGACTCCAACGTGTCGCCTAGCTTCCTGGGGTTCCGCAACCTCATGGTTATTGTCCTCGGTAAGTTGCTTGTTGGTCGCTTCGCGCCGTGTGTGCGCACCCATGACGGGCGGCGCATGTGTGACGTGACGTGAGACTGTATGCCCCTCACTAACGCCTCGTTTTGGTAGTGGTTGGCAATCTGCGATTAATGATTGAAAATATTCAAAAGGTACGCCGAAAGAAGAATCATACGACGTTTGTTCAATTGTGGCGGAATTCAGCTAACTTTTACCAGTACGGCGTCCTCATCTGCCTTAAATGTCACGACTTTCGCCGCCATGACGTCCTCGTCGGGCTCGGCCTCTTCTGCCTCATCCCCTGCCACCTCCTCGTCGCCTACCTCATCGAGCTCGCTGCCGCGCGTCAGGCGATCCGATCGCGCCGGCGCATGGTCGAAGGCGCGACGGGTCCGTCGGAGCGCGACCGCCGCAAGTTTCACAACATTTGGATCGTCGTTGCCTGGACGCACATGCTCAACATCACACTCGCCCTCGCCCTCACCACCTTTGTCGTCTACTTTCACGTCCACCACCCCTTCATGGGCACCATGGCCGAGACGCACGCCATCATTGTCTGGCTCAAGACCACCTCGTACGCCTTCACCAACCGCGACCTGCGTCATGCCTACCTCCACCCCGTCAAGGGCGAATCGGTTCCCGACTTCTACAAGGCCTGCCCGTATCCGGAGAACATCACTGTCAACAACATGACGTACTTTTGGTGGGCGCCCACGCTCGTCTATCAACCCGTGTACCCGCGTACCGACAAGATTCGCTGGATCTACGTTGCCAAGCGCCTTGGCGAGGTCTTTGGCCTGTCCGTCTTCATCTGGTTCGCCAGCGCGCAGTACGCGGCGCCGGTTCTGCGCAACTCGCTCGACAAGATTGCGTCGCTCGACTTCTTCTCCATCCTCGAGCGTCTGCTCAAGCTGTCGACGATTTCACTCGTCATCTGGCTGGCCGGCTTCTTCGCCATCTTCCAGTCCTTCCTCAACGCGCTGGCCGAGGTGACGCGCTTCGGCGACCGCTTCTTCTATGACGACTGGTGGAACAGCGAGAGTCTGGGGTCTTACTGGCGCACCTGGAACCGGCCCGTCTACACCTACTTCAAGCGACACGTCTACATGCCGCTGCTCGGCCGCGGCTGGAAGCCCTCGACGGCCAGCTTTGCCGTCTTCTTCGTCTCAGCGGTGCTGCACGAGGTTCTCGTCGGCGTCCCCACGCACAACATCATTGGCGTCGCGTTCTTTGGCATGTTCTTGCAGTTGCCCCTAATTGCCCTAACAGCGCCTCTGGAAAAGAGGAAGATGGGTAACGGCGGCAAGGTGCTAGGCAATGCCATTTTCTGGGTGTCTTTTACCATCTTCGGGCAGCCGTTTGCCGCGCTCATGTACTTTTATGCCTGGCAGGCCAAGTACGGAAGTGTTAGCCGCCAGCCCATGCCATCTGGGACAAAATAGCCTACTTGTGAACAAATGACTGCTCTTTATTCTCCGCTAGATAAATGAGGCGCCTTTTCGCCAGAGTACAGTATCCAATACCAGTCTGTGCTTCGGCTTTTGCCATTTTCATCACCATACAGAATTTGTTATTCCTTTTCGCCCGTGCCCGCGCCTGGCCTAGATAAATGGCATCCACGTACCGACTCGCTTACGATACTGCACGTAGTCATCCTGAAAGAATTCGACAAGCTTGGCCTCCTCGACGCGGACCCTCTGGCTAAAAAAGTACCATAGCACCGCGGCGTAGGCGAAGAAGCATACCACGTTGCCCAGGACAAGCTGCGTCCCCAGGCCCCAGTAGAAGAAGCCAAAGTAGCTTGGGTGTCGCAGCCAGGCGTAAACGCCCGTGGTGACGAGGGTGTGCGAGTCTGCCTTTTGCCACTGGATCTGGTGGTTGAAGCTGGCCCCAGCGCGCAGCATGGCCGCCGAGCGCACCAGCTGACCCAACGCGACCAGCACCAGTCCGAGAGCGAGGCAAAGGCTGCCGAGCCCCCAGCTACGACGCGGGAAGACGACGGAGACGACGAGGCATTCGGCAAACGCGGCGGCGTGGGCGATGGCGTAGGCGGGCCAGTTGGCTGTCAGCAGGAAGCTGTCGGTCGTCGCGACGAGCGTATTACGGCGCGCGGTAACCCAGAACTCGAGGAAGTGAAATGTCGACAGAGCCAGCAGGAAAAATGGCGCGCGCCAGACGGGCGAGTTGGAGAAGAGGAGCGTCAGGATCGTGAGAAGCAGTGCGGAGGACGCGGCGGCGCCAAGGCAAAAGGCGCGCAGGGCAATGCCGGCGAGGGACCGCGGCTGCCCGGGGAACAATTCGGCGGCGAAGGGGAGAGGACGTGGAGGGTCGTCGTCAAAGTCGGTGTCGGACATGTTGCCGTGCGTGGAGGAGGCGGGTTGTCGACGACGCTGCGGCGGTTGAAAGCTGGCCATGGCAGAAGACGGGGGGGGTGACTTGGTTTATCGGTTCATTGCTGCCAGAGAAGTTCCAGAAGAGGGATGGATGATCTTCTAGTTAAATTGCAAGGAATGAGGCGACGGTGGGATCATGGAGAGCCAGCGTTGGCAAAAAAGGCTTGTTTGCTGATGATGAGCTTTGGTGGGGCGTGTAACGCCTCGCGCCGTTGCAAGCTCAAGAACAATAGCTTCACTGTTACTGTGGTGGGTCGTGGCGGTTTGCACGTCGGCGTGAATCGCATGCCATCTCCAGTCGTGGGACAAACTCAATTTTATATTATTTCTACATGTCGAGTTTGGCTGATCGAGTCTCGTTGGACGTCAATGAGGTTATCCAGCTATGATGACCTCTTCCCGGGTAGGTGGCGGCTCGTCACCACTGATTAAGATCTCTGGTCAGACAGCATCGAGCTGTGCACAGATTAGCAGGGCTACAAGGACTGCAGGTCAACCGATGTTAGTACCTTTTGACCAGTATTGTGTTTTTTTTTAATCTTGGTATTTTGGGTAATTCCGCGCTGCGGTCGCCTTCTCTGTCCTGCATATGCAGGCAGCCTCTAATAAGGTACCACCCATTTACCGTTGGCTTGAATGTGCCCAGGCAAGGTGTCCTGCATTTCGCGAATGTATTTCACGTTTGCTGAAGATAGGCGGTACTCGGAGGACAGTCGACAGTAGAACATAATGTACCTTTGCATCGAATGCAGCCATCATTGAGGATTTGTTTTTTGCATGTGATATATTTTTTGGTGCCGTGTCCTTTTGTTACCCTACACTAGCAACAACTAGTTACCACGCCGGAGTTTTGAGGAACATCATTTGCAATGAGGGGACGGAACACGGCAACTCAATAAAAATACAACGTTGGTTTGATATTGTCAGAAACTGCTCCAGTGGCCCTAATTATACCCTTAATGGACGCTCATGTAGCATCATATGTCGTAAATGGTCTCGTTGCACCGATTATCGCCTGCAGTCAAACACCCCCATCACACTGCTTTTCTACAGCGCGCCTTGGATTGTAAACGAGGAGATCAGGAGAATGAGCAGACAGATGAAGCCCCATATGCACGGGATCCAGGTGTTCATCTCGTAGTTGCCCGAATGGTACACGGCCCCGACTCTGTTTGCCAAGTTAGCCTCGTCCGCGCCGAAGTTCACCAAAAGCCACAGTTCGAAGTATCATATAAGGGACTCTAACGCACATTAGTCCGACTATGCTACCCGAAAGCACCGCCTCCACACCGGCGACGCTTAGATACACAATAGGCGCGAGCCATAGTAGCTTCCACGAGCGACGCTTGAAGCCGTGCGTTATGAACGCCACTATCACCGCGCCCATGTGGAACACGGCGTAGACAATGACGGTCCATACGACCGTGAAGCGCCAGACGTCGCCAATGTGGTAGAGGGTGTAGATCTTGTTGCTCGTCTCGTCCGAGAGGGTGTGCACGTTGAGCGAAGGAAACGGCGGCGTCCTGTAGTTGGGCGGGGACTCCGGCATGGCGGCGACCGCTGCGGCTGCGGCTGCGACGGCCTGTGATGACAAGCCTCGGTGACAGTCGTCGTTCAAGTCATGGCTGATGCATCATCAGTGATGAATGCTTCAGCATCGGGCGTCTGGTTTCAAACGGTTGGGGGTGGGTCTGGCAAGCGTCTTGCGGCCAGTGGGTCTCACAGACCTCGGTACCCGCCAATGCCAGGCCGCGGGACCCCGAACGGCTATCTCGAATGTGCATCCTCTACAAACCAAAAACTTGACGAGAATATCATCAGTTTTCCCGAGCCCGGCATTGCGCCACACACCCGAAACCATGCCTGCCGACCGGCTTCTCAATACGCTCCTGCAGCACTACCAGGACGTGCACGACGAACCCAAGTCGGAACAAATTCTCGGCACCACCGTCCACCTGCTCACTCATCTCTCCAACCCGCTTAATCTCGGCGTCCTCACCTCTCAGCTACTCACAGCGCCCGCCATCTGGCAGCGGCCCGGCTTCGACTTATCACACGCATTGCGCGTTGTCAGCATCTACAACACCGCTGCCCTCCGCGTCAGCCGGGACGCCGCTGAAGCCCTCGAGAGGAAGAACAAGTCCGACGGTTTCGTGCGCCCCCCGGCGGGACAGGATCGCGAGAGCGGCGGTCTGAAGCCCGATGACTGGGCGCGCGCCGTTGTAAAGGGCGCCGATGACCGCTCCGAGCGCTGGCAGCATTTGCTCGTGCTGACGGGCGTGCTTATAGGCTTTGAGGGCAACGACCGCCGCACGCTGTCTCGCGGCCTGCGCAGCACCCTGCAGCAGGCCGTCGTCGTAGCGGCCAACTTGGCGCTACAGTCGCACGCCGACGACGGCCCGATCGCCGAGGCTGCCATCGTCATGGCCCTCAACTACGCCTTCCCACTGTTGTCGGAGTACCATCAGGCACAGCTCGACTGCGACGTGCTGTTGCCCGTCCTGCTCTGGGCCATGCTGCGCGAGGGCTGCAACGACGGCCTCTTTCTGCAGGAGATTGCGCGCGACGTGACCCAGGCCGTCGGCGGCGCCGGCGCGTGTAGCTGGCCGCAGCACGCGCCCTCCTTTGCCGTACTCGTCGAGATGGACCGGCGACCCGTCATGAGCAACATGGGACCCCTGGCAAAAATGGCGGCCTTTGCAGCGACACACACTACGGACACCAACATTGTGCTGCAGGCCCAGGATGACCTGGTTCTGTTCTCTCACAAGCTGCTCGACGCCTGGGCCAAGAACCGCCTCAGTAGCGTTGAGTTCGGCCTAGCGAGCGCCGCGCTCACCCCTGAGACACTACAGGCAACCTGGCCGGTCCTCTGGCAGGTCCTACGGAAAGTCATGTTTGGCATCGTGGCCACGTTGCAAGCCATTGTATCGCGGAGCCTTCTCGACCGGCAAATGCTGCACGAAGCAGTCGCCCCGGTCATCGTGGCCAAGTCGCTGCAAATACTGCGCAACATTTCCTTTATATCCTCGGTCAACGGCAACGACTCGTTTCAAGTGTACACATTCACATATCTCACGTCGCTTGACGTCATCTGCAGGAGCGGTGCGGCCTGCGAAAACTTCTTGGCCGACTTTCGACCCGCAGAAGGCCTTTCAGTGCCGTCGGCGCACCTGCAAAGGACGCTGGACCTCTACTACCTCAATGTCGCAGAGCATATGCCTCTTTCTCTTACGACAGAAGCGGCTGATGCTCTTATCATTAAGCCAGCAACATTGTACCTGGGCTTTGACGGCGCGGCGTCTCCGACCATGCTCCAAATATTCGAGTCCGCCCACAGCGCCGTCCTGTCAGTACTCTCGTGTCCCCAACACAGTGCGCTCACAATCCAGCTCGCGCCATTTTACATTGTGAAGCTTTTCGAGTCGTTCCCGGTCCGGATCTCGCCGCGGCAGTTCCGCGTGGCCTTCAAGACAGTCATGCAGATGGTGTCGCCGCCCTTTGCGATCGCGGCGCAGGAGCCCCTGCTCGGCGAGACGTTGCTCGAGATGCTGCTCGGCGCCATCACCACTGCATCCACCTTGCCATTGGCCCCTGACGAGACGGCGCAGGCGGCCTCAGCCGAGAGTGGCGAGACCTTGCAGTCGGCACAGAGCGCGCTCGTGCTGGCCCTCATCGACGCCCTGCCGTTTCTGCCGCTGCCGCTTGTGGAGGAGTGGATGACGGTCGCTGCGCAGACGCTCAACGAGATTGTGGACCCCAGGGTGCGCAGGCCCGTTATGGAGCGTTTCTGGGACATTCTCATCAACGGCGAGATGGACGTGGAGCGGTCCGCGATTGGCGTTGCATGGTGGGGAACCAAGGGTGGACGGGAGTTGGTGCTCTCTGGAGAAGCCAGGCCCGCGGAGCTGCCTATGATGAGCGGTGCGCTCATGCCAGCGGAGAGCAAGCTTTAAGATATTTGGTGTAGATTTACTTGTTGTAAAGACATGTACGATAGATAGATGGGAAGGCGTAATGCAGCGAATATACCATGGTGATACCGTACGCGCCCTCTCACACGCCATCTTCTGCGAGGGCCTCTTCCGTTCTACCTAGTCTCCGAGCCGTAGTACAAGAAAGGAGGCAAAACATGTTAGACGGGCAATTATTGCAGCGAAATGTTGCGCGGTGACTCGCAATCTCGGCGACAAGGGTTCTCGTCCGTAGCGAGCTAATGACGCCCGCGGGAGGGGATCAAGGAGGAACTGGAGGGGGCATCAGACGAACACATTAGCAGCCCGCCAAGCACGGTGCTAAAATCAGCCCTTATTAGGGAGCAGTATTGCAGCCGGGACGAGTTGGGATAAATCTTCTTCGGAGAGAGCGATGATGCATTTGCCAGCTGCATCCAAATCATCACCTCAAGGCAGTCAACGAGCATACGTCGTCTAGTAACACGTAATAGTGGCCGGACCCGGTCTTGCATGGATAGAGTGGACATGATATGAACCTTGGTTGGTTTCCTTGAGCCCGATGATGCAGGGAGGCAGAACCCATTTATTAGAAAATATGACCAAACCAGAAACTTGTTATGTAGGCACATAAATGTCCACATTAACGAGTTCATATCCGCACAGAGACGGAATACCGAGAGGTGGCATCCAAATAGCGCTTTTGCAATGCTTTGCGCCCCTTAACTGCAAATGCACTGGCATGACTGGACAAGTAATGAGGCGATGTGCTACTTATTCCCTCAGTGAAACCTCTATCAATGGCTCAACCCCCGCAATCGAGCCAAGAAACTGTGCCTCCATCTCTCCGTTCCCCAGGCATTGGTCGACAAGATGGCAACATGCAATGCATGTCACCCAACCAAGGCGTCGGAGCAGCGCATGTGCAGCAACCACCAACCATCCGCCGCGCCGAGTCCAGCTCCTCGCAGCTCCAGCCTCGGAGCCACGGAGCCAGTCGATCCCACAGCCACACCTGGCGTGCTGGCGACAGCTCGACATGGACTTGCACCTCAGGGGTTTGCGGGGCGGATAACAGTGTGCCCCAAGACCAGGCAAGGCGATTCCGGTTACCCCTCCTCACAAGAAGGAAGTAGGCTGGCTAAGGAGCGAGGCTGCAAGCCAATGAACTGCTTCGAGTTGCGCCATTGTCGAGCTAGTTGCGGAACTACTGGACCACGACTATATGGACAACAGGTGTGGGTGGCCGCTTCAATGCCCAGCTTGCCAGCTCGACAAGCTTCTTGCTGCGCCGCATGTCTCTCGCTAGCGCTGGTCTGATCCGCACCTAACCACAAGTTTGCCCCCTCATCAAACCCCTCTCTCTCTACAGGCTAGCTACCAGTATTCGTTAGTTGCTCAAACAGACAAGTCTCTCACATCGCAAGTCCTGGATGTGACCCAATGGAAGGGCTCCTCCCGGCTCGCGGCACAGGCGACCGCTCTAATGGACCGCCGTTCCAGACTTCCAGAGCGCACACCCCGTTCAAAGTTAGAGCTGCCTGATGGTGCGCGGCTACGGCCGTCGGGGGGTGAATGTAGGGAAAGCCCGCAAATCCGGAGCGGTGCTGGTTCCAAACAACCTGCTTCCGTCTCGGCCCCCCTGAGCTCTTCCTGGTTGGCCCCGAAAATATTCGTAGACGACACTGCACGGGCTATTACGGCATCGTCACTCACACACCCTCCCACTCTCTGGATGCCACTTGATGGTGGATTAGCCCGTGTCGGAAGCTTTCAGCTGTCCTAGGCGAATCGCAAACGTCATTCCCCATCGCCCATGGCGTGAGGGGTATGCGGTATGCTAGCATGTAGCTTGAAGCTTTCTCGGGATGAGGGAGAGAGAGCTCAGAAGTACCTTTGTAGCTTGTAGTATAAACCTGTGCTGCCCCGACGTTTCCTTCCCCTGGTTCCTGTGTCTTATTCGCTCATCTTGCACAATTCATCAACAATCTCTCTACTCAAAGATCCCTTCCACCACAATCACCATGTCTTACCGCGACAACGACGACAACGTAAGTGCAGCTCATCAGTGACAGTAATGCCACTGCTAACATCACGGGTGCAGACCACCGTACGTCATGAGACGTGGCTCTCATACTGTCTCATGGCCGCTGCTCATGAGTCAACTGACTAACACCATCACAGGACAGCTACGGCTCGTCTGGCAACAACTCCAGCAGCTATGGCTCGGGCAACAACAACTCTTCCAGCCGTCGCAACAACGACGACGACGACAGCTTCGGCTCGTCGGGCAACAACACCAGCTCGTATGGATCTTCTGGCAACACTGGCAACACCTCTAGCCGTCGCAATAACGACGACGACATCAGCTTCGGCTCGTCGGGCAACAACACCAGCTCGTATGGATCTTCTGGAAACACTGGAAACACCTCCAGCCGTCGCAACAACGACGATGACAGCTTTGGATCGTCTGGTGGCAACAACAACTCGAGCTCCTACGGCTCTGGTAACAACAGCTCCAGCCGTAACAACGACGACGATGG
>NW_006271971.1:4525719-4544776 GCF_000225605.1 Cordyceps militaris CM01
CGACAGCTACGGCTCCGGCAACAAGAGTAGCGCCTATGGCTCCTCTGCCAACAACAACTCGTCCAGCTTTGGCTCGTCGGGTAACAACAACTCCAGCCGCACTGGTGGATCGGACTCGTACGGTTCTTCCAACAACCGTGACGACGACTACTAAGTGGCTGGGCTCAAGCAAACAGCTGCAGACCCTTTCGTTATGTAACGAGACATATCCTTTCAACGTAATGTAGCTTGGCGGCGGACATATCCCCCGTTCCGGTCTCCAACTGGGGGTAGCTCAAATCTAAATTGAACATTTTGACTGAGATGTATGACGCTGCCAGTCAGTCTTCCGTGGATGCTGTGACACAGGTACTCTCGAGACTGCAATTATAATAGTATAATTCTATTTTTGTAAACCGTTACTTCACGAAAGCTGTTTTTCTATCTTGACTAGAATCACGCCTTTGGTGTACTGGCTCTTGGTATCCCATAGGTGAATGAAGCGGTACCCGCTCGCTAGTTGATCCAGCCGCACGCAAGCCCACGCCGCCAAGTCATCTTTGACAATCTCGTCGTCACAAACTTTGAAACGCAGAAATGTGAGCTCCTCCACAATGTCTGTGATGCCCCGAAATGAGAGGACTTGCCCGTGAAAGTCCACGTCGGCGCCGCCCCGGTGCGACTTGGTGTGCACCTTGTGCTCCCCGTCCCGCTCGTGGCCCTGGTTGGCGAGCGCACGCGGCTTGCCCGTGGCGAGGTCGTGGCTGGGGTTGCCGTCAACGTGCAGCTCCATCTTGACGTACGGGTGAAAGCCGCTGTCGGAGCTGTCGCCAGAGGGCAGAGGGATGTACTGGGCGGCGAAAACGGCGACGGACAGTGACAGGGTTTTGCGGATAATCGTGTTTGGGCATGACTTGGATGCGAGATTCGGGCGGTAACCTGAGTGGCGACGGTTGTTAACGTTCAAAACGTGGTGTGCCAAAACCATGTGGGGGGTTACCTTGTGGTTTAAGGACATAGCCATTAGTGCCCTCAAACATGCCCTGATTAAGCATCATGCCTTCATCCGTCTGTTGCCAGTTGAGGGCGACAATCTGCGCGCCTGAGCCCCAAAATGGAGGCGGATTGAGATTTGAACTTCCAATACGTAAGCCCGATGGATAGGCGCGCATCATATAATCGCGATTGTGCTCAAAAAGTTTGGCACTATTATCCGTATGATGCGTAGTAAACATCTTCTCGGACATTGAAAATATATGGCCCTGCATAGTGGCTTCAGGTTGTGCCCAGGATTTGAAGCTCACAGCGCGTGTGTAGATGCCAAGATCGGACAGCGCACGAATAATCTTGGACGGTTTCTTCTTCTCTGCCGTCTTGACAGGTAACCCGCTGTCAATGCGGCCAAGACCCTCCTCTTCCCCATCCCCACCCTCGCCGTAGCTCCTACCCGCCGGTGCGTACTTGACCTTGACGAGAATCTTGCCGCGCAGGGCGTCTGGGCTGGGCAGCACTGCCGGCCCCTGCTTCTCTGGCGGTGCGACAACGGCCACGTCGCCCCAGGCCTCCTTCATGATGTCGACCATGACGGCCTGTTGCTCGGCATTGCAGTGCACCTCGAGGCTGATGATGAGCGGCAGGTCGCTGGCCTCGAACGCGTGCTTCCGGATGGTGGCGCACACGTCACGAAAGGGCACTTCCTTGGTCAGGGTGTAGCCGTGCAGGACCCGCGGCTCGTGCGTGAGGGAGGATTGCGAGCTGGAGCGCAGCGACGTCACAGACTTGTTGGTATCGGCGAAGTGGTGACTGGCGGTGCGCTCGAGCTTGCGCCGCAGCGGGCTCGTCTTACTGAGCCGTGCCGCGACTGACTCTGGCAGGCTGGACTTCAGTCGGGCGAGCCTATCGGACGTGCCGCGGCACTCATTTCTTTCCAGATGAGCATCACCCTCCTCGTCGGATGAGCTCGCCGAGCTCTCGGCGTCACTGCCGGTGCCGTCCCAGACGTCAATCTCAACGCAGCGGCAGCCGCGCCGCAGCACATTGGCGTAAGCTTCCGTCGTGCTGTCACTGTAGAGCTGATTGCCAGTGAGGTACGTGTTGTGGCTAGACGAGATGAAGTATGCCGATATGGGCCAGGACAGGTCTTGGTCGTTGCGTGGAAGAATGGCCGCGGCGTTGGACGAGGCCATGTAGTCAAGGAAGCCAGCGAGATCCAGGGGAGCCGCGTCGCCGTCGTCACCAAACACTTGCTCGTGCTTCTGCAAATTGCGGATAAAATCGATTGTCTGGGAAGCTGTCCACGTGCATTCGGACTCTGCGTGTGCGGCATAAATGGAGCGGAGATGCTTCATAACATTGGGCTGAAAGCCCTCGACGGTGCGAGTCTCGGGGAAACGCTGCTCTCCCACGTCGGGCGCGTCACTGGAGGGCCGAGGTTCAGGGGTTGGAGCTGACATTTCTGTAGGTTCAGTTGAGGACATAGGAAAGGTACTGTCGGAAGATGAGATAGTTGACTGCCAGTTCGGTGTGTTGAGGTGGGAGAACTGATGAGGAGGTGAATTTAGTGCAAGCTCAAGCAATCAGGTGGAGGCCCCGCTAGGGTGTTTGCCTACCTGTTTTATGCCGTGACCAGGTACGCAAATACCTGGCGATGACGTTTAATTATAAATAAATTATCTGGGAATTGTAGCTATGTACTATCTTGTCATCGAAAATTCTTGAAGAGCGTCGCGAGTACACAGCCTAAAGCTGTATATTGTATATCGACTAGGGCGCGTCGCGGCATAGCTGGCCGTGATGCACACTTACACCAGCACCAGCGTGACACAGTAACACCACTTAGCCGAGAGAGGCATACATGCAAACTGAGCTCTGCATTAAACTCATGACTATTGCTTTGTTTCATGATTGAAACAAGGTTGTAGTTCCAGCGAGAAACTTTCCGAGTTCAGCTGCTCTTCCGAATATTTCATGGACCCTCTGGGGTTGCCTTTTAGTACGGGCTTGGAGACCTGAATGCCATCCGCATCATGATGAATACGATTTCTAGGTTCTATCAAACCGATGCATCCCTCAGGAAGCAGACGACCAGTAGCCAGATGCAGGTCGAATTTGGGCAGAGATTCCCACAGTTTAGGCTTTGTGCTGTTATACTAGGTACCTACCTAGGTAGGTAGGTACCTACCTACCTACCTATGTAGCACTCACTGGCGCCGAACCGCCCGACCAGTCTCCCGCACATCAATTTTAGTCTCGCACATACCTCCTAGGCTCGTACCAAAACCTGAAGCTGCGTTCCGGCCGGGAGACTTCACTAAATGCACTGCTGGGAGACCCTGCAGCTCCCACGCAGCGCTCAGCGTCGACACCAATCTTGCAGCTATTCTGCATTGAAAGACATCGTTGCCTCCTCTGCTGTGCAGCGACCGGGGTTCAACGTTTTGGTATCGCATGCAGGCAGTCACGTATCGTGAGTAGTAGTAGGCGAGATGATACATTCAGATGATAGCATACCATTCGTAGGTGGTGTATACTTTTTAGCTTGAATGGTGATAGACAAATGACCCCTTTTATCGGGATAACTACATGGCCCAGGCGATTACATTGCGACAACGGTCATTGACATTCCCGGAAAATAAGGCAGTGATTCTTTACATCTCTCCTCTCTCCAGAGATACGGCATACGGCACCTGTTTAGACGATTGCGCGATCGGACGCGGCTTGGCGTTGGGATGGTTCCACTCTGCTCAAGATTGGCAAAAGTAATCCTCGGTATCCCGAACGCAATACTTGTTGGCGTTTTAACTCTGCAATTTGACGGGCTTCAAGCGGCGTCGTACGTTAGCTGATCGTAAGACTTGTCTTTCCGGTGACCGGCCCGTCTCCCCGGATGCCGCGGAATGACTGCAGAAAAAAAAGGCGCGAGCGAATTCTTCCGCGGCTCAAAACCCTCCAATCTACCCTCGCCCTGAGTATTTTCTTATTTCGCATTTCTTATTTGCACATCTTCTGCCTCTCTTTTGTCGTCAGTCTGCCGCGTCGGCCAGAAGGACAATGACTGAAAGTGATGAACCCCAAAGCCCTATTGCGCCCGATGCTGGTGACGACAAGACGGTTCCCGAGGGACCTCGCCAACGCAAGCTGCCCGCCTTTCTGGACCACTTCAACAAGCGCGACCTCAAGGTAGTCTTCCGCTGCTGGATCGCCACCTGGGCCGCGACGCTCCTCATCTTCATCCAGCCGTCGCTCGACAAGATCGGCATCGCCACCTTCTTCGCCGCTCTCACGCTCTACATTGCCCCTCCCGCCACCATCCTGCTGCCGTACCTGCTCTCCGTCGCGTCCGCCCTCGTCGGCATGTGCCTGGCCTGGGCGTGGAGCCTTCTCACTATGAAGGCGGCCCTGGCGGCGCGGCCCGCGTCCGACACCAGCGCCCGGCTCGCGGCCCTCGAGCAGGCCGCCGCGCAGAGGGCCAGCCAGTCGGGCACGCTCCCCGCAGACGAGGCCAAGATTTTGGTCCTCGATGGCTTCATGCTGGATGCGCGCGTCACCGCCGTCTACTATGTCATGATTTGCGTCTTCATCTACGCCCTGGCGCGCCTGCGCCTGACAAACCCGAAGCTCAGCTTCATGCAGATTTTTGGCACCATCATCTCCGACATCTTCTTGCTCAATGCGCCGGGCCTGCCGTACTTTGATGGCGGCATTGCGAGCGTCCTCGTCAAGCCCGGGACCATTGGCGTTGGTCTCGGCGCCGCTTCCTGCGTCTTGTTCTTTCCCCAGTCTACCTCGAATGCCATCATGCTTAAAATGGAGACTCTGCTTGCCACGTTCAACGCGTCGATCGCGGTTACCAACAAGCGCTTGCGTAGCGAATACGTCGACCTGGCAGGCCTCAATGCGGGCCGCGCACAGTCCATTGGCGTATGGAAAGCCATGCAGCCGCTGATGTCACTCCTTCCTCTCGACATTTCTCGCTGTTGTTGGAGTGCTGACGATCTTGTGGAATTGCACAAGGCCCTCCAGCAAACGATGCGCAAGAGCGTGGCGCTGATGGACTTGCATATTGCGGCACTCTCTGCTGCTGACCAAGATCAGATGCTGAGGCTTTATCGGGAGGAGCAGGCCGAAGATGCGACGGTAAATAACGGTACAGTTCGTCCAGGCCATCATCATTTGCACGAGCTGGCAACAATCATGAGTGCCTTGCATGGAACGGACTACAGTGCCCTCCCAGAGGGCACCGCGGCGCTCTGGGACAGCCCGTCGCGGCTGCTCACAACGTGTGCTGAGTCTATTGACCTTGGCGTTGGTTGTATTCACGAAATCAATAGCTGCCGATGGATTAAAAAGCTGCACAAGGAGACGGCGAGTAGTTTCGTGAGCGAGTTGCAAGGCAAGTCGGAGGAGCTGCGCCTTCTCCGAGAACGCTGCGCTGCAGACACACCTGAAGCCCTGATACCGAACTGTGAGAGTCTTTTTGACGATGGTGGCTACCTTCGGAGCGATGGTGGTGAGCCAAGCGATCCGATGCCCCTTCGCGACATTACAACTATTCTAGCACTTAACCAGCACATAATCGACTTTTCTGTCGCGCTTGGGGCGTCAATCGACCAATTGGCCTTTCTTATACGCAAAAGGCCGGAGAGCCGCACATGGATGCCCATTACCATACAACATGCCGTGACCTGGCTTATCACCCCAAAATCGTCCGACCAAGCGTTGGGAAGCGGTTTCGCCACGGACCACAGCCCAAGCTTGACCGAGGCAAAAACTGTCGTAACCAGACGTGCAAGTAATCTCAAAAACCTCAAGAATGTCGGTGACCTCCGGCGAAACGGCATGCCAAAATCCCGCTCCAGCAAAATCATCATCACGATGTACAGGTGGCTGACGAACCCTGCTGGTATGTATGCGGCACGCTTGGTAATTGTCACCGTTGTCACGTCTATTCCCTCGGCGATACCTCACAGCGCCGGCTTCTTTTATCGCGAAAAGGGCATCTGGGCTGTCATTACCGCCCAGCTGACACTTCTCCCCTTCATGGCCGACTTTGTCGTCTCCATTGTGTCGCGTGCGCTCGGCACTGTGGCCGGCGGCGCTTTGGGCATGCTCGCTTGGTACGTGGGCTCCGGATCCGGAGCTGGTAACCCCTACGGTTTGGGGGCTACCACGGCCGTGATGACGGTGATTCTCGTATGGCTGCGCATCTGGGGCCCCCATATGCTTACCGTTGCAAGCATCATGTGCGGCGCAACGTTTGTGCTAGTCATCGGCTTCAGTTATGACAACCACCACATCTATCAATACGGACTCCCGGGACAGGGCTATGAGGCGTTTTGGAAACGTGTCGTCACCGTTTTCATCGGGCTTCTCGCTGCTGCTATCGTGCACATTTTCCCCAAACCCACGTCGGCCACGAGCCACGTTTGTCACGTCTTGGGCAAGTCAGTGCGCCGCATGTCTGATCAGTACGCCATCTTGCTTGTGTCTCAAAAACGGCCCGCCGAAAATAGAAGCCTCTGTGCCCTTGCTGAGCGTGACTCGCTTGATCTTGGACACTCGCTGTCTCTCCTGGGTCCTTCCATTAATTTAGTCAAAGCTGAGATGAGCTTTGGCCCATTTGATCAGAAGACGTTGCAAAAAGCTCTCGAGGAATGCCACAATCTAAACCGTTCCCTCAGCCGGCTCCTGAGCATCGCCCATAGTCTACCGCCAGACTTGAAATACCGGTTCGAAACCGTCAGCGGCCTGGTTGACGATCATGTTATTGGCGACATCATGGCTGTTCTTCATATCATCCAGCAATCATTCGAGAACGGAGATCCGCTGCCTGAAAGGCTTCCCACCCCGCTCACTCGAACGTTTTATCATGCATGGGAGCAGAAGAAGCAAGCTGTTGTCAATAAGGCGCACCTGCGGGACGAAAGCTATCCTCAGTACTGTATTGCGATATCCTCGTATATCAAATTCCTATCCACTGTCGACAATCTTGTCCTCATTCTCACGGAAACACTAGGAGAGTCTCATATTTTGTTCGGCTGGGGGCTGGAGAACCTGGTATAGCGTGAGTCGACATCAGTTGAAGGTCGCTGTGGAAGTCTTACAGCGCGCGTTCACACTTGATTTGCATAAATTCGGTGGTCCAGCACAGTACGAAGGCGGCGAGCTACACAGGAGCCCTGACGGCCAAAATATTGGTACCACTGCTTGTCGGCTACCTGATACAGGTACGTACCCAAGTACCACCAGATCCAACGGGGCCAGCTGGCAGCGAGCCCGCTGTCCACTGTGCCTGTAGAGCAAGGACCGGTAAGCCAACCATCTGTGAACAAAAACATCATAATTGGGTTAACTCCCTTTATCGCGCGCAATAATTAAATAGAATAACTAGAGAGTTTGAGTACCAGTACAAAAAGGAAACTTGCGGCCAGTGTGACTCGAACACACGACCTTCAGATAGGTATCTAAATCCGTAGGATTGAAGTTGGACTTCAGTCTGACGATCTCCCAGCTAATCTATGGCCGCGAGTTGTATCCGCAGCGCCAAGTAAAATCTCTTATAAAGCGGCTGGCAACCGCTATTGAGAAGAGATTGGACCGACTGTCTGCCGAGCCGGATCCAAGGGGCGAACCGACGCCACCACCCGCGTGTTGAAAGCTACTTACAACCAGTTACTTGACCCTAAGAGCGGTGTCTTTTAGATTTACATTTGCAGGCGTTGGGGATACCATGTATCTTTCACTTATTGTAGTAGGCCTCGGCAGGTACCTTCCTGCGCGGGCTTCCATTAGCGATGAATATGAATGCCGCAAATGTCGAACAAATAATCAGTCTCACCGAAATAACTTTACTTAGCTACAACTGGGAGCTTGGTGGTGGTAGGCTAGTAAGATTGCACAATATCACGACAGGTGAGACAGCCACGGCTGAGATGGACATGCGGCAGTCAACTTGCCAGACTCTTCTGCGGTGCTCTTGTTATTCACCAAGTCAAGTCGTATAAATTAACCAGGTGGGCCAATTTCCCGTTGCCTGTGGATATGATAGATAACTTAGGACCTGAATTAAATTTCTAATACCGCTTAGAAAAGGCTCATGCACATAGGCATGCGCGCGGGGTTGATCCACCTCGACAATGTGCCGCAACTTGACCTAATAGGGACGAGCCAATTGCCGTTGACACCACGGACAAATATAAATGGAGTAATCATCTGTTCTTCTATTCGATGGATCCTCGGGTAGCTAAATGGTCCCGACATCGGTTGCGACGTATAAAGCAGCGGGAGCTGTCAGTGCGCGACTTTCCGACTTCACCCTCTACAATATTTCGTCCACGAAACCATAATCAAACACCACAATAAGCTTCCGGTACGGACCAGGCGATCCGCGCAAGAATCTCTCGCTATGGAGCTATCCCAAGATCAAGGTAACGTATACTGGAATGCAACCGGGTGTTCAATGTGTCGCCCGGCGCGGCAGCTTCGGCACTCTGACAGGTGTCAAGCTGCGGTACCGTGTGACGCATTGATCTGAGAAATACCGGCGAACTTGATCTGGATAATACCAGCGAAAGGATCTGCATCTGATATGCCCCCCACCTGTCGCGTCGTGTTTCTAACGACCGCAGCATATCGCTCCAATATTTATCCAACATGTCTACTGACAAGATCACGTTCTTGACCAACTGGTCAGCAGAAGCAAACACTATCTAAGCATGGTGTAGTTACTGACGATAGGATAGGCATGCCACGCCCTACCATGCCCCGCTCTACTTGGCACAGAGCAAAGGTTTCTTCACTGCTGAAGGCATCAAAGTCGCGCTTCTAGAGCCCAACGACCCGAGTGTGAGAACCCTGCAGCCCAAGACCAGCCAGCAACATTGTGCTAACCAAATCAGGATGTTACCGAAATCATCGGCTCCGGTAGCGTGAACATGGGATTCAAGGCCATGATCCACACCCTTGCTGTTCGTCATACAACCCCGATCTGGGACGCTGAAACCTGCGGTCTAATATGAGATGTAGGCCAAGGCTCGCAACTTTCCCGTCACGTCCATTGGAAGTCTTCTCGACGAACCCTTTACTGGTGTTGTCTATCTGAAGGAATCCGGCATCACCACCGACTTCCGCTCCCTACAGGGCAAACGTATCGGCTACGTCGGTGAATTTGGCAAGATCCAAATTGACGAGCTCACCTCGCACTACGGTCTGACCCCCGAGGACTACACGGCCGTCCGCTGTGGTATGAACGTGTCCAAGGCCATCAAGAACGGCGAGATTGACGCCGGCATCGGCCTGGAGAATGTGCAAATGGTCGAGCTGGAGGAGTGGCTGGAGAGCCAAGGCCGGCCCAAGTCGGACGTGCAGATGCTCCGCATCGATGAGCTGGCAGAGCTGGGCTGCTGCTGCTTCTGCTCCATTTTGTACATTTCCAACGACGATTTCCTGGCCCAACATCCCGACCAGGTGCGGGCGTTCCTCCGCGCCGTCAAGCGCGCCACCGACTTTGTCCTGAGCGAGCCAGAAGCGGCCTGGGCCGAGTACGTTGACTTCAAGCCCGTCATGGGCACGCCGTTGAACCGCAAGATCTTTGAGCGCAGTTACGCGTACCTTTCCAGCGACCTGCAGAATGTCAAGCGCGATTGGACCAAGGTGACCAAGTATGGTCAGCGGCTTGGTGTCCTGGGTGCCGATTTCGTCCCCAACTACACCAACGCACACCTCGAGTGGGTTCTGGACGAGACTTCGGAGGACCCTATGGGTGACCAGAAACGCATGGTAGAGCTTCAGTGCGACGTGGCTTGCCGTGGTGGTTTCCAACGACTTCCCCGTCCTGCCGCTGCTTAAATATGGTGTCCGACCATTCAACAGCTTCAAGAAGATGAAGGAATAACTCAACATCTTATTTCAACACAATGACAGCTTTCTAAGAGATTTTCAACCTATTACTCTGATATTTTTCCTAAGTTAGACTTTAAAGAGTACTTTTTCCGCCAACGAACCTGCCATTATTATGTGGCCCATGGAAAAGAACCCGCACCCCAGCGGTGTATTCAGCCCACGGTCAGAACAAAGAATCAATCCTCTTTGTGCCTTTCATTCGCGTGCTCTGCTTCTGTGTTTCCCATAACTTCTGCATGCATCGCATCAACACTGTATTTTCTTGCCTGAAACGAAGACACACTTCAAGAACACGCCAGACGATTGCTTGGCGCTCCTCTACCATGTATGCTTCTGTCACTGTTCTCTCCACTGTCGCGCTTGCGTTAGTAGCACACCGCATTTCTGACTTTTTGAGCGCAAACAGGACCCCGGAATCGCCTCCCCAGAAGCTGGACCTTGTCCTAGATCGACTTGCCTCCCTAGAAAAACAAATCGAGGAGCTTCGATCCATTGGCGGCAACGCAGGGCTTTCCATCGGAGTAGCCCACGCTGGCACCAGCATCTTCGAGAAACACTTTGGTTTCCGAAATGTCAGCTCCGCCACGCCCCCAGATAGCCAGACCGTCCAACATATTGGTTCTATGACCAAGGCCTTTGTCGCCGCTGCGGTCGCGTCTTTGGTAGATGAAGGCAAGCTGTCCTGGGAAACACCCCTCGGCCAGAGCGGTGTCGTCCCGCTCTTCTCCGAGTCCAACACGGAGCCTGAGAACAAGTCTCTGCCGCAGGTGACACTAGTAGATCTTCTGGCGCACCGGCTCGGTGTTGCTATGAAGCAAAGCTACTGGCATCTGATGTCTACCGCTCTTCTCTCCCAAAAGGCCAACACAGCCCACATCGTCTCCAAGTTGCCTCCTGTAGCCGAGTTTCGGTCCAAAATGTCGTACAACAATTGGGGATACGCCCTGGCGGGAGAAATCATCGAACATGTATCCGGCCAGGACCTTGGCCAGTTTTTAGCCCAGCGCTTCTTTCAACCTCTGGGTTTGGAGAACACAACACTCGGCAAGCCCTCGAGCGAAAATTATGCTGCATCCTACATGGCACTCAGCGACGGAACTCCCTTCCAGGTGGAACACCCGCCGCTCAACTCTGGTACCCTCATGGCCCCCGCAGGTGCCATGAAGTCTACCATGAGCGACATGCTTGTCCTTTATAGCGCTTTTCTCAAGGCTTTCCAGGACCAGTCGCTTTCCGATGCTACATCGAAGCCCACCTCACCCTTTCGCCAAGCTACGGCTTTATTTGCAAAGCATTCCACCATACAGCCAGGTTCGGCGTATGGCATGGGCTGGTGCTTGACCGAGCTACCTGATCAGGCGGGATTGGTTGGTGTTAATTCATATGAATCCCCAGATGGTATGCCAGTGATTGGCAAGGATACCAAACCACAGCGCCTCTTTTATCACAACGGTGCAATGTGCGGGGCCCTGAGCGCCATTTATCTTCTCCCCGATAGTGACTTCGTCGTCGTTGTCCTCGGAAATTCTTTCGATCTTTATGACACTCCCGATTTTACAGCTCAGCTTCTAGTCGAGTCAATCATTGGAGCTCCGAATCCTGTTGACTTCATACCTATTGCCAAGAAAACAGTTGCCAATGCATTGTCACACCACCCGGATATGAATGCACAGCTGGAGAGGGAGCGCACTCACGGAACCAGTCCAAAGCCCCTGTCCGACTATACCGGGTACTACACCTCTGCAGAGGGTAACGACTACGGCTTTCAAATTACAGTTTTAGGGGACAAGCTTCGCGTCAACGTCCAGGGGATTGTGGACGTCTTCTATGACCTGGAGCATTATGAGCACGACGTCTTCGTCTTCTACTGTGACAGAGATGCCGAATCGAAGATAATGATTTATCCAAATGCTTCAATCATGTTGCACAAGTTCTTCTTCAAGGTTGATAAGCAGGGGAGGGTTATGTATGTGCGCTGGGCTCATGACTTCACCTACCCATCCGGGGAGCTTTTTAAGAAAGGACGTGCTTAGAACACTAGAGTCTATAGTGCCGATAATTAGTATCCCTTTAGTCTTAGTCTAATAAATACTATTATATAGTATAATATATCTAAGGAAATTAGTTATATAGTATAATTAGGAGAAATATACTATAGAGAAACCTAATTACCTAAGACTAAATAAGGCAACCTTTATAGTATACTTATAAAAATTAAGATTAAAATCTCAGTATATTATTAACAAATTAAGTCTACTAGTAAAAACATCGCGTTTCCTGTAATTTACCGGTCTTAGCATCGATTGCCTAGTAGTAAGAGTTAGACAGCTAGCCTTCAAATTAGGTGGAAGGTCGCAAACATACCAATAGTACTGCAAAACCTGCCATCTGCTCCGCCTCATCTTGGAATTCCATTTCCGTCCATTCATCACACGTCCTTCGATCAACCACCTTCGAATTATCGAAGTCCAGCCAGAACACTCTATCCTTAGGCTTTCCCTGAACAACCATCATATTTCTTGGGTATGGGTCGCCGTGAAGGAGGCCAGCCTGGTGAAACTCGGCAAGAATTGTAGACAGCCTATCAACATTATCTTGTGAAAAGTTGTCTAGGTAAATCATGCTAGCATCCGGGATATATTCCATAAGAACGGCATTAGGCCGCCATTTGTGATCTTGAAATGCTGACAACTCTGGCCAGAGCTGTACATTTATCTGCTGAATGACTCCGTAGAAATTTGGCACAAGGCCGCGCTTACAAAAGCCTTTTTCTTTAAGCAGTCGATATGCGCTATATTCAATCGAAAAATAGTCCGGTAGCCATTCGTCGTCCTTGAACTGAGTAAGTGTTAGCGTGCTGTGAATAGATGCTGTATATGGTTCTACAGACCACTTTCATGACGCAAAGTTTTCCACGGATATTAACTTTAAACGTAATCACAAGATTGTTGTCGTTTTGTTTGCCAATCTTCGTCGACAGCGTATCGAGAAACTCGACTTCAGAAGGCTGCACGTTGACCAGTTCATGTTTCGAATCGTCTTCGGATGGCACAGAAGATGATGGAGAGGATGGCGGAGTGGATAGTGCAGATGTCGTGGGTAGCGACGACATATTGGACTTAAATGCTGCAGTCTGTTATCGGGAATTGATGTTGGGATGCGGGCGTTGATGATGAAGAAAGGAAATTGGAGGAGATGGAGATGCAGAGAATAGAGGTGGAGTATGGAGGCTAAGCGACAAAGAAGCGGGGAGGAAGGGGCGAAAGTTTGGTAACATAACAGAGACGAAACAGTCCACAATACATAAATACGTCATTTCAAGGGTACTTATATTTCTATATGAATGCTAACTAAAATAATATAAACCTTACTCCCAATGAAATTATACTATCTATGATGTAGCAGCCCCAGGGGCAGGGGCGACCCTTCGCTGGCTGATTAGTTCGCTGTCTGCTGGGTCACCTGGCTGCGCGTCAAGGTTCCAGTCATCATCATGAGAAGACAGCATTCCCAGATACCAAAGAGCAAGCAGAACGGTCATTCTCGGTTCTCCGTTCGATGGTCCAGCCCACGGCACCGGCTTTGACACGGAGATGGTGCGCTGCGCATCCTCCTTGCGAAAGGCTATCAGCTCCTTGTCTGTGAGCATGTAGCCGTACTTGGCGCCCGAGTGCTGCGCCCGATATCCTTGCTGCAACATGTAAAAGGTGAGCTGCGATAGGCGCTTAATGCCCACTCGACGACGTTCGCTGTGTGGCGCGAGCCAGGCCGCATCCCACTTCCACGATGGCTTGATTTCGCCTGGCAGACGGTTGACGGATACGTCAACGCTGGGGTTATACATAGCCCGGTCCGGCACAAACTTTCCAATAAGAGCTGTCGAGCTTCCAGCGCCTAAGGTAATCGCAGTGCGGCCTACCCACTCGTTACTAGGATTTGCAGCAATATATGTAAACGTCCTGGCTAAGGCGCGGCGAACAGGACGGTCGGCATATACGCATACTAGTTCCCGTAGGTAGTCCTCGGCCGCGAAGCGTAGAGGGGGCGTGATCGGGCGCGCATCAGTTCCAACCCGAACGTTGTCGAGTAAGTCGCGAAACTGGTTCATAATGGTGCCTAGGTTGAACTCATCCCACGTATGGATATTGGTAACCCGAGTGATATCGAATCTCTCATGATAAGTGCTTGTATTGGCCTGGTTGCGATCGTAATATTGAAACGCAGCCGGGTCGGTCTGTAAAAACTCCATGAGGGTAATGTTGGCCATGTTGGGTTCGATTAGTGTGTTTTGTCGTTTGCCTTGTATTCAGCACTCCTATGCTTTTGTGTTAGTCGATTCTTCTTTCTATGCGACTACTATCTTCTGGATTGCCCTTACTGTTGATTTGTCTTTAGCCTTAGCTGTTATGTTAGACTATATTAGGGGAAGGAAATGATGCGGGGAATATTAGGAGGCCGTAGGTGATGACAGGCGGCTCGGAAGCCGGAAGAACGATCTCCCATCACCCAGTATATCTAGCACTTACCCGTACCATACAACCAGATAAGATACACAATATAACAACTTCACCTCTTACCCTATATATACCCTATTAGTCTTAATAATATATACCCTATTAGTCTTAATAGTAGGTTTAATAATAGGTAGCATAGAAGCTAGAAGGATAATCTTCTACTTATACCTAAATACTAGGTTTTTATTCTAATAAGTATTCTAAGTTACTTATATATTTTTTTAGCTTAGCTTTTATTTTATATATTAATAATAAAACCTATTTATTATTTTATAATTTTTATAATATAATAGTTTTATATTAAAAAGTATTATATATTAGTATATAAGTATTAATTTAAATTTAATTAAAAGTAATTTTTTTTTATATATTTTTCTTATTTTTCTTATTTTTTTAATTTTTTTTAATTTTTTTTAATTTTTTTTAATTTTTTTTAATTTTCTTTAATTTTCTTATTTTTCTTATTTTTCTTATTTTTTTTTTATTTTTTTTATTAATAAATAAACTTAAAGTTATTTATTAGTAAATAAACCTAAGTTAAGCTAAAATTATTCTCTATATACTATCTTTATTTTTTTAAACTAAGCCTATTAGTTATAAAGTTATTTTAATATAGTATTATATATATATTTAGTTATTTTAATATTTAATTAATTTTTATTTATATTTAAAATAGTCTTTAAAGTATAATTAATTAATAGTTAATTATAATAAATTAATACTAGATTATTAACTTATAAAATATATACTTAAGGTTTAATATTAGTAATTACTTCTTTTTATACTATAAAATCTTATATTTAAAGTTTAATATTAATAATTATTTCTTTTTATACTATAGAATTTTATATAATATAAATATTTAAGTTAGAAGCTATCTTTACTATAGTTTATTACTATTAGTATTAATAGTAGGATTATAAGTAGAGTTATTCTTACTTTTAATACTCTTTTTACTCTTTTTTTATAAGTCTTAGTTTATAATAACCTATTACTTTTAAAGTTTAGTTTAGGTAATAGTTATTTTATAGAATTTTATAAATAGTATCTTTATTATTCTTTAGTAAAAGTATTACTTAAGGGTTATTAATATTAAAAGTACTATTATTATTATTTAAAGTTATATTAGATATTAATTTAGCTTTTAAGAAGATTAACTAAAGCCTTTAAAAGTCTTTATATTTTACCTAAATATTATTAATTATAAATAGCTATCTTAAGAAGTTTATTTAGAGCTTATTAATAATTAATTAGAATATTAGTTTAAGTAATTAAACCTTTATAGTATTAAGAAAGTTATTATACCTTATCTTTAATAATAAAGGGAATAGGTATATTACTTTTAAACTTCTTTATTATAAAACTATTTATTTTAAGTATAGTATAGCTATTAAAGGTAATATTTTAATAATAATAACTATAGAATTATATAAAGAATATATATAAAAAAAGCCTAATTAAATAACCTTTAATAAAAGTAATAAGTAAATTTCCCTTACTATAGATAGTAGAATTAGGGTAGATTTAGGCTAATATAGAGTAGAATAGTATACTAGTAATCTCTCTACTATATAGGCTAATAAAATATACTAAGTAACTAAGTTATAAAGTTAGGAAAAAAACTTAGCATCTAGGTACCTACTAGGAGGGGGCTATTTTCTAATATAGGCTAGTCTATATTTTAGGGGGCTAATATGTCTTGTACTGGCTGGCTAATATAGTGTATAGCACGATAGACTTTTAGAAGGGTATATAGTTAATCCTAAAATACTAATATAAATTAATATAGTATAATTTTTTTAATATACTTTAAATATAGTAATATATATTAATAGTATATAAAAAATATACTACTTATATTATTTATTAAGAATACTATATAATATCTTATAAATACTTTTTTTTAGCTATATTATTTTTTTAAGATAGTATTATAACTTTATAATCTTTTAAATATAATAAAAGCTTTTAATTTTATATTAATATTTTATTTCTATAGTATTATATAATAAATAGACTTTAAATACTTATAATATTATTAGTAGGCTTAATATATATTTAGAGTATAACCTATTTCTTTTAGAAAAGATACCTCTAGTAATAGAATAGGGGGGGGGATCTAGTATATAAATACTAACCTAGCTTTACTAACCTAGGTATATAACTAGCCTTACTTAGGTAGGAGGTAGGTACTAGGTATCTAGTAGAAATTTAATTTATAGTTTAAATTAGGCTAATAAAAGTAGTAAAGCTTAATAATTATTAATATATAGTAAAGTAAAGGTATTAAAGCCTATTCTATTCTAGGTATTACTATAAGCTATCTAGTAAGTAGGACTTACTATATATTACTAGAATACTAAATACTACTACTATCTATATTATATACCCTTTAAAATACCTTCTTATATAGCTCCTAGCTTCTTAAAGTTTTTAATATATAAAAAACCTAATATTATAACTATTTATAAGTTATATATTATAAAAAGAAATTATAGTAAAAAAACCTAAAGATAAAACTATATAACTAATTCTTTATTATAAGAAAAACCTTCTATTACTTAAGCTAAAATATAAATAAAAATAGTTAAATAAAAGCTATTAGTAAAATTTACTTTAATATAAATATATTAAAAATAAACCTACTTATACTTAGGCTAAATCCTATTATTTATTTAGATACTTAGTAAGCTCTAAGCTTACTAATAGGTTCTCTTTATAAATATTAAAATTAAGGTAAGAAAAAAAATATAGCCTTTCTTTAAAGTCTTAATTTATTATAATATATTATAATAAAGACCTTAATAACTAAATCCTAAGCTCTTAAGGTAAGACCTAGTAGTATTTAAGAATAAAGGGATATTACTACTAAGTAAAGGATTAACTAGTACTAATATAGAGATATAATATTAAAGAATAGAATAAATATAAATTAAATCTTAAATTCTATAATACCTTTATTATATTAGTAGCTAGAAGAGGTAGGTTAGATAGGATTAAGAAGAGTAATACTTCTAAATAGTAATAAAGGAGGTAAGACTAGTATAATCTATTCTACTTCTAGTTTACTAGTAATAAATAATATAGTAGAATTATTAATAGGTCTAGAAGAGGTAGGTTTTAACTCTTCTAATACTTTATTATCTTCCTTAGTAATAGGAGCTACCTAATATTACTTATAAGTAATAAGTATCTACTTTATAGTAGTAGTAGCCTTCTTCCTAGGAGTAGTAGGAGTCTTAAGAGTAATAAGCTTTCTTTTTAAGGTAATAGGCTTCTTTTTAAAGATAGGGTATTTAAGCTTATAAGTAAGACTACCTAAGGTTAAGGTAGTAGGCTTAGGTATATTACCTAAGAGCTTATTATCCCTAAAATTATCTATATTATACTTTTTAATTATACTATACTTAATATCTAAGTTTTCTTTAACTAGGATAGTCTTCTTTTTCTTTATACCTATAGTATATATTAGTAAAAAGATTAAGTATAAGTATACTTTCTTATATAGAATAGACTTACTACTTTTTACTTAGATCTATAGGTAGTATACTCCTTTTAAATAAAGCTATATTTATTAATATTAGGCTTATAATAGTCTTTAATATAGTTAGAATTAAATACTAGAGTTCTTTTCCTTAATATTCTATAACTAGAGTTTACTAGAAATAAAAACTTAAAATTATTAAGTATTATTAAGCCTATTATAAAGGTATAAATTCTAAGTATAATATTAAGATACTTAGTTATAAATATATTCTAAATTAAGCTAAGCTAAGATTTATCTTTATTCTTAATTTATAGAGTATAGAGAAAATTTATAGTAGTTAGATAGACCTTTAAATCCTTTAGGCTTAAAAGGCTTATATTCTAAAAAGTATAATATAATAGGTTATTAGAGTTATAGTTAGTAGATTTCTTAGGAATAATAGTAAGAAGATTTATTTACTTTATTTTCTTTATAGCTTTAAATATAATAACTTTAGTTATTAATAGACTAGTAATAGGCTTAGTAGCTTAAGATAACTTAAGGGTATTTATACTAATTATTACTATAAGAAATAAAGGCTTTTTACTAGCTTTATACTTATACTTAAAAAATAAGATAGGATAGTAATAAATTAAAAAGATATAGTAAAATAGGTAGTAAGAAGCTTAAGATTATCCTCTTATAAAGAAATAATAATATAGAAAGGAGGTATTAAAGAAGAGAGAGAAGAAGCTAATAGGAAAGGAAATAGGAATAAGGGTAGCTATATTTATTTACTAAGTATAATACTAGTATTATACTATTTAAAGAATATAAATAGCCTTAAATAAAAATCTTAATATAGAGGGGTTAAACTTATACTATAAATACTATATATATATAGCTATTAATATAATCTTAGCTATTAATAATAGTAGCTAAACTATACTAGTAGTTAGGGTAAAGGATTAGAAAAAATAGGGTTTTTTTAAACTAAAGTTATCTACTAGTAGATAAACTT
The DNA here is from genome assembly GCF_000225605.1 of Cordyceps militaris CM01. Lineage (NCBI taxonomy): Eukaryota > Fungi > Ascomycota > Sordariomycetes > Hypocreales > Cordycipitaceae > Cordyceps > Cordyceps militaris. The sequence continues at coordinate 4,544,600 of NW_006271971.1, forward strand.
AAAGTTATCTACTAGTAAATAAGCCTAAGTTAAGTTAAAGTTATTTACTAGTAAATAAACTTAGGTATTAAAGTTAAAGTTATTTACTAGTAAATAAGCTTAAGTTAAGCTAAAGTTATCTACTAGTAAATAAACTTAGGTATTAAAGCTAAAGTTATTTACTAATAAATAAACTTA
>NW_006271971.1:4544876-4551492 GCF_000225605.1 Cordyceps militaris CM01
GTTAAAGTTATCTACTAGTAGATAATCTTAGGTATTTATATTAAAGTTATCTATAGATAAGTCTAGGCCTTTATATTAGCCTAGGCATTTATATTAAAGTTATTTATAGACTAGCCTAGGTATTTATATTAAAGTTATTTATAGACTAGCCTAGGTGTTTATATTAAAGTTATCTATAAACTAGTATAGGCGTTTATATTAAAGTTATCTATAGATAAGAGTTATTATATAATAAAGATAGTATTCTAGGTTTACTAAGTATATATAATAATAAAGGTAATTATATAATATATATTCTAAAATAGAATAAAATAATAACTATAGAAATAAAAATATATAATATATCTTATATAGAAAAATCTACCCCTATATAATAACTATATTTTAAATATAATACTACTTTAAAGCTTATAAGCTTATATATAGTACTAATAGGTAGTACTATTTAGTATACTTATCTATAAACTTATTAAACTTTTAATATATCTATTCTTTAAAGTATTTAATTAGAATTAATATACTAATAATATTATATTAAAGGTAATAAAGAAACTAAATACTAAGGAGGTAATATTCTTTTCTAGGGGGGTAATAAAGGCTTTATTTTTTAAATATCTTTATTTCCCCTTTTTCTATTAGTAAATTTAAGCTAGTATAATATTAACTTTTTAAGGTTTAGATAATTCCTATATCTTTACTATACTTTTAGATTTAGTTCTAGATACCTACTCTAAATAGTTATATAATAATATTACTAGGCTTATAAACCTCTTTACCCTATATTTATAGTATATATTACTAGCTAAGTTAAGAATAGTATATAGTAGTAGGAATAGTATATATAATTAAGGAATAAGTTACTAGTATAGTTATTATATACTTTTTATTTTATTTTATAGTATTAGGGTTTTAGCTATATTATAAATAGGAGTAATAGTATTAGTACTATAAGAATAGTCTAGGCTAGTTCTATTCTAGTATATTACTTAATAGAATAGGATCTATATATTAAAGAGTATATTAGAAAAATAAAAGATATTCTTTATATAGTAGTAATAAATATTTAACTACTATTTTTTTTAAAGGTAAAATATTTTAAGAGTAACTAGGTTAGAAAACTATTTATTAGTATTATAAGTAGATAAGTAGATAGGATTATTTATTATAGGTTTATTCTATAAGAACTATATAGCTATATATTATAATTAGTTTACTTATATACCTTAATACTTTAATATTATATTAGTAGTATAGAGTATAGTAAGAGTTATATATAAGAGGAAAGCTACTTTAAGTAAAAGTAGTTAAACTAAAAGAGTAAAGGAAACACCTTAAAAGCTTCTAAAGCCACCCTTATAGTATAATATAATAGCTTATATACTAGTATATACCCTTATTATAAAATAGAGGGATAGTAAAAACTATCTTACTAACCCCTAATATATTAAGATATTAATAAAAGCTTTTACTAAGAACTATAAACTAAACTATATAGTTATCTTTAATTATATATAAGTAGTTTATTCTACTATAAATTTAGAGAAAATATATATATATATTAGCCTAAGGAGAGGGGTATAATCTTAAAAGCTATATAACTTTAGTAATTAGTCTAAGGTTAATAGTAATATTAAGCTTAAGATTATTAATAGCTAATATTACCTACTAGTATTTATAAAGTAGGCTAAAGTATAGTATTAAGAGAAAGATAACCTATAGTAGATATATAAGATATTTACCTATAGTTTATTATAGCCTATAGTATATATAAGCTATATTACCTATATAGAATAGGAGCTAATAATTATACTTTAGAGTTATTATTAGATTAATAAGACTACTAAATCTAAATAAACTATAGCTAGATTAGTAAACCTAATATATATAGTAATATATAGATATAAGCTATTACTATATTAAAAAATAAACTACTTAGATTTAAAGATAACCACTTAGTAATATTAAAGGTAATAGCTATAGAGCTAGATCTTAGTTAATAAGATAAGTATAAGCTAAAGTAGTTAGTAACTATATAGGGAAATAAATATTAATATAATATTATAACTAAGTAGTATAAGATAGTACTAAGTAAGTAGTTATTTAATATACCCTAATAGGTTAAGATAATTACTTAAAGAGTTAATAAGGTATATTATAACCTTAATATATATATATTTTATATAGCTATAATATAGCTATTATAATTAAGATATCTAGTATAATACTAATAATTAGTAGTTTTTCTTTACCTAATTTTACTATATCTTTACTATACTATATATACTTAATAGGATAATAAATATCCTACTATAAGATTAAAAGCTCCTTACTACTATCCTATAATAAGACCTAGACTATAATATATATATATAAAAACTATTCTACCTAAAATCTAAAGTAAATAATATCTAATAAAAGATAATTTAATCTTAAAAGTTATTATTACCCCTAACTAATAAGGAGTTCTATAATATATATATTAAACTTACTAAAAACCCTAACCTACTATTTCTTAACCTAATACTAATAATAAAACTAAACTAAAAGTAACTATATATACTCTAGTAAGTTATAATAGCTATAACCTAGTAAATAGGTACTTTAGATAATTAAGTTTATAATAAAAGTAATAATTAAAAGCCTAAGATTAGAGAATCTTTAGTATATAGTCTATATTATATAATATAATAGTTTATTAATAGCTATACTATAAAACTTAATATTTAACCTTTTTATCTAAATAAGGAGTATAGCTTAGCTAAAATAGCTAGTATACTTCTATAGTATAAAGTCCTTAAATATACTTTACTTTATATTACTACCCTATAGGATCTAGATATATAGCCCTACCTAGAAAAGCTAATACCTAGTACTATTAATATTAACACTTATTATTAGTATTTTACCTCTAGATTACCTTAGAAAGGGCTACTATAAATTATAAAGGAATATATCCTAATAGCTAAGGTATAGTAGGATATTAATACCTTATTAAAGGAATATTATTTAGATTAAGGTGGCTAAGAAGAGAGAGTATATTAAGATTTTATAAAGTACCTTTTTAACTATCTTTATAACTAAGCTAGGCTATATAGTTACCTAATTACCTATAAACTATAGAGTCTATACTTTAAGGCTTTACTTATTATATAGCTTTAAAAGAATACTAAGGATAATAATAAGTATTATAACTACTAGATAAGCCTTCTATAACCTAGCTATATTAACCTAATATACTCTACTAAAGGTAATATAGCTATATTTAAACCTAAATAGTATAATAATAATTTAGTAGATAGGTATATTAATATAGATAAGTATAATAAAGTAGAAGAAGGGAATATAGACTTAGATAAAGGTATAGATAAAAGTAATAATATATATAATTAGCTATATAAAACGCTAAGCTTAGAGAGCCTACCTACTACTCTTATACCTATATATTTCTTATATATACCTTTTATACCTATAGTATATAATTTACTACTAAGTGTCTTATCCCTTATAAAAATTATCCCTCTATCCTTTAATATTTCTAGACTAATAGCTTTACTAGTAATAATACTATATAGGCCTATATTTACCTCCTAATAAAGTAAGCTAGCTAGAAATATATATATACTAAAATAGCTAAGCCTATTAGCTAACTACCTAATAAATATAGTAGAAGCTATAACTAGGTATATAGTAATAGTTTTTAAAGATAAGTAAGCTAAGAGGAAAGGTAGTAAAAAAAAGGTAAAGTCTATTATAAATAAAGAATAAATATATATAGATAAATAGAATCTTTATTATTAGTCTTACTAAGGTTAATATATATAGTATCTACCTTATAAGCTATTTTTATTAGTATATCTTATAGTAGGGGAAAGGGGGTTTAATATATAATAGGCTAATTAGGGCCTTATATTCTTTCTCTATAAGAAGCTTTTATATTCTTAATTTTAATTCTATACCTTAGTCTATTTAATAATAATATCTTAATTACTTCCTATTATAAGGAAAATATAGTAAGATTATTTTATTCTTTTAATAACCTACTTTAAAATCTCTTTTAATATTACTATATATATACTTTACCTATAATAATAATAAGGAATATTATACCTTACTACCTATAATATAAGTAAGGATATAGTCCTTACGCTAAGGTAGACACCTAGAAGAATATACTTTATATAATTACTAAGAAATCCTCTAGTAGCTACTCTAGACCCCCCTTCTTTACTTTTATAATAATAGACCTATATTACTTTACCTATATAATATTATCCTTATCTTTCTTACTATAAATAGCCTAAATAAATCTTAGTAGGTTTCTAAGTAGTTATATAAGTTTATCTTATTACTTTTTAAGATTAGTAACTAGTTATAGCTTATAGTTATTATAATATAATAACCTTTTATCTTTTTAGATAGAAATCTAATTAAGATACTTATATACTATAGCTATTATATTAAATAGATCTATTTATTCTATTAGTATATATAAATACCTAACTTATAGTTAGCTTTTCTTACCTATTTTCTAGAAAACCCTATCTTAAGTCTTTTTATTAAACTTAGTAGAGAATTCTATATATATTAGGTATATTACTATCTAGTATATTAATATAAAGGCCTATTATAATAGGCTTTTCTTTAGTATCTTAAAAAGTATAAACTAGAAGTTTAGGTATTAAAGGGTAAGGTAATCCTTTAAGGTAGTTAATATTACTATAAATAGATATATTAAGTCTATAAGCTAGGTATTAGTACCTTCCTTTAATTCTTATATTTATTTCTATATAAAAGTAAAATAGTAATAAATATTTAGCTTACTATAATACCTATCTATTATAATATCTACCCCTTCCTAGATTATAGTAAATAAGATTTAAAAAGAGACTAATTTATAAAAGCTTATAATAAAAGAATATTTAATATACTTAAAAGGATACTTATTACTATTCCTTATAATATAATTAGTTATTTTAATAGCCTAGTACTTCTTACTAGTAGGTACCTAGAGTATATAGTTATTATCCCCTAGTAGCCTCTTAGGGGGCCTAGTTAATAATATAGTTATAGTAGTAAATAGGTAGCCTTTAATAGTAGAAGGTATTTACTATATAAGGTAGGACTTAATAGTATATTATACTATATAAACCTATTCTATATTATTAATAATAGTCTTAAAGGTTAACTTATATATTTAGTAAATAAGAATAAACTATATTAATTACTTATTAGTAAAGGCTTATAACCTTAGATTATTCTATATAGTATTAATAATAGCTATTATATAGTTCTAGTAAGAAAGTTCTACCTTATTTATATCTAGCTAGAATTTAGTATATATAGTTTTAATAATTTAATTAAGTTACCTATATTATAAATCTTAATTAATATATTATAATAATTATAAGGGGTTTATCTAGATAGTAGTACTTACTCTAAGCTAAAGGGGTATAAGCTAAGATACTACTTTATAATAAAATTTAATATATATTCTACTTAGCTATTAATCTTAAACCTAGTCTAGCCTTATAACTATATACTTTTTATTACTCTTTACTAGATTTATTTAACTATAAAATCTATTATTTAAGGCTTTTATATCTTTTTAAAGATATTTTTAAGAAAGTCTTTTAACCTATAGCTATCTCTAATTTACTATATCTTTAGCTTATTAAACTAGACTTAGCTACTCCTATTTACTATAATATCTAGGCTATAGTAGTAGCTAAGAGTAGCTATATATATAAGTAATAGTATTTTCCTATTATAATAAGATTATAACTACTTATATATATTTAAAGAACCTTTACCTATATAAAAGCTAAAGTAGCTTAAGTTTATATATAACTAGCTAGCCTTATTAAGACTATCTATTATACTAAGTAGTTATAGTAAAGTAGTAGGTAAGATATTATAGTTACTTATAAAGTAAAAGCTAGCTAGTTAGTTAAGGATAGTAGTAGCTTTATATAGTACTAAAGATAGGCCTTTTTTATAACTATTATAATACTAGTTATCTAGTTTTTTAAATAAGAGTTTAAATAGGTAGGAAAAGGCTATAAAGATATTAAAAAATACTATAATAAAGAATAGGTTAAGTATATAGATAGTATCCTATAGCTAATAAATATAAAACTATATTATCTACTTAATAGGTATAAGGATAGTAGAGAATATAGTATTCTAAGGGGTAAGGTTATAGGTATAGATAGTAAAGACCTATTTAAGGCGATATATTAGTAATTTACTATTAATAGTATTCTATATATATTAGTATTTTTATATAAATAGCTTTAATATATCCTTACTATCTAGAGATAGCTTACTATAATACTACTTAAGTAGGGTTATATACTTATATTAGATATAAGGGGGTAGTTACTAAAGCTCCTCTAGGCTAAGTATAAGCACTATAGTAGTAATACCCTTATTAGCTAAGAGATAGTTAGGATTATAATATACTATATACTTTAGCTTACTTATATACCCCTAATAGTTACCTATAGTTAAGATAGTCTTACCCTTATTCCTATAGCTAGTATTACCTACTAGAATATAGATTAAGGACTAGCTAAACTCCTAGGGTTAGGGTTAGGGTTAGGGTTAGGGTTAAGGG
>NW_006271972.1:0-3954 GCF_000225605.1 Cordyceps militaris CM01
TAAATATTAATACTAAGATAGTAGCTAATAAAGCCTATATTTATTATCTTATAAGTATCTAATAAGGCTTTCTTAATCTTTATAATAGTAACCTTATTCTTATTAATAATAAGAAGATTATTAATATAAACTATAATAATTAGGCTATCTTTATAAATAAATAGGGAATAATTAAGCTATATAGGCTTAAAGCTAAGACTTTAAAGCATTTTATAAAGGGTTATATACTAGATTTATAAGGCTTACTTTAGCCTATATAGGGACTTTAGTAGCTTTTATACTTTTTTAAGGTATTCTTCTTAATATCCTTTAGGTATTTTAATATAGACTTTAGTATTTATAAGACTATAAAGAAAGGTAGTTTTAATATCTATTTACTTAACCTTAAGGTTTAAAGTAGTTATAATTACTAATAGTAAATATAGTATTAAAATTTTTAATATACTTATAAATATTTTATAGTAATTAAGTCTTTTATATTAATTAAAACCTTTTACTATATATTAGGATTTCTAGTAAATAACCTTATTATTAATACCTCTTTTAAGTTTATATACCTACTTACCTAGAAAGATAGTCTTATTTTTAAGCCTATTAACTATAATTATAATATAATTCTTTATTAAAAAGTTATACTTATTTACTATTAAGCCTTTCTACTTTTATAAGTTAAAATAAAGAATAGCCTATTTATATATTATAGGTTTTTTATTATAAATAAGGTTATTAAATATAATAAGGTTTATTATATTATTAAGATTAAAGTAAAGTATATATTAGTAGTTTTAAGATATTAAGACTAATCTAATTAGAATTTTAATTTATATTATAAGTCTTTCTTTTTATTTAATAGTACTATTTAAAGCTAAGAATAAAGGTATTTTAAAAAGGTTAAATAGTATTTTATTAATATTAATAATAAAGATAGGATATAAGGTTAATTAAATATCTAATAGTATTAGTTTAAATTTATTATTACTTAATATATATAGATAGCTAATAAAGTTATTATTATTAGCTAGGTTATAAATATTATTATCTTTATTAGTAATTCTTAATACTATTAATATAGAGAATATAAAGGGTATTATTTACTTAGGCCCTCTAGTTAAAGTAGTAAGTATACTATAGTATTCTACTATAAAGCTCCTACTAGTAGGTAAGTTATAGGTAATTAGAGTAATTTCTATATACTCTTATCTCTTATTAATTACTTATTAACCTAAAGAGTAATATATAGTTTTACTCTTATAGCCTAAGGTAAGGTTATTCTATTAAAGAAAGTTATATTTAAAATCTTTAAATAACTAATTAGGCTATTCTTAAAAGATAATATTATTAGTAATTATTAATTTATTAGGTCTATTAGTATTTAAGATAATATAGTTAGTTTAGCCTTTATATTTAATTAAGATATATAGAATAGTTTTAAGAACTATTTTTAAAATATAATAAGAGGTCTTTTACTATTTATAACTACTTATAATTTATAAATAACTAAGGTTAGGTTTATCTCTAAATTATAGTTTATAAGGAATTATTAGTTTATTATTCTTTATTATAGGGGTATACTATTAAAGAGTAATATAAGCCTATACTATAACTAGCTAGAATTTAATTAGTACTTTTAATTAATATATAATAAGAAAAAGCTTATCTTATAATATCTTATTCTTAACCTTAGTAATACTATTCTATTAATATTAATTAATAGTAGAATACTATAGGTATATACTTAAAGAAATATAAAAGTTCTTAAACTAGATTATAATATTCTTCTCCCCCTAATTTAGCTAAATAAAGTAGTATTTATATTCTAGATATTTCTATATCTTTAGGAAATTTAGTATTATATTAGGTAATTAAGATTTCTTTTTAATAAAAAATAGCTAATATATTCTAGTATAATTATTAATAATAGTAACCTAATATTAATCCTTTTTCTAGAAGGTAAGTAGAGTATTAATAATATTAATATAAAGGCTTTTAAAAAGATATATTCCCTTTTAGAATAAATAAATATAAAGGCTTTCTTTTTATCTCCTTATAAAATAACTAATATAATATTTATACTAGCTAATAAGCTTTATACTAATAAAGATAAAAATAAGTTTAATAATATTCTATTCCCTTAAATATCTAAATTAATTATATTATAGCTTATATCTTAAGTTATTTATTATATAGGCTAATATATTAATACTTAAAGTAATATAGTTAACTATATAGACTTTAGTAATCTATTAGGTAGTAAGAATAACCCCTTAATTCTTTATTATAACTACTCTTTCTTTATTAAAGACTATTATAGTATCTTTTACTACTAGGTAATTAATAAAGAGTAGGCTTATTAGGATACCTTCTTATAGAATATTATTATATAATTTTAAGGTAGTTTTAAGGCTTTTTATAGTAATAATAGCTATTCTATAAGTAGTAGGTTTTAAGATAATACTAATAAGACCTTAAATACTAAGGCCTAAGTAAAGGGATAAGTTCTTTATAAGTTCTTTATAGCTTAAAATATAGCTAAATATATTAAAGTTAAGTAATATTAGTTTCTAATATAATAATATAAAAAGACTAAAATCTTATTTAGGTTTAATACCTATAAAAGTATTATTTACTTTAAGTTAACTAGAGTATTATAAGCTTTAAAAGATAATAAAAGTAAATTAAGTTAACTTAGAGTTTATAAAAGGACTTATATACTATTTAAAGCTAACTTTTTTATATTTATACTTACTATTATATTTCTTAGTTAGGTATTAGTATTTTCTATTTTATTAAAATAAAGAGGGTAGGTTTATTAAATAAAGTTTAAAGTATAGCTTTTAGTATTACTTATTAAAGTAACCTAAAAGCTTATAAAAAGAATAGAAATACCTAGTAGTATTAGGTTTTATTATACTATAAGGGGGATACTCTTTAATAGCTATTATAATAATTAAAGTTATTAAGACTAATAGGGTATATATAGGGTAAGAGGTAAAGTTATTATATTATATAACTTCTATCTAGTTATATAGTATAGGTAAGTACTAGATATACTAGGTAATAGGAGATTATTCTTCTAGCTTTAAAGCTACCTATTATTACTCCTACTTAATCTATATTAACTAAGAAAAATAACTAGAAATAACTATAAGGAATAAAATAATAACTATAAAGAATAAAATAATAACTATAAAGAAAAGTAGTAATTACTATAGCTACTATAATATACTATAATAGTAGCCTAATTCTCCTACTTACTAATAGGTATAATAGTACCTATTAGTATACCTAAGTTACCTTTTTCTTCTAGGTATAAGGTAGCTTATAGTTATACTAGGTATAAGGTAGCTTATAGTTATATTAGGTATAAGGTAGCTTATTATTATATAGGGGGCCTTACTACTATATAGGGGGCTTTATAACTATTATATTTTCTACTTTTTACTTATAAGGTAATTTAACTTAAAAACCTATATAAATAAATTTTATAGAAAATAAAAGTTATACTATAAACTATATTTAGTAAGGATATCTTATCTTAAAGGCTATAGAATATATAAGGGATTACTAGCTAAGGTATACTAGGCACTATACTAGTACTAAGTATACTATACTAGTATTATACTAATATTAAATATACTATATTAGTACTATACTAATACTATACTAGTGCTAAGTATACTATACTAGTACTATACTAGTACTAAGTATACTAATTAACTATAATAGTCTTAAGAGTAATAGAATAATAGTAAACTTATAAAGGCTTAGGCTTCTATAAGATTATAGCTATAAAGGAGCCTTAATAGCTATAAGACCTATAAAGCCTTATAACTTATAGCTATAAGAGGCTTATTATAATACCTTTAAAAGGTAATACCTTAAAGGTATAATACTAGTTAGCCTATAATAGTCCTAGAAGTAATAAAATAGTAGTAGGCTATAAAGGAGCCTTAA
>NW_006271972.1:4054-12149 GCF_000225605.1 Cordyceps militaris CM01
AAACTATAATAATTAGGCTATCTTTATAAATAAATAAAGAATAATTAAGCTATATAGGCTTAAAGCTAAGACTTTAAAGTATTTTATAAAAGGTTATATACTAGATTTATAAGGCTTACTTTAGCCTATATAGGGACTTTAGTAGCTTCTATACCTTCCTAGGGTATTCTTTTTAATATCCTTTAGGTATTTTAATATAGACTTTAGTATCTATAGAACTATAAAGGAAGGTAATCTTAATATCTATTTACTTAACCTTAAGGTTTAAGGTAGCTATAATTACTAGTAGTAAGTATAGTATTAAAATTTTTAGTATACTTATAAATATTTTATAGTAATTAAGTTCTTTATATTAATTAAAGCCTTTTACTATATATTAGGATTTCTAGTAAATAACCTTATTATTAGTACCTTTTTTAAGTTTATATACTTACTTACCTAGAAGAATAGTCTTATTTTTAGGCCTATTAACTATAATTATAATATAGTTCTTTATTAAAAAGTTATATTTATTTACTATTAAGCCTTTCTACTTTTATAAGTTAGGGTAAAGAATAACCTACTTATATATTATAGGTTCTTTATTATAGATAAGGTTACTAAATATAGTAAGGTTTATTATATTATTAAGATTAAAGTAAAGTATATATTAGTAGTTTTAGGATATTAAGACTAATTTAATTAGAATTTTAATCTATATTATAGGTTTTTCTTCTTACTTAATAGTACTACTTAAAGCTAGGGATAAGGGTATTTTAAAGAGGTTAGATAGTATCTTATTAATACTAATAGTAAAGATAGGATATAAGGTTAATTAAATATCTAGTAATATTAATTTAAATTTATTATTATTTAATATATATAAATAGCTAATAAAGTTATTATTATTAGCTAAGTTATAAATATTATTATCTTTATTAGTAATTCCTAGTATTACTAATATAGAAGATATAGAGGGTATTATTTACTTAGGCCCTATAGTTAAGGTAGTAAGTATACTATAGTACTTTATTATAAAGCTCTTACTAATAGGTAAGTTATAGGTAATTAGAATAATTTTTATATACTCTTATCTCCTATTAATTACTTATTAACTTAAAGAGTAGTATATAGTTTTACTTTTATAGCCTAAAGTAAGGTTATTTTACTAAAGAAGGTTATATTTAAAATCTTTAAATAGCTAGTTAGGCTATTCTTAAAAGATAATATTATTAGTAACTACTAGTTTATTAGGTTTATTAGTATTTAAGATAATATAGTTAGTTTAGCCTTTATATCTAATTAAGATATATAGGATAGTTTTAAGAACTATTCTTAGAATATAATAAAAGGTCTTTTACTACTTATAACTACCTATAATTTATAAATAACTAAGGTTAGGTTTATTTTTAAACTATAGTTTATAAAGAGTTATTAGTTTATTATTCCTTATTATAGGGGTATACTATTAAAGAGTAATATAAGCCTATACTATAACTAGCTAGAATTTAATTAGTACTTTTAACTAATATATAATAAAAAAAAGCTTATCTTATAGTATCCTATTCCTAACCTTAGTAATACTATTTTATTAATACTAATTAGTAGTAGAATACTATAGGTATATACCTAAGGAAATATAAAAGTTCTTAAACTAGGTTATAATATTCTCCCCCCCTTAATCTAGCTAAATAAAGTAGTATTTATATTCTAAATATTCTTATATCTTTAGGAAATTTAGTATTATATTAAGTAATTAAGATTTCTTTTTAATAAAGAATAGCTAATATATTTTAGTATAATTATTAATAATAGTAACCTAATACTAATCCTTTTTCTAGAAAGTAAGTAGAATATTAATAATATTAGTATAAAGGCTTTTAAAAAGATATATTCCCTTTTAGAATAGATAAATATAAAGGCTTTCTTTTTATCTTCTTATAAGATAGCTAATATAATATTTATATTAACTAATAGGCTTTATACTAATAAAGATAAAAATAAGTTTAGTAATATTCTATTCCCCTAAATATCTAAGTTAATTATATTATAGCTTATACTTTAGGTTATTTATTATATAGGCTAATATACTAATACTTAAAGTAATATAGTTAACTATATAAACTCTAATAGTCTACTAGGTAGTAAGAATAACCCCCTAATCCTTTATTATAATTACTCTTTCTTTATTAAAGATTACTATAATATTCTTTATTACTAGGTAACTAATAAAGAGTAGATTTATTAGGGTACCTTTCTATAGAATACTATTATATAATTCTAAGGTAGTCTTAAGGCTTTTTATAGTAATAATAGCTATTTTATAAGTAGTAGGTTTTAAGATAGTACTAATAAGACCTTAGATACTAAGGCCTAAGTAAGGGAATAGGTCCTTTATAAGTTCCTTATAGCTTAAGATATAGCTAGATATACTAGAGTTAAATAGTATTAGTTTCTAATATAATAATATAGAAAGATTAAAATCTTATCTAGGTTTAATACCTATAAAAATACTATCTACCTTAAGTTAATTAAAGTATTATAAGCTTTAAAAAATAGTAAAAGTAAGTTAAACTAGTTTAAAGTCTATAAAAGGATTTATATACTATTTAAAGTTAACCTTCTTATATTTATATTTATTATTATATTTTTTAGTTAAGTATTAGTACTTTCTATTTTATTAAAATAAAGAAAGTAGGTTTATTAAATAAAGTTTAGAGTATAGCTTTTAGTATTACTTATTAAAGTAACCTAGAAGCTTATAAAAGAAATAAAAGTACCTAGTAGTATTAGGTTTTATTATACTATAAGGGGAATACCTTTTAATAACTATTATAGTAACTAAAATAGCTTACTACTTAGACTTTTTATTATTCTATTATTTAAACTTAATAAAGTTAGTTATAACTATAACTACCTATATAAGTATAATTATAAGAGTTATAATAATATTATTAGTTTATTTTAAAATAAGATAAAGGGCTATCTTAGTAATATAAGAATTAAACTCTTTATTAAGACTATTAATAAAAAGATATACTATTAAAGCTTTAAGGACTTTAAAGTCTCTATTAAGAGATTACTATTTAGCCTAAGTATTAATAAATACTATAGTAAGTTTCTTAATAAATCTATATTAAGTAAAAGTTAGTATTAAGAAATAATTAGCTATAATTTAGAAGATAGTAATACCTTTTAGTTTAAAGTACTTCTTAAAGGTTATAATTATATCTAATACTATAACCTTATCCTTAATAAGGCTATAAGTATATTCTTTAAGGCTTATATTAATAAGAATAATAGTATAGACTTAATTCTATATTTATTCTTAAATAAGATCCTTTATAGTCTTACTACTATAAGCCTTAGTTAAGATAGAGCTATTTTTTTAACCTTCTAGTAGTAATCTACTAAGATTATTAAGTCTTAGTATATTAATTATCTTTAGCTTCTATTTAACCTAACTACTTTTAGATTTAAGCTTTAAGATATTTAGTACCTCCTTTAGTATTAAAGATATAGTATTAAATAATAAAGTAGGTAATAAGGCTATAAGAAGATCTTAGCTTATATATAGGATTTAGTTATTAATAGTATTACTTATTAAGGGAGTAGAATTTTAAGATAATAAAGAAGATAATAGGCTAGGTATATAGTTTTTCTTTTTAAACTAAGTACTTTATATTTATTTAAAGGTAAGAAGTATTTAAGTAAATAATAAGGAATTCTTCTTACTAAGTAAGTAGTTACTATATACTTTTTATAGTCTATAAATTATAGTAAGTAATCTAGTAGGTATATTTAAGACTATAGATTATAATAAGTAATCTAATAAGTATATCTATTTAGGGGTTATAACTATACTAGGTAAATTTATATTATAATATATATAAAATAAGTATATAGAGTCTATATATAAATTATTAGGTAAGGTATAGTAATAGAATTTCTTTTTCTTTATATAGAATTTTTATAGTAAATAGACTTATTAAATATACTCTAAATTAACTAGAGTTTAAAGTCTTTCCTCTTTCTATATATAAGGAGTTATAAATTTCTTAAGTTTTATAGTAAATATTAGCTTATATAGATAGTAGGTAAATTTAGTAAGAAATTAATACTTTCTTTTATTTTATTAGTAGCTTTTATAATATAAGTACTACTAGGCTTATAACCTATTAAGACTAATAGGGTATATATAGGGTAAGAGGTAAAGTTATTATATTATATAACTTCTATCTAGTTATATAGTATAAGTAAGTACTAGATATACTAGGTAATAGGAGATTGTTCTTCTAGCTTTAGAGCTACCTATTATTAAAAGTAGCTTACTATTTAGACTTTTTATTATTCTATTATTTAAGCTTAATAAAGTTAGCTATAACTATAACTACCTATATAAGTATAGTTATAAAAGCTATAATAGTATTATTAGTTTACTTTAGAATAAAATAAAAAGCTATCTTAGTAGTATAAAAGTTAAACTCTTTATTAAGACTATTAATAAAAAGATATATTATTAAAGCCTTAAAGACTTTAAAGTCTTTATTAAAAGATTACTATTTAGCTTAAGTATTAATAAGTACTATAGTAAGTTTCTTAATAGATCTATATTAAATAAGGGTTAATATTAAGAAATAGTTAGCTATAGTTTAAAAAATAATAATACCTTTTAATTTAAAGTACTTCTTAAAGGCTATAATTATATCTAATACTATAACCTTATCCTTAATAAGGCTATAGGTATATTCTTTAAAGTTTATATTAATAAGAGTAATAATATAAACCTAGTTCTATATTTATTCTTAAATAAGATTCTTTATAGTCTTATTATTAT
The DNA here is from genome assembly GCF_000225605.1 of Cordyceps militaris CM01. Taxonomy (NCBI): domain Eukaryota; kingdom Fungi; phylum Ascomycota; class Sordariomycetes; order Hypocreales; family Cordycipitaceae; genus Cordyceps; species Cordyceps militaris. The sequence goes on from NW_006271972.1 coordinate 8,871, forward strand.
AAGCCTTAGTTAAGATAAAGCTATTTTTTTAGCCTTTTAATAGTAATCTATTAAGATTATTAAGTCTTAGTATATTAATTATTTTTAGCTTCTATTTAACCTAACTACTTTTAAATTTAAACTTTAAGATATTTAATACCTCTTTTAGTATTAAAGATATAATACTAAATAATAAAGTAAATAATAAGGCTATAAGAAAATCTTAACTTATATATAGAAGTTAAGTTACTAATAGTATTACTTACTAAGAGAGTAGAACTTTAAGATAATAAAGAAGATAATAGGCTAAGTATATAGTCTTTCTTTTTAAACTAAGTACTTTATATTTATTTAAAGGTAAGAAGTATTTAAATAAATAATAAAGAATTCTTTTTATTAAGTAAGTAGTTACTATATACCTTTTATAGTAGTTAAGACTATAAATTATAGTAAGTAATCTAGTAGGTATATTTAAGACTATAGATTATAGTAAGTAATTTAATAAGTATATTTATTTAAAGGCTATAACTATATTAAATAAATTTATATTATAATATATATAAAATAAGTATATAAAGTCTATATATAAATTACTAAGTAAAGTATAATAGTAGAATTTCTTTTTCTTTATATAGAATTTTTATAGTAAATAAACTTATTAAATATACTCTAGATTAATTAGAGTTTAAGGTCTTTCTTCTTTCTATATATAAGGAGTTATAAATTTCTTAAGTTTTATAGTAAATATTAGCTTATATAGATAATAAGTAAATTTAATAAGAAATTAATACTTTCTTTTATTTTATTAGTAGCTTTTATAATATAAGTATTACTAGGCTTATAACCTATTAAGACTAATAGGGTATATATAGAGTAAGAGATAAAGTTATTATATTATATAACTTCTATCTAGTTATATAGTATAGGTAAGTACTAGATATACTAGGTAATAGGAGATTGTTCTTTTAGCTTTAGAGCTACTTATTATTAATATAAGCCTTATTAATATAAGCCTAGAATTTAAAGAGTAGCTATATTATAGATACTAAAAGGACCTAGTCTAGGTATATATATAGGATATTATTATATATAATAATAAGTTAGCTACTAATAATAAAGCTAAGCTTCTATTTAAGATTAAGGATAGGCTTCTATAGAAAGTAATTATAAACTACCTAGATAAGCTATATATTCTATATATAGTAGAATAAGATATATTTAAAGCTATTTATACTAGTAATTATATAGTATATAATAAACTTAAACTAGTACTATAGTAATACTATATATATAAAGGTAGTAAGTATTTTTAAGAATTCTTATAATAATATATAAAGTATTAAGAGTATTATAAGTAGGTATATATACTATATAGGAACCTATAGCTACTATTACTAATACCTATACTATACTATTATATCTTAATTAACTTTATACTAATACTATTACTTTTAGAATAAAGGTATATAGTAATACTAGTAGTAGTTTATAAATTTAGTAAGTTAGTACTAGTAGCCCCCCTAAAGAATATATCTAATATAGTAAAGGTAGTATAAATCCTACTTAATATACTATTTAATAAAGGCTAAGGTATCCTTAAGATTATACTCTTAAATAAGGACCTAAAGTTTATAGTAGTATTATAGTAATATATATAAAGATAGATATATATAAAGCTTATATATACTATAGTATACTACCTATAGATAAATAGCTAGATAGAATAAGTAATCTAGATAATATCCTTAGCTATCTAAGTCTATATTACTAGCTTAAAGAAACTAATATAATAGGAATTAATTATACTATAGTTAATCTTTTAAATTAATAGTATATAATCTATATTAATAAGGTACTTACTATATAAAGTTATTAAGGGATTTAACCCTATAAATATACTAAACTACTTAATTAGTAGTATACTAGTAAAACTAAACTATAAGGTAGCTAAAGTCTTAGTATATAATACCTTTACTATTACTATAATAATAATAAAGAACTATTATAACTAGTAATATATAACTTACTTCTTTATAGTTAATAATATAGTATATTTTAAACTATATAAAGGATATACTATAACTAATAACCTAGAGTATAAATTTAAAAAGTAATTTATAGAACCTTATTATATTATAAAGTATATTAGCTATACTATATACTAACTAGTATTACTTACTATATTATATATCTAGCTAGTAATTTTAGTAGACTACTTAAAGCTAGTATATAGGCTATTAGTAGAATTTAATAAGCTACTAGTAGATATATAGATAGCTATTAAAAAGGCTAACTATATAACTCTATAGGCTAGAGAACTATATAAGTATATTATAATACCTAAACTATTATAGCTTTATATAAAGGACTATAAAATTATCTAGATAATAAATAAGAAGTATAAGGATAATATATAATTTTTTTAAGTATAATATTATAATCTAGATAAAAATTATAATAAATAGTTATTTACTAGAGAGTTAGGTAAATATATAATAGTAGTATTAGAAGATTAGATATTAAATAAGTATTATTTATTATTAGACTACCTAGTAATATAGTATTTATAAAACCTCTCCCCCCCCCCCTAACTTACTTACTATTTTCTTTATTTCTTAGTATTAATATTATTACTTTTCTTAGTAAATAACTATTTCTTTCTATCTTTTAATTTTTATTTCTTATCTATATATATAATAAAGTAAGCTTATTAGTAAAATATAATATAATAAGCTTATTAGTAAAAGTAGTATTATATAAGGCCTATAAATATAAGAAGATAAAGTATTAAGATTTACTTAATAACTTAATAGAAAAAGAAGGCTTTTATATATTAGCCTTCTATTTATTAACTATACTAGCTATACTAAGTAAGCCCTTACTAGTAGACTTTAAGCTTATAAAGCTTTACTATATATAGATACTAAAGAATATTATAGATCCTATACTTATATAATATAATAAAGTTAATTTAAGAGCTTTATATAATATAGTAGGTAAGCTAGTAAAGCTACCTAACCTACTAAATACTAAATTCTAGCTATTATTAGGAGCTCTTATTATATAGTAAGTATTATACTTAAATGTTATAGGCTAGGCTCTGGCCTAGCGCCTTCCACGAGTGGCCCGGCGCGGAGCCCCTAAAGGGGCACCCTTATAGGTACAACTAGGCAATAATCGGTTAGTATTGTTATTATGAATCCTTTTAGCCTTACAGTTAAGAGGGTTATAGCTGTAAGGCTACTAATAGCAGTAGTGCTGGTTGCCACTAGAGCCCCTCTAGGGCCAGTCCGTCACATA